>NC_141764.1:97352485-97688556 GCF_982258835.1 Parasteatoda tepidariorum | reverse complement strand
TTACATCAGATATTGTTGGAACGACCTCTAGTCTGGTGCTGTATTTTTAAGTAAATGCATTAATTGAAATTATTCCTATTTTTTTCACACAAAAAACAGTTTCAGTTGTGAAAATGGTTATCAGAGAAACATAATTCTTCATTATTGAATTTCTTTTAGTTATTTCATTTATATTGAAAAGTTCAATGAGAAATATTGTTGCAATTGTTTGTAATTGCAATTTCTTTTCGTAATTTATTTAATATATTGTAATTGGAATTATTTTTTCTTTCATGTTGCTAAATTTTGTTATTTTTAGGTATAAAATATACTTACTATATACTGACTAAAATATATTGTAATACTTGAATATTTACATAATTTACAATATACTTGAATATTTACATTAAAATAATTGACCTAATGAATTAGTGATTAAATACATATCTAATATAAGAATGCAAATTGAATTAAACAAAAATAAAGTCTTGACTTTAAGTAAAATAAGTCAAAATGGAAAGCGCTATAAGCAGCTACAACCAAAATAGTCTTAGGTAAACATTGTAAGTAAAAAACCAAACAAATGTTAAAGATACGCATGTTAAACAAACAGTTCTTCTTCATCAGGGGACACACTGCCATGCCATTCTGGAGCCTTTCTGTTGTCAGTGATTAAACCAAAACCTGACTGTGCCTCGAGGCCTGCCTGTAGTAATAAACAAAATACTGCATACAATACCTCAAAATAAAATTAAACATCCAGAGAAACACAATTTGAAACGAAAATATGGCAGTAGTGTGTCCCCTGATGAAGTACTCTTTGTACTAACATGCGTATCCTTAATATTTGTTTGGTTTTTATTATAATTGGTTGAATACAGGTTTCAAAACTCATTACTGCAGTTACATTTAAATAAATTATATTAAAATAAAAGTTCTAACTCACCGAAGCATTTCAACGCTAGGATTTCGGGAAACACATTTTGGGAATCGTTGCTTTAAACAATAGACTTTAAACAATGCTTTAACCAAATGACTGGAATTTTATGTAATAAGATTTCATATCGGCTATACATTTAGCAGTATACAATCATAGTAACAGAGATAAACTGTGGTATAAACTAACCCTCACAAAAAATTAATGAGATTTTGAGGTTGTTTCGAGGCGTCAAGGTTGATTTAGGGTTTATTTGAAGTTGACTTCAAAAACCATCTTAAAAGATCAACCTCTCAAGGTGTATGAAGTTGTTTTAGTTACACTTGGGGTTGTTGGAATTCTACTTTAGAGTAACCAGCTCAGAGATATTATTTTTGAGGTGTACACGTTAATTTTTTCTACACTTCAAGTGAATAAGTATTTTTGAGGTGTAAATCATTTCACCCAATCTCAACGGAAAGTACTGCTGAGTTATATATGAGGATGATTTTGTGAGGTGAAATTGAGGTTTACTAAGGAGGTTATTTTTGGTACAAAACATAAACTTATTTTCTACCACAGGCGTATTTCTTTTACAGCTGTCAACCCCAAAATAACCTCAAAAACATTTTACTTTCTTTTAAAGCAAGTCTATCGGGAAAAAACTATAAGGAAAAGAGGAGTTGTGGGTTCTTATGGATTCTAAAATCAGTCTCAGAGAAGTTTAAGAAATGCATTTGCGCCACGTTGCAGGTTCTAGTTTGAAACCTGCACAAAAGGACGTGCAGCGGCTGCTGCTTTTAAGCCAATTTCAAGCTAAACGCCGAAATGTGGCAAACTTACGTCGCCAGTTGGCGATAAGGACAATCACGATTGCAGACCTAACTGCACCTGTTTTTCTTCTCAGTTCGGTCTGTGACGACGCCTGTGTATATTACTGGGACAACCTGTCCGCCACGATGTTTAATCTAGAACTTAACTTGTAACCTTAATTGTTATCCTTTTATTAAATTTATTATTATTTAATTATGGCTGGCATTCTGTTAATTGTTTCTATTCTTAATCAACTTAATTACTCATTTTAGATCATCTCTCTATTTGAATATTATGTTTTTATTTTAGGAGTCGCGTTAACCTCCACGTGTCTCCTCACTGGTGACCCGGCTTTGAATCTATGCAATCTTTCTAAATTTATGCGAAGACCAGCTTAAAATTTTTAATAACTTTTGCTCCTTTAGAACTAAATTTAAAATTTAGCGTTATTTTTTGAAATTCTTTTTTATTTACAAACTTGTGATTGCAAGGAGATATGGATGGATGGACACATGGATATTTTAAGGGTATGTTATCGAATTTCTGTTGTCTTTTTGTGATTGGTCTTTTCAAAATTACTGTTGCTTTAATATGTTTAAATTAATGTATTAATTTAACTTACTGCTAGTATCTTTGATTTAAACTTACTGTTAGTATTGATCTACGGCATGTACGGAGTCTGCTATCATACTGCATTATCTTCCGAAATGTTTGAAAATCACTTTCATTTGCAATAATTATTTAAACCTTTTACCATTTTTAGTAAATGTATTTGCATTATTTTCGAGTTTAATTTGATCTTTGCGCTTATCACTACATCATACAAATTGTTTAATTTTATTTGCTGCCCTAACACTTTAAAATAATGCCGAATGTGGTGGAGCAGGTTAATGATGCAGATAATGCTGCACGTTCTTCAAATGCATCTCAGGTCTCCCATCTTTCAGTAAAAATTCCCCCGTTATGGAAATCAAAAATTAAACTATGGTTTATTCAGGTAGAGAGTAATTTTGAGCTAGCTAAAATCACTAATGATTTAACGAAATATAATTACCTCGTTTCATCAATAGATCCTGAAACTTTATCCTCAGTGTCCGATATTTTATTTGCGCCACCGGCTGCGGATAGATACAACACTTTGAAAGACCGGTTAATAGCCGAATTCTCTGCTTCGGAAAACGAACAAATTCGCCAATTAATTTCTGAATTGCATCTTGGAGACGTTAAGCCGTCCCATTTATTGAGAAAAATGCGCGAATTAGGGGGTAAAAGCGTCAACGATGATTTTTTGAAAACTTTATGGTTTCAGAGACTGCCTCAAGAAATTCAAACAATCTTATCAATTAGCTCTGAATCTTTGGACAATTTAGCCAAAATGGCCGACAAAATTTCAGAAGTCCGTACGACTCCGACAGAAACTGGCGTATTTGCTATTGGGCAACACACTACGGAAAGCTCACAGCGCAATCCTCCGTCTGAAATAAGCGTTTTGCGAAACGAGATAGCTTCGTTGAGTGCAGAAGTTAAGAGATTATCTCGCGAGCGTAATAGAGATCAGTCTCGATCACGATATAACAAATCTCCCTACCGACATCAAACTCCTTCAAGATCGCGAGGCGACCCAAAATTTTGCTTTTACCATAACAGATTTGGCGCTCGTGCAAAACATTGCAGAGAGCCTTGTGCTTATAATCAAACTAAAAACCCGGAAAACTAGATTCGGCTATCGAAAAACAAGTGTCTGCGACTGCAATCCCGATAGCCAAAAACTCATGTCGCCTTTATGTTTACGACAAACGTTCTCATTTAAAATTTTTAGTTGATTCTGGATCCGATGTATCTTGTATCCCCGCGCCTAAGGTATCTAAAAAATTAAGACCTGAGCCTTTGGAATTATACGCTGCAAATAACACGAAAATTAAAACTTTTGGCTCAAAATTAATCAATGTTGATCTGGGTATTCGACGAAATTTTAAATGGCATTTTTTAATTGCAACTATTCCAACACCCATTATAGGTGCTGATTTTTTAGAGAATTTTGGCCTCTTAGTTGATTTAAAACGTCGAAAACTTGTTGACAGTGTAACTAAGTTAGAAATACAGGGTATGTTTGCCCAACCTAAACCTATTAGTTCAATTAAACTCATCTCCGGAGAATCGGAGTATCATAAAATGTTAAAAGAATTCCCAGATTTAACTAAATTGTCATTAAAACTAAAAGATTCTAACCATAGTACTGTGCATTATATAGAAACCACCGGACCGCCCGTTCATTGTAAGCCTAGGCGATTAAACCCTAGATTATACGAATCCGTTAAAAAAGAATTCCAATTCATGATGGAGCAGGGAATTTGTCGACCATCCAAGTCACCGTGGTCTTCTCCGCTCCACGTGGTTCCGAAAAGTTCCGGTAGTATTCGTGTTGTAGGAGATTATCGCAGATTAAATGCGTGTACAACTCCGGATCGTTACCCAATCCCGCACATACAGGACTTTTCAAACTCTCTCTATGGTGCGAAAATTTTCTCAAAACTCGATATTGTGAGAGCATATTTTCATATACCAGTGCACCCGGAACATGTACAGAAAACCGCGGTATGTACACCATTTGGCCTTTTTGAGTTTCCCTATCTGAACTTCGGTCTTTGTGGAGCAGCTCAAACGTTCCAAAGATTTATGAATGAAATTCTTGGTGACTTTTCCTTTTGCTACGTTTATCTCGACGATATTTTAATTTTCAGTGAAACTGAAGAAAAGCATAGAAAACACGTACGTTTGGTTTTTGATCGTTTGAACAAGTATGGATTAACTATACAAACTTCCAAATGTGTTTTCGGTGTACCTGAAATTTCATTTTTAGGACACCTTATTTCTCAAGATGGTACAAAACCATTACCCGACAAAATCAAACCAATTTTAAATTATCCCCAACCTCAAACCGTTAATGAACTTCAAAGATTTCTAGGAATTTTAAATTTTTTCCGTAGATTTTTACCGAATATAGCACAAAATCAAATACATTTGACGGCGTATTTAAAAGGAGCCAAAAAGAAAGACAAAACGAAACTTGAATGGACAGATCAAGCTAATAATGATTTTAAACAGTGTAAGGAATTAATTGCAAACGCTGTGCTGTTGTCGCACCCTAAACCGAATGCCAAATTAATTTTACACGTGGATGCGTCGGATTTCGCAATAGGAGGGGCTTTAGCGCAAATAGTTAACAATGATGCACAACCACTTGCTTTTTTCTCTCGAAAACTTTCCCCAGCTGAAAAGATTTATAGCGCATACGATAGAGAATTATTGGCAGCTTATGCGGCAATCAAACATTTCAGACATATGCTTGAAGCGCGAGAATTTTCTCTTTTCACAGATCATAAGCCTCTAACTTTTGCATTCCGAAAGCGCTCTGATAATTGCTCTCCGCGACAAGCGAGACAATTAGATTACATATCTCAGTTTACGACCGATATTCATCATATAAAAGGATCAGATAATGTTTTGGCAGACGCACTATCGAGAATCGAAGCAATATCTATGCCCAACACAATCGACTATAACGAAATTGCACAGGCACAAACAACCGACGAGGAACTAAATGATTTATTGACAAATTCCGACGTCTTAAAATTTAAAGCAATAACCTTGCCTGATTGTAGTAAATCAATTTATTGTGATTTATCAACTGGCACAGCCCGGCCATACATTCCTGAAATATTTCGTAAAAAAGTTTTTACTACTTTACATAATTTATCCCATCCTGGGATTCGCGCTTCCTCAAAATTGATGCGATCTAGATTTGTTTGGCCGTCCATACGTAAAGATTGTGCAGAATGGGCTAGACAATGTGTCCCATGCCAAAGATCAAAAGTAACTCGCCACACAAAATCTGCAGTAAGTGATTTTTTAGACCAGTCACAAAGATTCGAGCATGTACACCTGGATCTTGTGGGTCCTCTTCCACCATCCAACGGGAATTACTATTGTTTAACTATGATCGACAGATTTACTCGGTGGCCAGAGGCTGTCCCTATTCCTGACATAACTGCACACACAGTTGCAAAGACCTTTTTTACTCATTGGATTTCCAGGTTTGGCTGTCCTGTCCGTGTTACTACTGACCAAGGCAGGCAGTTCGAAAGCTCACTTTTCGTGGCCCTGTCACAACTCCTAGGCATCAAACGCATCAGGACTTCTCCGTATCATCCTCAGGGAAATGGCTTAATCGAGGAGTTTCATCGTCCACTAAAGGCAGCCCTGAAGGCCTATAATACCGAGCAGTGGTCTTCAGCTCTACCTACATTGCTACTAGGTTTCCGTGCAGTCTTTAAAGAGGATCTAGGAGCCACAACTGCCGAATTGGTCTATGGAAGACCTCTCAGACTACCTGGCGAACTCTTCGTTCCGTCACCGACCAGTGCTTCCCAAAATCAACTCATCCTGGACTTGCAATCCCACTTCGAAAATGTGAGACCAGCCCCGATGTCTCGTCATGGACACAGAACAATATTTGTTCATCCCCATTTAAAGGACTGCTCACATGTATTTGTCAGACACGACGCTCCAAGCTCCGTACGATGGTCCGTATAGAGTTCTGCAAAGAAGTGACAAACTTTTCGACATCGAACTTAAGGGGAAAAAGTATACCATTTCCATAGACAGGCTTAAACCAGCTTTCCTGCCCAAAGAGACTAATCAACATACTTATCCTTCTCCAGTCGAGTCGATTGAATCAACCGTTCCTGCAAAAAACTCAGAGACAGTGAAACCGATTGATCCAGCCAACACAACTCGTACCGGTAGAACAATTCGTAGACCTCAACGGTATGTCCATTTTTAACCGTTACACTGCGGAGGGAGTATGCAGCGGCTGCTGCTTTTAAGCCAATTTCAAGCTAAACGCCGAAATGTGGCAAACTTACGTCGCCAGTTGGCGATAAGGACAATCACGATTGCAGACCTAACTGCACCTGTTTTTCTTCTCAGTTCGGTCTGTGACGACGCCTGTGTATATTACTGGGACAACCTGTCCGCCACGATGTTTAATCTAGAACTTAACTTGTAACCTTAATTGTTATCCTTTTATTAAATTTATTATTATTTAATTATGGCTGGCATTCTGTTAATTGTTTCTATTCTTAATCAACTTAATTACTCATTTTAGATCATCTCTCTATTTGAATATTATGTTTTTATTTTAGGAGTCGCGTTAACCTCCACGTGTCTCCTCAGACGTCATCATGTAGCAAAACTGTGTGCGTGTTGCAGTTAGTCAGCTGGTTCAAAACGTAACTTGATTGTCATAATTTTTCAAGGTTCCTAAATTTAATCTGTCAAATATCTCAACTCTAGTGGTTCCAGAAAGTGTTATTTATTTTGAGAAGCAAAGAATTTCGTTTTTTGTTAGATAATATTACACACTGAATTCAAACATTAAGAAATATAAAGAAATTTTATATTTTGAAGTTTTATAGATAGACGTTATTAGTTGCCTCAGAAACGAAGTCAGAAGAAAACTAATTTTTTGTTTTTAAATAATTTAAAGTTCTTTAACTTTTAGTTACTTTTCATAAAAATGCAAATGGAAATACTTTTGAATAAGTAAAACTAATTTGTTAAATTTTTCATCTTCGTGATGAATCATTATAAAATAGTTTAAAAATGTATAATTCTCATTTTCCATAAGGTTTCGATAAAGCAGAAGCAAAACTATTGATTCAGACAATTATTTATATGGAGAACACGACTTTCTCTAGAGAACTACGTTTGCTTTTGTGACAATTCAATCTAGGATATTAGGGACAGTCTGATACGTAAGAGTTAAGTTACTGATCTAGTTTAGCCTGCATCGAAGTTTATTGGCTCGAAAGCTAAAATGGCTATTTGCGCCAGCGTGCTGGGAAATAATGCCAAGTCATTAAGGCAAACAATGGCAGATTGCAGTAAATGAAAGAAACTGGGACTCGACTACATAAATGAAAAAATATTGTGAAATCCACATACTTATTTATTTTCTTATACATTTTAGTGAGTTTGGTAATGTTTTGAAAATCAGTACGTCTCAATAATATACATTAATAACTAAACTTATAGAAAAACGGATAAAATACTGATTATAACGTAATAAAATTAACTATATTTATGCACTAATAATTTTCAATAGCTGATGGAATTGTCGTGAAAGCTAGTTTATTGTTGCAAATACAAAACTTTAATTTTTAAAATAGATATAAAAAGAAGATCAAGAATAAATCTTGCACTATGTCGCCAGCACTCGTTACATCGAGCTTTTACTATTTGTCTTATGAGTTATCAAAATCACAACTATTTTTCTTTCAAGGTTGGTAACTCTTTGGTTATATATATATTCAGGATAAAAATCTGATAGCTATAGTAGATTAATATAATCACCAACAAAATCAGTTAATATTAAAAGCACAACAAGTTTAAATTTAGAGACAAATTTAAGAAGATTTAGTTAGTATTAAATCGTGTTTGGGTGATTTCATACAGGTGCACCTAAACACCGGTAGTTATCTAGTTGTTGTTGAATTATCATGTTATCAAAATGCCATACCAAATGCAAAAGAAAAGAGCCGGGAAAGTTACGAACTCTTGAGATCGACAAAATAATCATTCAATACAAATCAACATTTGTTACATTTCATTTTAAAAATTTGATTTGAGTTGAGTATTGTGTTCAGGCCCGAAAGAGAAAAAAAAACATAATAATTTAAACGTGGCTATTCATGTCCTCCGAAAACTGATGGAAATGATGGGAAAGAACAGAGCTAGATAATTCAATATAGAAAAAAAAACGTCTAATAGATAAGGAAGAAACTTAAAGAAGACCAGGATTTGGAGGACCTCTCATTTTCTCAGCAAACGATAAGCATAGAATATCATTCTTAGCAAGAAAATATTATTATTTTGGAGTTATGAACAATTAGTTAAAGTTCCTTCCCATTAAGGAAACACTTTTCTCTGACAGCCATACTAGGCCTAACACTTCCAGATAAGCCACAAAATGTATGGAATTAGTGTTTTAACACTGTTTTTTGAAGCTCTGTCACCAAGGAGAATAAAAACAAAACATAGCTTAAGTGTCTTCAACTTGAAGCAATGCGATGATTTTAAATCTTTTTGTGAAGAATTATCAAGGCTCTAGAACAGATAAATAACTTAATTATTTTGAAAGTTGTTATAAACTTTTTCTCAAAATTTTCCACCTAGATGAAAATTATTAAAATCACTGCCTTATTCTCAGTTTTTGCAAATTTTTATGAGCCCCAGTAAGTTTTTAAATATTAAAAAAATTAGACCACAAAGGCTTTTTATTTTCACAAATCTGTGGCTTCTCTCCATATTGATGTTTTGCATCATATTCAAAATAAGCGTAGTCAACGTTGGCTTTGGCTAAACTTGACCAAACGGTCATGAGTAACAGTTGCAAACTCACAGCAGTTATAAAAATAGCATTTTATTCGCAAAAAAGCATCATTTCATGTTACGACGAAGCCTTTGAAAAACAACCTTAGTCTGAGTCATCCCCTGATTTCAGTCCCACAGGAGAGTTTGTTTGAAATAACTTAAAAATAAGCTTGTAAGAGCAGAGAAGGAGACAGTTGAAGAATTAACGAAAGAGTTAGCACAAATATGGGACAAAATAACTTTCTTCGCCTTTATGCTTCCGTTGAATATGTGCCCTTCAAATGGTTATTAATGATAAAGGATAAAGAATTTGCTACTGCTTTATTTACACTCTATATAATTTTGTATGCATGAATATATGTGTATAATTTTGTGAATATTCTTTTGTTATGAGGCTAAATATCTCAGATCCAAAATAAGCAGTTAAATTAGATCATTAATAATTAAAATAAAATTACTCAAAAAAATTTGATCATTTGTAAGAAAGTTGTAGAATTCTAACTGTCTTTAGTTAGAATATAACGCCTTTCTTACATAAGAGAGTCGGCTTAGCGACATTTTTACCGACGTGGGGACCATTTTGGAGACAAAAATATAGTTCTAGAAACTTCGAAAATAGTTTCAAAGTGATAGGACCAATATTTACTGAGTTATGCGAGAATTGTATAGAATCATGTCGCTAGTTCCATTCGTCAAGTCTATAAAAATAGGAGTGTGCCTCGCAAAGCATCGATTATTAGTCTGCTTGTGACTGTGATAGTGTGCAGAGATTATTAGTCTGCTTGTGACTGTGCTGGTGTGCAGAGAATATTAGTCTGCTTGTGACTGTGATAGTGTGCAGAGATTATTAGTCTGCGTGTGACTGTGATAGTGTGCAGAGATTATTAGTCTACTTGTGACTGTGATAGTGTGCAGAGATTATTAGTCTGCTTGTGACTGTGATATTGTGCAGAGATTATTAGTCTGCTTGTGACTGTGATAGTGTGCAGAGATTATTAGTCTGCTTATGATTTTAATAGTGTTCTGACCTGCAAGCGCATTGAAGCTTCTTACATCTTTCAAAGCGCGTGATTTGTCGTGCACTACACGGTTACTTGAGCTGTAATTGAATGCTAGAAATAGCTGTATTTTCTGGAAGATTCCACTAATCAATTTTCTCAATCCCCTAAGAACTGTTTCATTTATCTCCAATCGAAACGAACTCCTAAGCTCGGTACAGTATAATATTGCAGAAAGATAAGACATCTTTAAATGCATTTTAATTTCTGATTAATATTTTTACAGCATTTTTTGAAAGACTCAATTTTTAGCTTCGTATTCTAAAAAAATAAATAGCTATTGCAAAATTATCAACGATTTGCACCGTTTACACAAAATTAAACTATGTGTTTAGAAAGCATCTAAAACAATGTAGTCAAAGAAAACGACAACTATTGAAACTATATAAAGCAAAGAAAACTGAAAACTATAAATGGTCATTTCGTCCTATATATCTTTGTTTAGTTTCTGCTTGCATATTCTTAATTTGATTTAATAAATGATAGCTTAAATTTTATAATTCAGTTTAAATATGACCTTACCTAAAAAATCTTTTTTTTTTTTACTGATGAAAGAAATTTTTCTCTTCTTACGAAAACGATTAAAAATCTTGACGTTAAAATACTAATATGATATTCAGCACTTATTCATTTCAAACCGAAAAAAAAAGATATCAACTAAGTAAAATTAAGAAATTTAATTACTTTTTCCAAGTGTATGCGTTTAGTTATTAATTACATTTGATCTATACTTACTATTTTAATATCCTATTGTAGCAATTGCGAAACTCAGGAATCATTATTATTCAAATTTAATCAGATGAAAGGAATGCTTTTTTCTCCTCAGTATCATTTACTTCGTTTTTTCAAGTATTGCAGCAAGACGTAGGAGTTTTCTTTGACGTAAAGTGTTCTTTTTTTTATTGTTCCTCCCTTCCATTCATCAATTTAATTAAATTTAAGAGTGGAGAGTTTTAATTCAAATTTAATATTAATAATTATAAAAGCTTAATAAATTATATAGAGGATAATCGTGACCTTTTGTAAATTACATGCATTGTTTTGAGTTTTTTATATTGCTGTGCTATACAAAAGATGCTAAAATATTTCCCATGAGACATTAAAAAATATTTTTTAGATTTTAAAGAATTGATATTCTTAATTTTTGTGGCAACAGAAAACATTTTGTTTAAAAGAAATCTAAATAGGAATTTCATATGAAATAATTGGAAAAGAAGTCCACTTCAGAAGTATAGAAACAAAAGAAAAGAAAATTGTTAGTTGTCTACTAAACCGAGAAAATGTGTGTTTTCTAAATATGACACGTTTCTTTGCAAATACTAAGTCAACATTTAATGAAAGATAATAACACTTAAAATATATAAAATAAATGAAAATAAAACCACATTATATAAAGCAACAAGTAGTGAATTTAGAAATGAAGAACAGTAGACTCAAATTAATATGATCAAGGTTGAAAAACTGTTTTGCAAACACTAAATCAGCATGTTATACAAGGCAAGAACATCAAAAAAATTTATGAAATGAACGGAAACAAAACTACGTCGTATAGAGCAACAAATAAAAGAACTACAAATTCTCAAAGAACAGTAGACTCAAATGAATATGATCAAGGTTGAAAAACTGTTTTGCAAACACTAAATCAGCATGTATTACAAGGCAAGAACATCAAAAAAATTTATGAAATGAAAGGAAACAAAACTACGTCGTATAGAGCAACAAATAAAAGAACTACAAATACTCAAAGAACAGTAGACTCAAATGAATATGATCAAGGTTGAAAAAATGTTTTGCAAATACTAAATCAGCATGTTATACAAGGCAAGAACACTAAAACATATATAAAATGAAAGGAAACAAAACCACGTCATGTAAAGCAACAAATAAAATAATTAGAAATACTCAAGGTATAGTTAGAACAAATGAATATGATCAGTGTTGATAAAAAAAAGAACATGAATAAAGCAGAGATAAAGGTACAGAAATAAACCATTTCTGATACTTCCTTTCTGCTTTATGCGTGTATTTTTGCTTTACTCGTACGCAGCACGAAGTATACCCAGATCAAGATTACAGTTAAACGTGTCAGTAGAGAAAATAAACAAATAAAAATTAAAACAGGTGCATTATTAATTTAGAAGGATAATTGCATCATTTTTAAGGTATTAGAAAAACGCTTTTTCCTTGAAAGAGATATGAGCATGTTCCCGTGAGTGACTGAAATCAAGAGAATGTCGACCTTCAGGGGTGAATGTCAGCAATCACCTAGTCACTTTGGTGAATGTCCGAAATTTTTCCTATATATCCGATTTCATATTAAATTATTCGTTGACGTTATTTTATTTATTCGATATTTTAATATCTGCTGAGGATAGATTAGGAGAAACATCAGTGTTAGGAGTGGAGGGCAAATGTATGGGCAGTTGTGGACTGCGCACACAAATTACTTCAATTATAACCCCCACTCCTAATGATTGTGCTTTTATGTAAGTCTCTTTTTTCATTGACATGTGAGGAGGTTGAATATATAAAAATCAAACACTATCTTGGCTATAAGTTTCTACCTGGACAAGAATTTTATATCAAAATCTATTATGCCAAGTTATGCTGGATTAAAGTTGAGATATTGCAGTCCGGATAAAATTTGAAACAAATTATTTTGTATAAATGTAGTACTCAGTGTCTTATAAAAATTGGGAAACAGTTCCATTCACGAGACTGCTTAAGAGTAGGAATAAAATAGTTTTCTTTTAAATTTTACCAAACAACAGCTCTTCTACAGACTTGCTCAAAACATTAAAATCATATAAATCTGCTTATTTTCTCAATTATCAACAAAGTAAATAGATAGAACAAAGATAGAGATTTTTAATTAGCACTAGAATATTAGAATGTCTGATTATTAATCAAATTATCAGTTAAATAATATTAAATTGCATTATAAAAAATATAAAAGATGATTTTTTAACAATTCTTTCTTTACTGGAATTTGAAGGAAATTTTAATTGATTATAGATCGGAATCTGAGTCAAGTTTACAGGAAAAGTGGGGATTCGGATTCGAACATTTCAACAATCGATTCCACAGCGCTAATCAACACTACAAAATCAAGTACAAAACTGCTTATTCTAATATTGTTGACATTAAAATAAGCAGATATTAAAATAAAAATTCAAGTATTTTATGTCCATATTTTTTTTAATATTATGCAGAAGTTATGTTAAATTTTATTATTATAGATTCATTAAAATTGTTTTAAAATTAATTAATATGTAACCACTTTAAAGTAAGGTTTTCCAATTTATCTAAAATTAGGTATTTCAAGTCTGTAGCAAAACAGCAAGTATTGCACGCAGTACTTTTACTTTTTAAGCAACTTAAGGCTACAAGGAGGCATACTATACTTGAAAAAATCGCATTGTTTTAATAATAATTTAGACCGATTTTCAAGGCTTTGAAAGCCCTTGTCCCCTTATAAGGAACAGCAAAAAATAATCGTAGTTTAAATATAGTTTTTATTTTAAAATTGTAGAAATAAAAAAAATTTACAACACATAAAAAATAACTATCAATTGAAAATTGACCAAAAAATGGAGGAACACTAATTGGCATTTCTATCCCAACTACGCACTGCAACGGCACATTATTGGCGGGGCCACGATTTTATCAGAATTTTTTTTACAATATGGTGGTCACAAGGGTTGCTTTAAGAGCGGTACACCAACCCTTCTAAAGGGGGGTAGAAGTTTAACAGCGCAGTCCACCAGAATTTAGAAAACCATAGGCGCAATCCGCTGAGATGTGACAATGAACCTTAAAAAAAAAAAAACATTATTGTAAGGTATACCGGGCAGTTAACTTGACCTAGTATATATTTCAAACATTTACCAAAGCGACTATGTGATTGTCACATAAAAAAGCACAAATTTGTATTAAAAAGTAATATTTTAACTAGAAAAAATTATTAGGATATATATTTTTCATTTGCTTGCTTGCTTACTTTTGTATGCCTGTTCAGGCAGAGGGGTACGATTGTTCCTGTTTTCCAGCTGAGCTACCTATGGTCAAGAATTCGACTTCTGCCACTACCGTTTATAGGGTGGACCCATTTATACATCTATTCATTCATCCACAGGTCGCAATTTTGACCTGAACCAGAGAACGATCTATCTCCAATCCAGTACCCCCATAGGTATTGATTTGTTATAGGAACATGGGGGACTTTGCGATTCGACAGATTTAACGTGCATCAGCCACCATTTACTACACGGGGAGTCTTCGGACGGCAAGGTTCGAACCCATGAACTCTCAGACATGGGCCCAGCGCCCTTCCGACCAGGCTATTCCGGCCCATATTTTTCATTTGTTTAGTCGTTATTATTTACAAAGAAATATCATTCAAATAGAGAACAGGAGTTTGGAGTTTAGGCGGAAACTCAAGGGTGCAAAAAATAAGATTATTAATATTAGAATATTTATTCTAAAGTATGGGATGCTAGAAAGATTATTGGGTAAATTGTTAAAATTTTTCAAAATGGGGAATAATTCTCAGAAATCAAACTCAGCAGATGCAGAGCAGTGTTGAATGGTTTGAGCCAAAAAAAATTCAAACCTATGATTAGAATGGCTATGTGAGGTGATAAAAGATCGTTTAATGCTCCGATTTTGAACATGTCTTTCAACCCCTTAAGTTGAGTCGAATTTTAATAGTTTGTCCAATATACGCAAGTGAGCTGCTGTGGCTCAGAAGAAAGAGAGTTTGCCAACGAATGAGGTGCCAGAGGTTGGAGTGCCAGCGGCAGCTGGTAGGTAAGAACTCCGCACCCGTCTCGCACCAGCCATACGGCTAACGTAAAATATCGTCAATGGTTGACATGTCATGGATCATGGTCCCCTTGCCGTCGAGATAACAGGGAGAAGTTTTCCTTTCCATGCAACGCAAATCCGGGTTAGTTCCATCAAAACGTCTAACACGAAGGCAAATTTCTCCCAAAACTTGATCCAGAGTTCCCTTGTCTTCCGGATTGGGTTCAAAATTACAAGGCTACGGAGTTCAACATTAGTAATCCTGAACCCGAAAATTTGGGTCGGCTGTTCAACGACGGTCATGAAACAAAATATTATAGGGTCTTAAGGTAGGGTCTCAGTGGTGGTGCGAGAGATAAAGCTTTCGTTCTTTTAGTGAGGTGAACCGGGTTCGAATCTCAGCGATCTCGTCGATTTGACTTGGGCACCCGGCTCGCACCGACCGACCACAGTGCTGACGTAAAATATCCTCAGTGGTAGACGATTCATGGGTTAGAGTCGTCAGGCTAACTGTGGGAGGTTTTCGTGGTTTCCTTTTCCATGTAACACAAACGTGTGTTACTTCCATCAAAAGTAGTCGTAAACTCAAAATTTTGGGTCGACTGTTCAACGACGGTTATAAGGTTGGTGAAATTTAGAGATAGTATATACGGAGTAGTTTGATACAGAATATTTAATTAAATATTACACTCTAATAGTTAAATATGTACTATAATATTTATAATCAACAGTTTTCAAAAGAGGAATAAAAGTTAAAATTGAGTTCATTAAATATATTCAGCGTGAATGCTGATAGAATTGACATTCTTCATCAACTTGACCACTGGTCAATTGTGAAAAGTAATGGCTACTTCAAGCTCTCTGAAACCAATCAAAAAGTTCAGTGAAACCAATTAATCTTAAATACTTAAACTTAAAAAGAAGTGAATTGTATATCTTTCATAAACCATAAAAGCAATAACTCAATCTTTTGAGTCAGTTACTAATATTTTTGGATAAGAATTATATTCCCATTTTCTTTTTTATTAACTGCATGAAATATTTTTCCATCAAGCAACGTTTTTTCCACACTATTTATAAAAATAAAATCCTCTTAGCCACCACTAAAATTTTTAAGAAATAGTATAAAGGATTTTGGATATTCCCTTGCACGCAATGGTTACACATTCTTAAATTGAAAACTTTTATAAGTGCCACTTGCTCCTTTGCTAAGTCGGCATTATTTTATTTGCAGTTGTAATAAATATTCCAAACAGAAACAGTGTACTATGTCATCATCAAGCTAATAGTGATTTATTATAAATGCTTAACCAGACGACGAAATAAGTTATCTAACAATTAGATTTTTTTCTGTTCTAGCGCAATTTCCCGTTAGAGAGAATTAGAAATTATAATTCTCTGTGCAGTATTTTTTAAAAAGAATAAAAAAAATTTATATATCTATTCACCCTAAGACAGGGATGGCGAACCAATGGCACGCGACACAATATTTCGGGCTCGCCAGAGATTACACAGTTCACTATGAAGCATATTAACAATTAAATTAAACCTCATAAAGAAACAAAATCGGCAGTTATTAACAAAAAAATTAACAATTAATGCCAAAAAATAATTAATAACCATAAAAAACAAGCTAACAATAAATGGCTAGTAAAAAAAAAAATAACAGTCCTGCTTAAACTAACATCTTACAACCTAATATAAATTATTTGTCATCTTATCTACAACAACAGAAGTCACACCGATGTTGCCTTAAGTTGAACTACGCGTATAACTGAAACATTGCAAAATGTTTTTTTTTCATAGTAAATAAAGAGTTTTGAGTTGATACTTTGTATCATTATTTTCCCAAGAATCGCGAAGTCAAAATTATTTGACGGCACGTCTATGATCTCATTAAACATTTTTTTAGAAAAAATGGCACGTTTGTGCATAAAGGTTCGCCACCCCTGCCCTAAGATATTCATGGTAAACATATTTTAAAATGATTTTTCTGTTGAAGTAGTAAATATTTGCATGCAACATAATTGATTATAAGCATTTTGATTATATTGTTGATAAGCGTATTATTATCAAGCTAATATTGGCATGACATAAATTTTTATTCTGACGATGAAATAAATTTTCTAACAGTTTGATTTTTCTGTTACATTAACATTAATAACACTTTGTAATTGTCTAATACTATTCACCTGTTAATAACATTCTGTTAAAAACATTTTGTAATTGTCTAACACTATTCACCTGTTAATAACATTCCGTTAAAAACATTTTGTAATTGTCTAATACTATTCCCCGTTAGAGAACATTAGAAATTATAGTTCTCTGTGTTTTATTCATTAATAAGAATAAAACTATTTTTTATATATTCGCACTATGTTATAAATGGTAAACATATTACAAAATATTTTTTTTTACTGAAATAAAAAATTATGTACAAGGAAAACAATTAAAACAAAACGTTAGATTTGTTTTATACATAATACGTAGTAATGGCTTAACTAATTTTAAGTGGTCACTGATCTACCACTAATGTATCACATCGATTGATGTGATACCTTAATGTAATGCAATGTAATACATCGATGCAATACAATTCTTTAAATTTTATGTAACAAAATTTATGATAAAAACAGCATAACCGTGAAAAGTAAAGTTTAAAAATATACATATATGCAAACTTTTACTTTGTTATAAATATTATTTTTAAAAAAATTGTATTTTTACCCTAGCAGTACAGTCTAATATTATTCTGACTTGCATTACATCAGGAAAAAAAATGTAGCAAACACGAACTTATTATGAAATGCATAACATGATTGATAATAATTAGTCCCGGAACAACGGATTAAATTTGCTGCAACGAAATACATGATAACGCTAAAAGTATTGTTTAAATAATATGAAATTACAAACATTGTAATTTACATTGTATGCAAAAATTATATTTTAACTCTAGAAATAGTTTTCATTTTAATTAAATAATAATCTGACTCCCAGTCTATGAGGGAGGGGGGAATAAAGCAAGCAGGAACTATTAATGGAAATACATTACTAGATTGCTTAACATTACCAGTACAACACCTTCATTTTTGTGCAATAAAACATATGATATAAACAGCAAATCCACTAGAAAAAAAATTTTTAAAATATAAAATAAAAAATTACTTGATCAGAAAGATACTAAATGTTTTTTAGCTATAGCTTTAGTCTTATAATAATTTGACCCATAATCTATCAAGGAAAAATATAGTAAGCAGGAACTATTTATGGAACATTGCTAGATTGCTAATAATTATTAACAGTTCAACGCCTTAACTTTTGTGCAACAAAACATAAGATCTAAACAGCATAACCGCTAGAAAAAAAGCTTAAAATATATAAAAGAAGAAAAATATACTGCAATAGAAATGTTATTTGAAATGTTATTACGAAGAAAAAATTAACCATAGGAATAAGTAAAGCCTGATAATATTCTGACTTACAGTGTAAGTGGAGAAAAATAGGGACTATCTTCGAATAAGTTGTGAATTATATACTCCCTCAGAGCTGCAAGGTAAGAACTGACAGTTTGTTCTGAGAGTCTTTGGACTCTCCGTAAAGTAGGCGGAGCAAAGGGATATCAACACGTGATAGAGAAGCGCAAGATGCGCGGATCATATCTGGATGATCTAAAAGAGGATAACTTCAATTTGAGGAATGAAATAAATAAAAAGAGAAAAAGGTTCAATGATTAAATTCATCGAGATTATCTTACACCTAATTGAGATGATTTTGTATTTTTATGGAATTTTGTATAGTTTATGGAATGATATATTCTATAAACTAAGAAAAACTAACTTAAAAGATAAACATAAAAGAAAAATAAGTTATTTAAATCAGTCTAAACATGAATAAGTACGTTGCAGAATGGAATGGCAGAAAAAAAAATTGCTCATAGTTTCTAAGATAAAAATTTCAGAAATATTTATCTCGTTTCTACCATTTTCATTATGAGCATTTACGCAAATGCATTTATGTATATTTGTTTGATCTAAAATATTATGCATTCATTTAGTGTGGTTTCTTATATAACTCTTAGGTAATAAAAGAAATTATCAAATGAGTTTAAACGTAAGTGTATTATCGAAGGTTTCGTGCTCATCATTATATTTTTCAATTAATTTATATAAATAATAAATTAACTGTTCAGTGTAAATAGAAATTGGTACGATAAGGTGCTTTTAAAAACATATTTTGCAAATTATATACTAATTGAACAATAATAATATAACTAACCTAGTTTACTGTTTATGTTTTATTTAGTTTGGCTATTGCGTGTCAAAAGTATGACTTTATATATATCTCCATTATATTGTTATCTCCATTATATCATCTCCATTAGCCGTTTATACGGTGCTATAAACTAATTTTAATCTGAAATAAAATGGAAAAATATCATTTTTGCATTTCGGTGTCATGGGACCAAAAAACCTATCTTAACTTACCACTTTACCTTACTTAAAAAGAATAATCAGTATGTTATCAACAAAATTGTTGAATTTTAAAGAAACCGTATTTGTTTCATTATTCCCATAAGCAACTTTTAAACTGACAAAGATAATGAATTTTGCATTATAAACTGGAATTAGCGGGTAAATATTATTAATGAAAATTCATTGTGACTTAACCGATGTTTATTCTGAATTGATTTTGGAAATAATGACTTGCAATGCAATAGTTTGTAATTGCTGAAATAATCTATTCACTTACCAACAATTATTGCATCTATTAGCTCATTACTTCATTCCATCATTTCAACGAGTTCACAATTAACTCGGTGTACTTGAAGTTAACCGAGTGTAATAGGTAGCATTTTGTCATGGGAAATCTATAATTAAAATTAAATTGCGGAAATGCTGCAGCAGGATGTACTAATATATTTAAGCCGCATTTTATTAATCATAAATTTACACTCGGTTGCTTCCGGTTTTAAGTTGAATTATTATTCTTTATTATTGTAATTAGGTTCGCAATAGTTTTGACTGGAGCATCCAATATATTGTGAAATTCCGATGTTTTTAAGCATCGGGAAAATGCTGTTTTAAAAAGTATTATCTCTTTATATCATTAACACACACATTAATAATAAATATTGCATACACGATAATAATTGACATTGATTAATATCGTATATGATTATATATTTTTATTGATGTATCGATTATTATTGATAACGGTACAGCGAAAGTTCGATAATATCGTAAAAGGTGCTGAATTTCATTTGGGTAATGGAAATATCGACAAATGTAAAATAATATAAATTTGTTAAATTCGATAAATATAGTGAAATATCTACATTTAACGATATTGTTATTCTGATATCGACCAGCATAAAGTAACCAATGTTTTAACTAACGTTGGAACGCAGTGCTAACAATATGAGAAATACGCGTATTATAAATAATAAGTAATTTTAAAATATATAAAATGTTTAGAGAATAAACCTTCAGAGAAAAATATTAAACTTAAAATAATGATAAAAAATTTAAATAAAAATTATATTTAAAATATTTTTCAAAAATTACAATTTAATCATGTATTTAAAGTGTTTATAAAATCTCTCTGTAAGTTAGAATAATAAACTGTTAGATATATTAATGGTAGTAATTTATTTAGTTAAATTTGAGAATGCTGTCATTTCTAACTTCAGGAAATTATGCAATAAATTAAATGGATTTAAATTTGATGACAAATATTTTCTAATGACAAATAATTTATCCGATGGCAAAGGATATAATAAATGTCATGTACCTAATAATTTATAAAGAAATGGAAACTTATTGGAAAATTTCTGATCGATATTTCTCAAACGTAGGTAAACAATTGTATCCAATTATAAGTGGTTTGCGAACTAAGCAAGAAAATTCAAGATAATGCATTTTTTAAATTATTCTTTATTTTTTGGAATTCTACAGTGAATATTTAGTTATCTTTAATTGTATTACAAAATAAAACAAATCTACAAATCGTTACTATATGATACAGCAACTGGTATGATATATAAACTGATTAAAAATATTTATTTGAAGTATGAAAGGATTGAATTTGGAAGAAAAAATATTTGCAAAAATAATATAATGCTTTTTACAATTATTAAGTTGGTTTTTTACAGAAAACATTTCGGATATGATTTGATTCGGCATGTAGCAGAGTTCCCGGATCTCTGAACAACATGGATGTGTGAATCATTTTTAATCTTCAGCTTTTACTCATCACTAATGAAAACATAACAATGTAGTTATAAAAAAACATAATACTATAATTGTCAGAAAATATTAGGGGGATAGGAAAGTGATATCGTTTCGGTGCATTTCATATTTGTTATCAAGATTTTATTTTTAATCAATAATGTATTCACCTTCGTTAGAAGCAACCTTTCAATGCCGGATCGAAAATGAATCGAAATGGAACGAAAAAAAATTAATTGGTTTTTAAGATTAGCGATTTAATGCGCGGAAACGACATTGCTCTCCGATCCCCCTAATATAATTATCAGATAAAAATAACACCTACTAAGAAGGTGAATGGCGCGATATTTTTATTAATTTTATACTAATGACAGTCGCGTGTTTCATATTATCATCGCGTGTAGTAAATTATTTTTTTTTTTTTTAAATAACGGAGAATATAATAAAATAAGAGTATTTATCTGTGAAATAAGCGATTTTATACTGCCACACCAGCAGGCAGTTTTTTTTCCAGTAAATTTAACAGTTTTCTTTATATAAACCAATTGTATGTTTTTAAGTTATAATTAGTATTAATCCAAATGTAGTTAATATTGGTATTTTTTTTTTAAGTTATAAATTATGAGGCTCTTCCTCAGTATGAAGGAAGATGTTGTCGTTTTGAAGTTAATTATAGAATTTGTTACTCAAAATAGCATTATGCAGTTTTTCTGAAATATGTGCAACTCCTTTTAAACATCACTATTGAGATATGTAGGTTCGATCATGTAACCATACTTCTGAAAACCATAATGACTCAAAACATATAATTTATTTACTAAAACTTAAGTAAAATCACAAAAATTTTAAATAGTTAAGTAAACTGAGACAGTACAGCTTTTACATAATTATGTAAGCAGATGCTTAAGTACAGTGCGCAAAAAAATGGACCACCCTGAATAACTTTTGAGTTCAAATATGCTAATAACTTAGTATAGACGATATTTTAAATTATAAATTCGGGTTCAAAAACGTACTTTCTTTGAGAAAACATACCTTTTTTTCACGGGTTCAGATTTCTGACCCCCAAAAAATATAGAATAGTCGTTATCTGGGAAATAAGGTATCAATAATTTAGTCAGGAGTGCGGTCCAAAGTTTGGGGCCCTAAATGTTAAATTTGTCTTCTATGTTTTTCGCCATATCTCGAGAACTTTTTAAGCGAATTGAAACATTTCTTCCACACAATTACACCATTTTTTTATCCAAAGATAATTCTATGCAGCAAAAAAAATTTAGCAAATATTTATTATCTTTTTTATAATTTCATTTAATAATAGCCAAAAATTTTTGAGTCGTAAGGTATTGAATTTCGTTTATCATTTTTTCGGTTATCATCATATTCGTGTTATCATTCGTTATCATTCGTTAAGGAATCTAATTTTATGTAGGAAATAAAAAATTTAAGTAAAGTCTGTTGAATTTCAAAAACACTACTTTTTTTATAGGCTTTCGTAGCTTTGCTAAAGCCTAAATATAAACTTTGTAGCGAGTATAATGTATTTGGCGTTTTTTACAACCACTTAAATGTTTTATTTCTATATTCAATATTTATGTGGAAAACCTAATTTTAAAACGAATCTGATATTCGTTTTAAAATTACTTACTTTTTAATCTGACAATTTTAAATAAACAAAATTACTGATTAGTTTTTGGAGTTAAGGACTACGAAAGGCCGAGCGAAAAGTTTCAAACTTCATTTTTACCTTACACTTAAAAATATCAATCACGCCATCGATCCCAATATCCAATGATTCCAATGTCTACACGCAAAGGAACTTAGCTCATGTTAGTTGTAACTGCATATGCAAAATAGTTAAAGTTTTATAATTTAGGTCTTTTTTACACTTGACTTAATTTTGATACTATGTTGAATTAAACTAATTACACATACATATCACGACATGAAACTTAATTAGAAAATTATGCGGAAATTATAGACGTGACATTTCAACATGATTTGACCCCTTCTCAGAATTCAAATATAATCAAGAGGCTTAAATGAAGAAAAAAAATAATATTGTTCGCTTTTCATCAAAACTGACCAAACTTTAACTCAATCGAAAACTTGCAGAATATTTTGGAGATTAGTTTAGGTAAGATGAACTGCACTGCAAATTAACTCATGATAAATGACGTCATATTAGTTTGTTTCCACGCAACGATGAAATTAAGAATTTGCAATAATCAATTGAGTCCTAGAAAATACGTATTCAAGAGTTCATTTCTATCAAAAGTATATAAAGACAGATCAAAAGTATATAATCAATGTATATAAAGATACTAAAGTATATTTGTTAACTAAAGCAACAAAAAAAAAACGTGAATATAAAAAACGCACATAAATGGATTAACTATAGTTTTCAGTTCTATACCCAAGTCAAAATTCTTGATGGTCCCTACAAATCATTTTGATGATTTATGTTGGTTTCGGTGCGATTCATGATGGTCCAACATCATTTGATGGTTACCATCATCAAGCATTTCCCATTATGCGATCATGGTTTTTGATATGCGAGCAAACTTCCATCATTCCATGATGGAAAATGCTACTTTAATACTATGATGGTTAACCATCAATAGAAGTTTGATTCTCATACACCAATAAAATCCATGATGGTCCGTGATGGTCCATGATGGTTCCAACTATGCATTTCCATGATGTTTTAAAGGGAAATCTTGCTGGTTCTCAGGAATATACCATCAAAACAATTGTTGTTGTTTTTATGTTGGCCCATCATAAATCAGTCCAAATTCCTACATTGGGGTGATGATTGTACATGATCGGTACAATATTTGATTTCTAAGAAACTGTGATGGAAATTTCTGATGGTTTAACATGAACAAACCATCAAAAATAATTCTTATTTTTATGTTGGACCATCATAAATAAGTCCTATATTGGAGTGGTGGTCACTTATATTGGTTACCATCAGGAATATAATGGTTCAGAATGGAAATATTGATGGTCATTATCAAGATTATGTTGGTCCATCCATGGAAAACCATGTAAAATTCTGACTTGGGTAAACAAGAATCTTGCTCAGTGTCTAAACGTTAAATTGGATGCTGAAGAAATCTGAGTTTCTGAGACTAAACGTTCACCTTCATTTTGACGTTTAGACATTGAAGTAGGCTCTTATTTGTAATACCGAAACTATAATATAGGGGAGAGTCGGGTAGCCCCACCCAGCGGGTACCTCCGCCCACTGTCAATTTCATATGTACAGAATATTTTTTCAAGTCAAGGGGACCATCGGACATTAATTGTTATATTAAAAAAAGACTATTTTCAAAGTTTCAAGTATTTATGCAGATGTTAACATGGTAAACAATAGTTTTGAAAATATGTTGAATACAGTAGTCATGAAATTAAGAAAAATTGGTTGAATGTTTAGATTAAACTTTAATTTTAATACTAAAAAAATAATTTTTTCTATACATACAGCATTAAAGTATGTAGTGTTAAGATTAATTTGCACAAAGTAAGAAGTCTATATGTGAAAAATTTTTCGAGTAATTACAAATTTACAAAAAAATTGGATTTCGGGAATGTCGGGTATCACCGCCCAATTTTATTTCGTCGATAAATGTACGGTTGCAAAGATTATTATTTTATTGCTTCAAATTTGAATGTTATATGCATTTTTAGCAACAAACATTGTTGTTATTAAATGATTGTTATTAAATGATAGAATTCACCTAAAGTATATAAATATGTAATAAATAGAATAAGTTTGTGATAAAAATGATAAATGAGGTTCATCTATTGTCAATACATTAGTCACTTTCATTTACACCTGAAAAAACAGTCAAAAAAATAATTTTTGTAACTGGGCGGGGCTACCCGACACATTTTGAAAAGAGCTGAAAAACATGTTTTTTTAAATTTCTATTTTTTTAAGTTTAACTATTCTTTTCTTGGTTTATTCTTTTTGCATTATTTAATTAGATGATAAAACAATAGAAACATACAAAAATGTTGATTATTACTCAGTATTATACAGAAATATAAGCAATACTCCTTAAGTGAGCGGGGCTACCCGACTATCCCCTAGATATTTATGTACTTTCATTTGTGCTTTATTCCCGTTTTTTTTTTTTTTTTTTTTCTCTTTTTTTACTTTTGTCTCCACACCACAAAGTATATCTGATCTTTTGTTGGATATAACCTTTGTTATTTAAAACTAATTCGATTTTTCACTTCGTCCTTATTAATTTGCACAGTATAGTATTTTTTTAAGCAAAGCGTTATTTTCCAATGAAAAATAAAAACAAAACGCTGTTTCAAACATTTTTGTTTCAACTAATTCTTCCAGACCAGTCATTTCATTGGTACGCTCCAGAAATCAAATAATTAAAAGTTTTAATAGCAACCAAAATTAAATCGTGTATTTGAGTAATCTATAAAAATATATTTATTTGCATTAGTCAAATATTGCAACATAAGTTAAGTAAACAGAGACGCCTTTAATTAAATTGAGAAATTGATTCTTGCTTTTAATTAAGGTTCTGCAACAAATGGTGCGATTTAAATGCAATACTTATCAGTTCTCTTTTTGAATAGATATTGCATTTGTAAATTAAATCGTGAACAATGTTAAATGGATGTTTAAATACAGATTAAATGTACAATGATATATAGGAAATAGTTTGAATAAAATACTAATTCAAACAATTTACGATTGTTCTTTGAAGTGAATCGAGAAAGTTTAGAACTTCAAACCATTTTTTAATTTAGTTATGAATGATGTGACAGAACATTATATTTGCCATAGTTTTATTTTAAATTATGGTAAATCTTCTTCATTTCGAGCTCTAATAAAATTATGGTTATCAAATTTTCGAGTCATTTTTTTATATAGAAAAAATCCCTTATACGTAAAAATTGAGTAAAAATAAAATTTAAAGAAAGACTTAAATATTGGACAGTAAAATAAAAAAAATAATAAAAAAATTTTAAAAATGTGTTTTTGAACCACACTGAAACGAAGAAAATTTTATTTTTTACTCGAAACAGTAATGTGATTACTATGTGCTTTAACAATATTTACAACATACTATTAATTAATTTATACTAAGTGACATAATTATTAATAAACAAAATAAAATTTTTAAGAACTATGTTTTTAACACAGACTGAGTGACTAATTTTGCCCATCGTAAATCGTTAAGCAAAGCGCTTATCATTTTAAAAATGGAGTATTTTGGGGTTGATTAATATTTGTTGCGAAAGTGATAAACATCAATTTCATAAAAATTACGAAAGTGATGCTCCCGACACTTTTCGTTTTAGGTCCGACAAAATACTTGTTTCTACACTGTAAAAAAATTCGGTAATTATTTAACCAGCATTTGGTGCAAAGTTTCTTATTATCCCAAAGTTTAGTTAAATGAAAGATCATTTTATTTTGTTACACCATAAATTGGGAAGTATGATCAAGAAATACTTCCATAGTGCAATTGACTGCACCAAAATTTGGTAAAAGACTCAAAACTTTGATGGTGACCATAATCTGAACGATATTTGTTTACGACGCCATGTTGTTGTTACGACGATCTCGGTGAATCGGATCGACTCATGCATGTCGTTTTAAGTATTAACTTATTGAGGTAAGTAAACGTTTTATTTGCATTAAATAAAGTCCCTTTCTTTTAGGCTGTCATTTTTAAATTTGATGGTAAAAATAGTTAGAGGTGTGTCATAAAATAACCTACTTATGATTAATGGTTTTGTTACGAGCCTTTTGTTATGATTAATGGTTTTGTTAAAGCCCTCAAATACAGGCCAACCTTGGCCTGTATTTGAGGGCTTTAAAAATACCTAATAATGGTGCAACCGTCCTCTATTTTTATATGGAAAAAAAAGAATGAAAATAGGTGTTTTGTTTCCTCAAAACATCTACTTGGTGCAACTTTCTATTGACCTTAGAAACTAGTGAAAATAGCAAAATGTAGTAAAATTGAACTCCATTTTATGTAGCCAGCAAAAGAATACCAATTTTCGGTGCAACGTGGCTCGGAATTTTCAACTAAATTTTTACTAAATTTCTTTTAAACAAAGACTAAATTTTCTTTTCTACTTTTGAAATCAGCAGTTTTCCAAAAAAAAATCCTTTCTATTTCTTTACACCTACATCGTAAAGTGCTCCAAAAAAATAAAATATTTTTTTAATAATTATGTAAAAATAAAATAATTTTTTGAAAATTTTTTTATCAATAATTTTTAATCTTCTACTCGCTGTATTCAACACACATATTAAAAAAAAAAGCATAATAAAAAAAAATAGTGCGTGGAGTCCCTCCCAATGGAAGAAGTTAAACTTCGTAACCTGCGACGTTAATTGTAGAAGAATCAGCAGTCGTAGAAGGATCACTAATTCTATTCAACGACTCTTTTTTTTGCTCCGCTCGCTTCTGTGCTCTGTAATAACGGTAATATTGTGCATTTTTCCCTCGTGGTCCTCTTGAACCAGTGGAAGGGCTTGTGGTTGCCTCATCGTCTCGCCCTGGAAAATGTATTTTTATTAATAATGTATGTGAATGCGTCATAATGTAATTTCAAAAGAGAAAACCTAACAATCAATTGATATTCACAAGAGACGTACCTTGACATAACCTTAAGTCCGTCGCATTGTCCGTGGGATTGTTTTCACTCATTTTTTACAATTGGGTATAATATGAAAAAAATACAACTACTTTCACTCCGAAAATTGTACTAGGAATAATATTTACATTTTAGTTTAATTAATGAGCTGAGTTTTAAATATGTTTACTAAATTCATAAACTTGGATAAAATAACAAAATAAATTATTTCAAAAGGAACTAGGCTAATACATTTCCAACCTGACGAGTAGCGACTTATAACAACACACTTCGTTTAATGTTTACTTGTTGCTAGAAATCAGGTTCGCAGAAAATGCTGTTTACTAGTTAAATTTAGTAGGAATAACACGACCTGTGACGTAGGCTATAGTATACCCTATTGTTATCCACTAAATTTGAAAATAAAAAATACTATCCTATTAAATTGTAAGTGTATCAAATAAAACTGAAAAAATATTTATAGAAAAACAATTCGCGATCGCAACGAACTATAGGGGGCGTTGTTGTATGAGACGCATACCTGCGATTTCTATATGAACCGTCATTCAGTTACACTGGAGACGTCTTTAATGTCGCGTGTAGCATTGTAACGTTCCTTCTTTAATGTGGCGTATTAAATTTAAAAAATAAAAATGTTTGATATCCTTTCTTATACAACCGAAAACAAGATGGTATCTCTTTTTTTTAAAGAAGGAACATCCAAAACACATCTGAAAAATATTTGTAAACAGAAGATAACAGAAAAAAATATGTATCTTCTTATTAGAGTTAAAACCTAATGCCTGAGAAATAGTTTTACTAAATTTAATGATATAACCTGAAAGGCCTATTTAAACTTTACATTCCATAGTTTTAAGAATCATATTACTTCAAACATTAAAATAAGCAAAAAGTATACATAGGCTTCATAATTTTATGTAATTTAATTTTGTAAATAAAGTTTTTTGACAAGTAATTTTATCAAAAAATTTTAAGTTTTAATAAAAATCATTATTTGGAAACTGAAAAACGTAAAGTAAAGAATGCTTACGATACAAAAAAATAAAAATAAGAAAAACAATTCTAAAAATTCATTATATTAAAATAAACGACTTTCATGTTTTTTCTTTTTTGATTCATAATCGGAAGTAGAAAACCATTCCATAGAAAACTATCATCAAGAAAAAAAACTACTTAAAAGTAAAATTTTTTATTTTATGAAAATTAACGCTTACCTGCTTCATAAATCAGAAGAATTCCAAAATGATTTGTTCTTCACTTTTTGTTACCATTTTTTAGTGCTACGAAAATGCGTCTTTGGGATTTGCCAAAAATAAAACAAGATGCAATTTTATTTTTTCTGGAGCGAAATATTTTGCCCATTGTCCACCGAAATCCGATAAACTACTTTGATTTTAAATAAAGTGTTTCGTTTTATGACTTGTCACAAAAATTTTAGGTGTTGATTGGCGGCACTTAAAAACAGCCAAATCTGTAGCTGTTGTGGCGTTAATACATAAGTACCGAATTTTTATTCATACTTTTCTGAATCATATTACTTGAAACATTAGAATATGCAAAAAGTATACATAAACACATAATGTTATACCATTTATGTTTTCAAAAAAGTATTTTGACAACAATTTTTATCAAAAAATTATAAACTATAAAACGGAAAATAACGAATTCTTAGGATAAAAAAACGATTTTAAGAATTCTTTACATTGAAATAAAAACTTTCATATAGTTTCTTTTCTTATACTTCTTAATCAGACGTAAGAAACCATTCTGTAGAGAACTATCATCAAATAAGAAAAAAAAAGTTTTACAAGCTAATTTTTTTATTATAAAAATCATAACACTTACCTTCTTTATAAATCCGTAGAGTTCCAAATGAAATGTTCTTTGTTTGAAAGTTTTATTTTCAAATAATATGTGCATAGATTATCCCTTTATTACTTTTAGATAACATACCACACATCAAAATTTTATAATTGTAAGATCTCGATATGAATTTGAATATGTAGCTTAAAAACAGAACAGCTGAATTCTAGTTGAAATTATCTATTCTTTCAAAACTAAGAAATACTTACCAAGAAAACGATAAAAAAATTTATTAATCATCAGCACAAATGACACTATTTCAAGTAATTTGGTTGATTCTTTATTGTTGTTTTCCGAATTATATAGATACAGAAATATATACTGTTCTATAACAAAGAAGAATTCTATAACTATTGCAGTTCTTGACGTTCTGAATTCACATTTCTTTATTGGAATGACGAAAGCAATGTTGACTTCATTTTAATTTGTAATGAATTGAAGACAGAAAAAATTATTTTACCGTAATATACACATCTGTAACAGCAAGTGATCATGAAATTGTAAGTTATGTTGTTGGTAATAGAAAGGTTAAAATTATTGAGAAATTGTTCTTCAAATGCTTGGCGTGTTCTGCTTCAATGTTTGGCATGTTCTGGTTAGTTTTTTCAAGTTCTTCAACTGTTCCTTAGGGAACTTTTGATTTTTATTTGCTGCTAAGAAAATGGCGTCCGTCATGGCCGATGATTTGGATGGAACTAAATGAAAACGTGATAAATTAATGTCTGATATTTACAGGCTCCCGATAGAGGGCGTACTCGAGCGTTGCGATCGCGAATAGTTTTATGACTTTTATTATTTTTATGCTAGTGAGAACTAAAACAATATGGAAATGAATGAGGGAAAACTGGATCCTACCACGTATTTCCCGGCCAATAAAAGTGTAACGTTAAACGTTTAACGCAACCTTGTTGGAAGTCGCATAAGAAGTATAACTTCAATAATAATTTTTCAAGAAGAAATATTTTTTTCCTTGCGTCACGCTGTACTGTCTTAAACCGTAAATTTCAATTGTGAATGAAAATAGTTTTTAGTCGTTTTCTGACATTTGGCGTAAAGGATTTCTAGTGTTAAAAATAGAGCATTTACTAGACAAATATACTCTTACTAAACTCAAAGTTTAACGACATAATGATTATTAATTTTTCTGAAAGTGGCGGTGGTATTGGCAACCTTAAAATCCTAACGACACATTCTTTCCTCCGAAAGAATGTACTGATGTGGAAATCAATTTAATTACTAAAATTCTCGTTGGCGAGGATAATAAACTTTTACAACTCACGTGGCTTAAATTAAATATTTTTGCTTCTTGTAAATTTAATTTCTAGAGTCATCCGTATTTAATAAAACTGCATTCTGCGCAACGATTCGTGAAAGTGGCATTTTGTTAAAAAAATTTATTGACTCTAAACTTCGCTAAGGATTTACTGCAAGCAGAATATTTGAACTCAGAGTCAGCCCATTATAGGCATTCCATATTTCCAAGCTTTTTAATTCCCTTTATTTCACAAATTTACTTTCATATTTAATCATTCCTAATCCTTATTTAATTAAATAAATCAGTTAATTCATTTTCACTAAAAGAGCCGATGTAAATATTTTTACTCTTCGTATTTTTAAATGAATGCAATGGCTAGTTTTTTATTTCTATTAAAGTGTTCCATTAATTATTACTCAATGTCACATCAACCAGATATCTAATTAATCAATCGTTCTTCGACCCCATTAAATATTAGCTCATTCGATATTAGATTTACTATAATCCTTTAAAGAACTATTTGTGGTTACACCTGTTCGCAAATTATTTAAATGTTAACATTAGATATCGTGAGATTGGATTTTTAATACTTAAACGATTTAACATAAAATAACAATATTACTCACTATATCGTCTGCTATTACGTTGAACAAACTGAGGTGTCAAGAAAAGAATAAAATTTCAAAAAACGTTTATGAAATAAGAAAAAAAAAGTTTACATATTTAAAAATAATAATTTTTGACTATTTATGAATGAGATATCGAATTCTGAAGAAATATTTCATAGTTTCTAAAAAAATTTTATATATAGCTTTAACGGGAAAAAACCCGTGGAGTATGAGAATAAAAGAATCGTCTTATCGTCTAATAACCATTCTTTCGTCTGCAATTACGATAAACAAACTGCGGTGTCAAAAAAAGAATAAAATGTCAAAAGGCGTTTATGAAAGAAAAAAATATTTAAATTTGTAAAAATAATTATTCACTATTTATGAATGTGATATCAAACTCTAATGAAATATTCTATCGTTTTCAAACATTTTTTTTAATATATCTTTAACGGAAAAAATATATAACCGTGAACTATGTGAATAAAAGAATCATTTTATCGTTTAATAACCATTCTATCGTCTGCTATTACGATAAACTAACTGAAGTGTCAAGAAAAGAATGAAATGTCAAAAGAAGTTTACGAAATAAAAAAGAATTTAAATATTTGAATTTGTAAAAATAATTATTTACTATTTAGAATGAGATATCAAACTCTGATGAAATTTTCTGTTTTCAAATATATAACCGCGGACTATGTGAATAAAAGAATCAGAAATATGAATGAAATAAATATATATGAATGTGGGTTACAAAAAAAAATTGTTCGCAACTAACATACACTAATAAGTAATCCAAGCTGCTTTTTCTTTTGAACAGTTCGCATTTTTAAATTATTTTCATATTATAAATTTAAGAGATACTTTCTGATTAAATTCTTTATACTTATTACCATTCTTATGAATAGAGAATGTATATTTTTATTTCCCCTTCCAACAAGATTTTAAAAGCATTAATCTTAACCCTTATGTAATGGCGAAGCATCGTTGGATAAATTAGGCTTAGGTTTTAGGCTTGCCGCGAGTGTTGTGACATTGCTGCGAGATTTCAATTGAATCTGTATTCAAATAGCACTATGAGAAAGAGAACCGGAATGTCAAAGAGAGCAGGAATGCGGCGTATTTATATTTTGATACAGACGAAAGGGTATTTTTGAAAAAAATCTATTATTGGGTACTAGCATTTCACAGACATGTCACCCACTCATGTGACCAATGACGCCAGCTCCAGCTGAATATCTAGTTAATAACCAAAATAGCGTGGTAAAGTTGAGCTAAATTTCTCCACATAAGTTAGAATGTTAATTAAAGTGAATTAAATTGAATACATCACAAAAATGTAAATCTTTCTCGTACTCCTCTTTTACTTTTATTGATTATTTGTTTATCTATTTTATTGTAACAGTGAGATATTTTTGTTTTGTGCATCCCATTATACTCGTGTATTTTTTTTTCTTTCCTTATAAATGTTTTGATTCACAAGATCGTTAATACTCCACTTCGAAGAATTAAAATTTCAATCGTTAGTTAAGTAAAATGTCAGTTTTAATATAAATTAAGTCAGGAGCCTATTTCTAAAACTGATATGACCGGTTCTTTTGATATATAAAAAAAGTTTAATATATTTTACTTTTTTTTAATGTAAAAGAGAATATAAATTTTATGACGCAAAACTATGAAGCTTCAAACGAAGAGGGACCCTTGTATATTAAAAGCCCAGTTACATCACCATATTTTTGCAGAACGGCATTTATTGTCAATCGAAATTTTAAACAGTTTACTAGTACAGGGAGGAAAAAAATCTAGTAAAATTACTGTTAAATAAAAATCTGTTAAATTAAAAATAAAAATGTTAGGTACTTCGTGATTATCTTCGTGACTTGTACTTTGGGATTATCCCGCCGACCTGTCATTGCTCGCGAAAATGCGCAAATCCTTTAGCGCCATCATAATGAAAAGCAATTTCCAAAATCATTCTAAACACAATTATTTTATCCAATAATAATAATAATAACAAAAAAATGTAAATGTACGTAATGAAAAAGTGTAATAAAAAGAATCAAAATTAAGTAAAACCTTCTATTTTTTTTATATTTGCTCATTGAATTATTCTTGAATTTATTATTCTACCATATAAGTCATTTCGGCGGCCATAAATCCTTGATAGCTTTTAAAGCGTAAACAAACAATTCATTATCCTCGTGCAGTCGCCGTCATATAAATTCGTTTAAATACGAATACGGGTAGTTTGGCGGTGTTTCTGATCCGCGATGATTCCACACTCCTGCAAATATGAAACTGCACTCTCTTCGGTGCTAGGCAAAACTCAAATTCGAATCATTTTGCATCTATAAAAAAAACAGTATATTTCAACACTCTAAAGCAAACTAACTGAAGGATTACACAGTAAATATGATAAAATTTGCTGTTATTGGCGCAGAAGCTACCTTTTGGCGATAGTATCGGGTTTGTCGGAAATAGTCGACGAGATAATCCCAAAGTACGAAAATGATCTACGGGTATAATCCCAACGTACGAAAATGGCTGAATGGATAATCCCAAAACACGAAAAGGTTGACTGGATAATACTCAAGTACCAAATTTTAAAACTATGTTTTTCAATTAAACTGAAAAAGAGAAAATTGCTTTATTTGAGTTTACTTATTTATATTAAAGGTCACTTATCTGAAACAGTGAACTCTGTATGAAACACGTAAAGTGGTGAATATTAATAGTTGATAAAAATTTATTCTACAAGTGGAGCATCTTCAAATTCAGATAAAAATAAAACTATTTCCTATTATCGTAGTTTTGAAATTTATTTCATTTCATTTTTTTATATTTCCATACATCATTTTAGAAAGCTTAAGGTTCAAGTAAGTTAATGTTTAAAAAATAGCTGATGATGATATTATAACCTACGAAATTTATATCTAACACAGATAAAATAAGCGCATCTTTTAACAACCTCCAAGTTAATACCTCGTGATATATATATCGGCTGACAATCAATACCATTTCAAATAACGAGTAGAAAATATAAATTTCAGTATTGGAAAATGATCGGGAAAATAAATATTGGAAAAATGATGATTCGACCCATGAGCCAGAAGTTCCAGATTTGATCCTACACCAGCGTTTAAGGATCTACAACAGAAAGAAGGAAAAATATTACAGCGATAAATCAATGATTTTATAAGCATTATATTAGTTCATTTAATTTATCATTGTGAAATCTAGCGAATAAATAAAAGAATTTTTCTTACCCTCCATTGAATTTCAGACAACTGATCCATTTTAGTTATAACTTTAAAAAAGGAAATTCGATAATTCACTTTTAAAAATGTTATAGGACTTCACGATATTGTCAAATGACGTATGAAATTATTTAATATATTGGTCCAAAAATATTTCATATATTAAACATATATGCTTAAAATGCACGTTTACCAAAAGAGTAAACATAAATATTCTTCTTTAAAAACTGTAACAGTAAAACATATATACTGTAAGAAACTTCTCAGAAAAGTTGTTAAATAACAATTTCTTTAATTATTTTACCATATTCAAACAAAAGTCAATTATCATTAAATAATGGTATTCAAACAGATAACTGTGAGAAAAACCGTTTTACTGCTTTCACCTAATATGTGATAAACCAGAGCACCATAAAGCCACTTAGTTCCTTGTAGCTAAGTACATATTATTTCTCTAGAGGGCTAATCTGTCAATCTCATGACCGACAGAATGAGGGTTCGAATACCAGCGTTGACACCACAACATTCCCTTCAACACATAAAGAGTTTTCAGTGTCCTACACTCCCCAATTAGTGATCCTGGACTATTAGAATATGATACTCTCGTTCACGCATAGATGGCAGCACCATAAAGCTGCTTAACACAAAAAAGTCCAGTATTTCCTATTTCTTACAATAGGTGAAACCACCAGATAAACTAATTAAACCACATTCCATGGTTCATTTGATAAAACACAGCTCAACAACTCTAATGTCCCTGTCCTAACGAAAAGCCTAGCTCCAATGTTCAGCTAAATTTCGATTTTACTGTTTTCAAACCATGCTAGTTGTAAATGGTTAAAAACCGTATAGTTTTGTATTCACGGTTTTTTCAACCATACTTGTCGTAAGCGGTTTTAAAACCGTTATTTAAAAGATGTTCCTTAACGTAAACTTTACTGTTAATTAGATGGACAGAATGCTGCCGATTATTTTACTGAAATTTTAGAAGGAAAATTCTAACAATGTATGCTTTTAACAAAAGAATATAGTTGAATTTAGAATTTAATGTCAAAATGTTCGAAAAAATATATGCTGTGACAAACATATAAAAAAAGATAATGTTACTGAATGAAATTCATTACATAAATTATGTTACTAAAGAAAATTTGAACCGTAAAGCAGTTGATATGATTTTTAGTTTTTTTTTCTTAATTAAAAATTTATATGATTTTTAGTTATATTTTTCAAAAGAACAAATATTTTTATTCGGTGATGTTAATTTCAACAAACTAAACTGCAATTTCTTTCACCTATTTTCACATTTTAAAATGAATTAGTGCCATTGTTCGTAAATGAATTTTTTTTAATTAATTCATCATAGGTATTTTAGACATTTCTTTATTATGCCAAGCCAACATACTTGTATTCCTATTGAGAAAAAAAATAACATTTAAAAAAAATTTTAGTTAAAAAAGTATAAATATTTTGCAAAACTGTTTTGAAAGCAGGAATTTTATTAAAAACTTATTTTATATCGGTCGCACAGAATGTTTCCCCAAAAAAAAGCATATGAAACTCGTTATGAATAATTCAATCAACCTCTTTTTTTCAGATGCGTTTTCAAATAATTTCAAAACTGGTTATTGCAAAAATCGAAAAGTTTAGTTGAAGAAAACAAAACCAGCACAACTTAAAATCATGGTATTCGTAATAATAAATGAAAAAATATTATGTGAAAATACAATATTATTAAACTACTAGCTGAATACCCGATCTTCGTTTGGGTGAAAAAAGTAAATAAACAATAAATCGGTATTGATTTACATTACGGAATCATGCCCACAAAACTGAAAGACATATACCGACATGAATCATTAAATTAAAGAGTTCCGACTTCTCTTGTCTATTATTATTTGATGTCCTTCTTAGTGGCTTTACGTTATTACATTAAGCAAAACATGTTTTTTTTTAAATTCCTTCCATCCAGATTAAGTTTAATTACATTCAGTTTCATTTCGGTTAACGCTACTGCTCGATTTCAGTTCCCAGCGGTTAAAAATTACCATAATCAACAATTTTCTCCGGTTTTTATTTTCTTTATAAGGGCGGCTAGAAACTTATTTCCCCAACACCCATAATACGTATCTAGGCACTAATCATATAATATTTAGTATCTATTACAACCACCATTTAACACAATACTAGAAGTACCTATTGCTAAAATTAATTAATCATCACTGGCATCATTAACAATATCAATTTTTTACGGTGTAGGTAAAGGTGATATCAACAATGTCATCTATCAAAGGATTCAATGGAATAGTAGCAATAGGTAATGGTAGTTACGCCACAATACTCTCCTACCAGAATTTTATTAGTGATAGAATTCGATTAATGGATACCACTAGTTGCCGTATTTGCGAAAGGCCGGGAGAGCTGTGTTAAGTTCACCGGATTTTGAGCACTTGGAGTAAGAGCTGTATTAAGTTTACCGAGCTTATCGTGAGAGTGCAGCTTCTTGTGAACCTCTTGGGGAAAAAAATGCTTCTTGTGCACTTGAGAGTAAGCAAACATATGCGTAATTCTGATTGGCCGATGTCTATTTGACCCTTCAGTTATTGGTCACTGGTCGAGATGCGATGGAAAGGATATACAAAGGCAAGAGTCAAAATTCTTGGAGTTTTCTTCTTTATCCAAACGCTAAAACGGTTCTCCTGTACAAATAAATGCCTTTTCTCCATTCATTTAGTTTTTTAATACAGTAATTATTCTTTTCATTTTAACTTGCACCTACCATTCTCAGACCTAACAATGTAGAAATTTAAAAGATAATATAAGTTGTCTAATGCTATACATGCCTTAAATTAGAGCAAAAATTATTATGGTGAACGTTAAATTTTATTTTATATTTTCCTATTTTACTACTCTAACTAATTCAAGATATTCTTTAAATTAATAAAACAATTTTTCAGCACAAGGAAAGAAAGTAATGAAAAAAATAAGTTTTATTTTATTCTATAATTGGAATGTAATATGATCTGGTAATTCTTTCAGGAAACTAGGATCTCCGAATTTAAAATCCCTTATTTATTCGAGCAGAAAACCGAGTTTTTTTTTTTGGCTTTTCTTTCATCCATTGTCATCATTAACATTCACGTAAAAATAAACGATGCGACGACATAGCCAGGAGCAGTTACAATCTTTTTAACATCTACCGTGAATAACTAATTCTAAAGTAAGTCCTGTTTCAAACTTGCATTAATATTGTTCCGATTTCATAAGAGTCAACTTATTTATGTTCTTTTATTTAATGACCTTTGCTTTCGATAAATGATATAATTTTATAGAAATGCTAAAAAATCCGGGCATTTTCGATGAAGAGCTGCTAGAATGTCTGCGCTGATGAAATATCCTGTTAAGATATCTTGTTTCATAATAAAGTATAAAATGTCCTAAAATAGATATTTTTTAAGTAATTTACTTAATGTTTATTTTTAAAGTATTAGTTATTAGGGAAATTTTCTCTGGGTAATTGTTTGGTTTACATGCATACAGTTACCTAAAGATTTATTACTAAGTGGATTCTTTAAAATCATTAAAGGTTATAAATAATTATTTTCTTTTTTTCAAAACTTGGGGGAATATTGCTGTCGTTGGGCCATTATTTTTTCATTTGATTTTGGCGACAAATTTGGCAAACTTTATAGTTTTATATATGTTAATGTAATTCTTATATATCTACAATACTACATTCATCTAAACATGGACGTTTTAATTATAAAATGCAGAGTAAATATTGAAAAAAAGTAAGTACTTTTGGACCTATGAAGGAGAGAAGTTGCCTTTATGGTGTGAAAAAGTTTCTATGAATGTGCCAGCAGCTATTTTATTATGTATGGCTTTAATAGAGGTCAGTAAAATGCTCAAAAATATTATGAGCTCGTGTGACTCGGGAGTGAAAGTGTAATTACACCATTTTTTCAAATGATTTCTAATGCTATGATATTATTGATGTGCGTACGTTGATCTAGAAAAAAAAATTAATTAGATTATCAACTTAGATGTATGAAGGTCTGTTGGGGTAATTATAATCACTTTAGACTTTTTTTTTATTCGATATGTTTCATATCTCATTTATAAAGTAATGTTTAAAGAGACTAAACTTCTAATATGTAGAAAAAAATAATTAACTGTCTATGTTACTGGCTATGTATAAAATGATCAAAATCTAAAATAAAGTTCGACTTATATTTCGGGATGTACGGTAATAACTGAATATTCATCGCACCTGTAAAGTTATTATAATAACAGTTTTAGAAGATTAATTTTTGGTATAAACATGTTCATACAATAAAACTAAGCTACAAGATCAATCAGATTTTATGAAAAAGGAAATACAATTATAAAAAAATTAATCTAAAGCCAAATCGAAATGATAAACTAGTCAAACGAATATGATAGTTTCACTAGTTTTATTTATATTAGGTACAGTGCGCAAAAAAAATCAGATCACCCTGAATAACTTTTGATATAATGATCGGATCTTCATTTTCCAGGACTCGAACCATTAAGACTTTAATGCCTCTAAGGGAAGACCTCTACTGTGCTAATTAATAAGTGCAGACGATATTTGAAGTTACGAAATCTGACACAAAAACATACCTTCTCTGACTAAACGTACCTTTTTAGGCACGTACGTACGCATCTTTGGAAAAGCGAATTTCATAATTTTATGCAAAAAATTTTATAATTTTGCGCAAAAAATTTTCAATTCACGTAAAAAGTTCTGGAGATAGAGTGAAATACGCAAAAAGTAAAATTAACATTAAGGGGTCAAAACTTTGGAGCGCTCTCCTGACCAAACTACTGGGACCCTATTTCCCAGATTGCGGCTACCCCCTAAATTATAAGTCCTAATCCATCGAGAAAAAAAGCATGTTTATTCAGAGAAAGTACTGTTTCGAGTCTGATTTCGTAACTTAAAATATCTTCTGCAGTTATTAATTAGCATATTAAAAATCACCCTCTCGAGCCATTAAGATTGAATCCCAGAACGTAAAGATCCGATCAATAGATCAAAAGTTATTCAGGGTGGTCCGTTCATTTTTTTTTAGCAGTGTACATGTTATTACACATCTTATTTGTAAGTTATCTTACGATGGTTTTTATATTTTTTTAAAAAAAATCAATGAATATAATTATTTAAATTTTATAGTGTTTTAAAAAAATTCGTAAGTATTAGGAAAATGTGTAATAAATGAAGCTGCTTCAAGTTGCAGCAAAATACATTTTTCTTCTGTAGAACCATAGATTATGGAATCTGGAACTATATTACCATAAACATATGTCTCACATCTACTCTACTCCTCTTTTGGTCTTCGATTTGATTCAGGTCAACGGGTTCATAGATCTGGTCTGACTTCCTTAGGCCAGAGGAGGTTAAGTAACAACAACTCACATGTTCTAATATGAGAGATTTTAGCACCAGATTTGGTATCGGAAAACATTATTCCCTCTTGGACATCAACCTAGTTTTTTTCACAAATCGCAAGGAAAATCACACTCTAAACCAGTGTTTCTCAAAGTGGTCCATATGAACCCCCTGGGGTCCGTGGTACCATTCAGGAGGTCCGTGAAAAATAAGAACTGATTTAGGGGTCCCTAAACAGCGTCAGGGGGTCCGCATGAGGTTTAATATAAAATAAAAAAATTGTCCGCGTGAGGTTTAAAATAAAATAATAAAACTTTGATTGGCTTTTATTATTATAGAAATTAAGATAAATAAAATAGTAGCGATTTTTACGTCCTAAGTAAACTATAAATAAAGGTGGGTGCTTATAATTATTTACAGTGGTTTGTAACAAATTGAACAGTAGATTTACAAATTCTCTTATATCTTTTGTTCCCTTTCTAAGAGATAACAGTATGAATGAGTCGAAGAAAATACAGTGTTGAATATTTCAAGTATGTCTTTATTTCTTCACCAGGAAATAGTACTTTACCTATGTGTCTTCTATAAAATATAACTATAACAAGTGATTCAATGAAACATTCCAAGCTTAACGAACAATTGATTAAAATCCATATTGACAAAAAATATAAAGATTTAACTATTTTTTAAACAGTCAAAGAAAAATATCTAGAAATACCGTCACTGCAACAACTTATAGGGACAACATCTAAGCGAGGTGACAATGGATAGCATGTTTCTCATAGTTTCTATATATTACATGATTGCAAAGTCCGGAAAGCCTCACACTATTGAAGAACTTATTTTACTAGCTGTAAGTGAGAGAATACTCACCGGGTTGCACAAACCAGCTTTTAACATTGTAAAAAGAATTCCACGGAGTAATATTAATGTACAAAGAAGGATTGAGAAAATATCTCATTCCGTAGAAAATTCTTTGTGTGAGTACTTAAAAATATCTGAATTTTCTATACAGCTCGACGAGTGCACTTATCCGGGAAACGAAGCTTTTACTTTTACCTTATGTAAGATTTGTAAAAGAATAAAAATTTTACCAAGAATTGTTATTTGCTAAAGGTTTGGAAAGTGATACGAAAGGTGAAACGCTATTGACTGAATCAAAAGCTATTACCTTGACTAATATCATTTCTGTAGCTACTGATGGTGCTCCGGCAATAGAAGGAAGATACCGATGCTTTCTGGCTAACTTAAAACAAGCTGCAGCGAATGTATTTTCAGTACATTTGCCAAACTTAACGAAACTAATTTGAAACTACAAGATGAATAGTTAAATTTAATCAAAATTAAAATTGTAAAACAGCGCTTGTTGCAAAACTTTTTCTGTATAAACAAAACTTGAGAAGAGGATATTGTTCTCTCAGTTTCAGTGCCGTAATGAACTCATCACAAAAAAAAACATAAATAAATAAATAAATGATTAGAAATTAGTGCTCAAAAACATTGAGCCGGACATAAGTACACTCTTAAAATATCATCACGTTCATCCAAGTCATTAATTCGTTTTAAACAAAAGATATAATTTCAATAAATAGTTCTTCAACAAAATGTTTTTCTTTTTAATTTGTAATTTTTATACCGTATATACATGCAGTTTTTCACTTGGGGTCCGTGGCAAGTTTTGACTATAAAAAGGGGTCCATGGGTCAAAAAAGTTTGGGAACCACTGATCTAAACAAAGCGATGATTTTAAAATAAATATATTTACTTACCATAAGGAATTATTTGGGCTTTAGAATGCACAAATAACTTAACTATTTTAAATGTTAGCAAACGTTTTTAAAAATCACCAATTTTTCGCGACATTCCTTCTAGAAGAAAATTATCAAAATCACTGCCTTATTCTCAGTTTTTGCAAATTCTTATGAACCCAGATAATGCAGCGTTGGTGTTTAAGTCCCAGAGTTATTGCCACAAAGACGTGGTAAACTGTCATATATGATTTTTCATATCAGAATGTTAACATGACCTAGCTGACGCAAAACACTTGGGCTGTCAGAATATAGGCAACGAGATAAGTCGTAGAGATATGAGAATGGCTCCAGCTTCAGCAGTAAATACTGAGCAAATGGCAGGTACAATATAACTGAGCGTTCATTCAGCTGTATCAGACGTGTCCTGGAGATTTTGAACCATCCGTAAAAACAGAAACATACTGAGAATACTAATAACGATGATAGACAACGCTGACTCTAGATAGGCTAAACTTGACCTAACATTCCCCAAGTCAAAATTCTTGATAGTCGAATCAAAAAATTTTGATGGTTTATGTTGGTTTCAATGCGATGGTTCACGATGGTCACCATCATCCAACATTTTCCATTATGTGTTCATGGTGTTTGTTATGCCAACAAACTTCCATCATTCCCTGATGGAAAATGCTACTTTAATAATATGATGGTTAACCAAGAACGAAACTCGTTTGCCTTCCAATGTATGAGGTAGGATTGGACTTCTTAGTTTCCGTCTGACAGAAAATCAAACAGAAAATAATCAAAAGTAGCAAAAGCTATCATGAATTCAGTTAGAAACTGATTTGCAATGACTAAAAAAATCATTCTTTACGACAGTTGATATCGTTTTGAATCAACATGCGTTAAAACTGTTTTTCGAAGATTTGTCCAGTATTTTCGAATTATTTGAACTCACACTAGGGAAAGATTTTTAAAATTGACGCTAGTCACAATTAACCTGTTATCAAAATTACCACACATCACTCTTTACTCTAGATATCATTTTACCATATCAGATATAACTGGCTGCGGGGATAGACTGGCTCGAAATTACTGGCTCGAATCGCAGCACTGGCTGGTAGATACAAATTCTGACCACTAACCATAAACTGACCACTGACGTAAAGTATTCTCAGAGTCGGATCATGGGTTATAATCACCTTACCGTGGGACTAACCGTGTGAGGTTTTGCTCTCCGTTTAACAAAATTGTGAGTTCTATTAAAAAGTGTTCCATGAAAGCTAGCTTCTCCCAAATCCTGGAGTACTTTCATCTTCTGGAGTGGATATTTTTCATTTATTTGGGTTTCTTCATGAAAAAAAATAACCTAATAAATGCTGTATTAATAATTTTTGTTTAGCAAAATAAAAATTAAAAAAATATTTTTTACTGAGTCATTTTTTTGCACCATTAGCCTATAAACAGATTTTTTTTGTTTCTTACGCGTATGTTTTTTTGTTTCTAATACCCAATTAAATACAAAGTGTAATGTAAATTACTCTTTAAACTGAGCGAGTTAAAATAATTTCTTCAGCATTAACGATTTCGACTAATTTAAACTACGATAAATTGTTTTTATCTTACGTCCATTAAGGATTGTCTAAGTTTTTAACTCAGTAACTACAATGCATTTTTTTAATTTAACCTTTAAAAAGGCATTAACTTAATGACTCTCATCATTAATTACAACAGTAACTAGCGTAACAAGTATATGTGGTTTCTAATTAATTACTCTGATTAAATCTTTGACATTTCCAAATACAATTCATTGATTGAATGAGGCAATGAATGTCCCAATAAAGGACAGTCCTAAATAGCATCCTTATTTAAAGTTAAAAGTGCCGATATAATTTAGAAAGGAAAGTTATATTCATTTTTAGGTTAAACCTTTCGAACCTTATGGGACATATAACTTCTATCAGGTGTTCCAAGCAGATTATTGAGCTAAATTGATCCTTTTAACATTTGATTTACAACACATAACAGTCTTATGAGCTTCCTTGTTTCTACTTGGATGATAGGCAGAAGTTTTAAAAACTGTCGTGGCTGCATAACTGTTTTGAATCATTTGCAGGATTTTGAAAGTTTATTATTTTATTATGATAGGTCAACGTTCGATACTGGTAGGATAATTAATTGAATGTAGATTTTAAAAAAAAAAATTAGAAAAAAGAACTTATTGGTAAAATTATCAACGATGAAAAAAACAATCAGTTGCAAAATAAAAACTTTTTTCAGAAAAACGTAGAATTCTGTAATTCATAATTTTATAGAAATACATTAACCACTAATGAATTTAGACTTTATTTTTAAGTATTTTCAATTCTAACGATACTCTGTATTTTTTGCAATATATATTTAATATTTGTTATACGTTCATACATAATAAATCATCACATCACTCTGATAATTACAACATATTAGAAATACAATGCTTTTTTTGATAGAAGATTTTATTTAAACGCTTGCACTTAGTTCTTATTTATTTCTTTTTAGCAATTTCAATAGCATGTTATTGTACATGAGGCCCTGAAAGTAAAAAGATTCGCAGTACTACATAGAATTTATCATTTCATATGAATAAAAATAAAACGTTTGTTAGTTGACTTTGCTGTAAAAATCTGAAAATTGTAAATTTCGTAATTTTTTTTCCATCTTTTTATTATTGAAAGTGTATTTTAGTTTTATCGCCATAGTTTCCATTTCTGCTATACGGAAGAATGCTAATTTATGTGTGCCAAAAAAACAACATAATATCGTAGTGGAAATGGAAATTGAAGCCCGGGATAGCCTGGTCGGCAGGGCTCCGGACTCACGTTCGTAAAAACGAGAGTTCAAATCCAGCCGACCAAAAACTACGAACTTTGGAATTAATGGTGACTGGCGCATGTTAAATCTGTCGGGTCACAAAGTCCTCCACATCAAAACAATACCTCTGGGGTTCTAATTTGGAGATTAATCGTTAGCTGGTTTAGGTCAAAGTTATGGTCTGTGGATGAATTAATGGGTCCGCACTATAAACGGGTATGACGTATGGATGTGGCAGGAGCGGAAATTTTGACCATAGATAGCGCTACTGGAAAACAAGAACAATAGCACCCTTTGTCTTAATGATCTACAACAATAATGGCAATTTTTAAAAAACCTTTACAGAGAAATACAAATATATGAAATCAATTTTGAATGTAAAAGAAATCAGCTGACGATATTTATGCTATATACAAATGGTTTATTTAATATCTTTGGCAATAATGCTAATAAAATATATCTTTTTAACTTTTTGTCAAAAACACATTTATTAAATGAAACTTAAAGTTAAATACCTTTTAACGATAAAAAAGAACTTGGTTTTTAAAAATAACTATATTATATATACGATGTATATCCGTTCCCAGTTGCTTCGGATAATCAAAATCTCATTTGAAATCTCATTCCAAACCTAATTATTCATATGTTAGAGAGAGATTTAACATTTTATACTCGTGTTAATTTAAGAGATTTTGTGAATTTCATTAGTTTAGGTGTGAGTTAAATTCTTTCGTATTCTAAAGAATATTTAAAAAAAAAAAAAACATTACGAGTTAAATAATTTTATATTAATTATGAATTTAGGAAGCAAAGATGATTGATTTTAATTTAATAATATACTTTTCCAACCCCTTTTTCAATTGAATTGTTAGATGAAATAACTATTTAGTATTTTCTATGTTCAAATATAAAAATTAAAGATAAAAAAATTTCGTCTTGTTTTTAATAAAATTTGCAGAGCAAATTTTCAATTCGCTGTTACCCCTCATGAAAAGTTCTAATACGAACTTTAAAAAAAAATCGTAAAACTACATTGGATTAAAATAGGAAGAAAGTCGGTAAAAACAGTGAGTATGTAGATTCTAGAAAGAAAGTAATCGTAAAAGTACGTTAGTACGACCTCTTTTGAATAATAAAACATATGACTTTTCATGGAAAAAATATTAAAAAACTTATCTAATGCAACAAATCTGTCCTTTTTTTAATCAAATTTAGGGAAACACATTGCATAGCGGTTGTTCACTTGGGTTTTCATACATGTACCTAAATATACACTTATTTTTTAAACCGTTCTCTTTTTTAATGATTTTAGGTTCCAAATTTCTTTAGTTCACTAAAATTTAATTGCTAACTATAGTGTTGAAAATATAGTTTTTCTGTTTCAAAACAAAAAGTGCACTGAAAATATCCTACGCTGAATTTAAATAAACTTACTTCATCTTTTTTCTGAGAAAATTTACTAGCTTTGTGTTTAATGTGTTATTGATCCTTCAAAAATACGAGGGATATATTTTAAGTAAAGGCCGTTTCATTGTTCGTACACTAATAGGTGGAGAGTGAGTCGCCACGTTGTGTCCCGGTATTCCTTGTCCTCGGTTCCAACGGTGTAGGCAACCTGTACTGTCAGTTCTGTGTCTTTAAACTGTCACAGATTTGCAAACCGTCAGAGCTGTACGAGGTACGGTCAATGAAGAGTTTTTAGTCTCCAATTTATATACCGGCCGATTTGTGATGTTTACGAAACTACCATGCTGACAAAGAATTTTTTCACTCCATCACAATGACTCTCTCCGCAACTCAGATCCGGCTTTATTGGACTCTTTCGGCTAGGAAGTTTTGATCTGCCCCTCCCTACAGCCCAGACCTTGCCCCCCAAGCGAATTTCATCTTTCCCGATATTTAAAACAGCATTTTGGTTGCAACCTCTACAACCATACAAATATGTGAAAATGGCTGTGTCCTCTTGGTTATCGGTGCAGGTTTCGATGAAGAGGGTATTCTAAATCTACTTGTAAGATATGATAAGTATGTAAACAAACTTGGCAACTATGTTGAAAAATAGAGAAACATATATAGATACTGAATTTGCTTCTTGAAATTTTTCTTTCGCTTCGCTTTTATTTTCAAACGGCCCTTACTTAAAAAACACCCCATGTATCTTAGTTTTAAGATTTTGGCTCTTGAGCCCAAAAAGACTACACCGTGCCTAACACTTGATCAATAATAAAAGCCCGGTTTAGATTATTTGGAAATATACTTATAAGATTAAGACGTGAAGTCTCACTAAGTAAAACAGATGTGTGAGGAAAATCGCCTTAAAAATATCTACGTCACTGGAAAATATTAGTTAAACACTATGTTAAAATGTATTTAAGCTTAATGGTTTATGAAAGTTTTTTATGCTCAAATATTGTAATGCTAATGCATAATCTTTTTTATCAGAATTCAAATTTTTCTGGAGCAACTTAATATTTTACGCAGGATAATTAAGGGTTTGACTTTGTGTAGCTTATCATTAGTTTGTGTTTGTCAGTTAGTAGTATAGATATTAATTACTGAGATAATTACTTCAGAAAGTAGAAAAAGCTTATTTAGATAGTATGTGCAAGGATTTTTTTGTGAAATCCGGCTGTTTCATTTTCTAATATTTCACCGTGTCCAGAAAAGCAAGAGTGTAAAATCTCTAATTAATATTAATATTAATTCCATTAATATTAATATCTAAAAAACTAATTATGATTAACTGTCACGCAATGATGAGATTTTGCATAATCTGCAAACAGCCCCTAGAATCTGACAAAAATATCTAATTTTTATGAACTTAAGCGGAAAAGTATTCGATTGGAGAGCTAAATAGGTGGTATTCATTCAGAGTTGAGTACTGAACTTGTAGGATGTATTTTCTCTGAAAACCCCGCATTGTAAGAAACATGTTTAAATCACCTGTAAATATAGAGTTACAGATTTTATATAATGCACGATATAGGCAAAAAACTTGTATAGAAAATTGCATGTGTGATGAGTTGCTTTGTTTGGTTACCGAATAAGTCAATAATATAAGCTTTTCAGTGTTTCGACACAACTAAAACACTGCTAGAAAAATTTCTTGAAGATGATTTAATTTACTTTTCCAATTATTTAAAAAAGATATTTCTGTTAGAGAATTTCTAACCGGGATATTAAAAATTGGAATGATAAAGCTGTGGTTTTTAAAATTCTAGAACTAAGGAAATTTATGAACTAATTTACTACCAGTTTTTTTAGTTTAGGTATGAAGTCGAAAAGTGAGCCAAGTTGTAAACAGAGCAGATGACGATAAATCAGAAAAATCTTCGATTTCAAATTGAATGAAATCTGCTTCTTCGGACAATCAATTCCTATTTACGGATTGTAAGTCAGAATTGAGGATGGCCTCTGATTAAAAAGTATTTCGTAGTCAGATGATAAAATTTTTAAGCATAGTGGATGATGAAGATTACTTTTTAAATGAAAATAGTAACTGAGTGTGCCAATTTATTTCGTCGTGTTAGTAGAAATATTTCTTGGTAGACAATTATACAAATTCTTGATAGATGAAAGTTCGAATGGCACCAGTTATGAATCAAAGACTCTCGGGTATGGATTTCCGAACGGATTACTTTCAGCACAGAGGAAGTAGCTTTCCAAGAAATCTTTGATAAAACTTTAAATAAATTTATTTCATTGCTGCAACGCTTTCTTTAATACTTCATGAAAGATAAACAACTTGAAATCTCAAATGAGGTCAAGAAACTTTATACATTTGTTTACATTATTGGGGCTATAGCGTATTAAAAAATACCTGAACATTAAATATTTACATTATTGAGCCTATAGAGTATTAAAGAATTCCAGAATATTAAAAGAAAGGATGTGTTTAAATTATTTTATTGTAGATGTATTTATCATATTTTTTCAACTGTAAAAGCATCTAAACATTATTGATCTAGAGGGTACTTTTAATTTTAATTGGTACTTTCAATTACTTTTAATTGGGAGGTACTTTTAATTTTAAGTGTTATTTCAAAAAATGATTACTTAGAAAAATAATTTATGTTTTCAACTGTTTCATGAGAAGAAACAGCAATTATTGCGAAGCAATCAGCCAGTTGGTGAGTATTCGTGAACAGGGGGCTAAACCTCCTAGTAATAAATAAAAACTAATCTTAAAGCTATTTTAAGCAGACTATTTAACTATCTACTTTAAACAGATTTAGAAAACTAGAATGATTTAATAGCACAAGATAAAAAAAAGAAGATATGCTGAACCAAACAAAGTGTTTTAAAAGAGATCAGAACAAATTTAAGAAACAAATAACATATAACTTTCAATATAAGAAATATATAAACACTTATCCAATGAGACAAATAGAAGGCCTTTATTTTATCAAATTTAGAGAAACACATTTTAAAGCGTATGGAATGTAATAATCATGTCCTTCGAGTATTTATTTATTGTTGCTTTCTTTTGAGTTTTCAGACGTGTTTCGCAGAATAAAATGCAATATTTTTATTTATTTATTTTATCGTCTTTTCTCTTTTTGCTGAGTTGGAGTACCAAATCGCTAAAGTTCGCTTAAGAAGTTTTCTTGGAGAAACTGCTAAGTAAGGCGTTGGAAAGAATAATTCAACAAGTATTACAACCAAATAAAATAGTAATAATCCTACCAGCTTATGTTTTATACTTTGTGGAATAAAGAATCGAAGGTAATATCTTACCCTATCTCATACTTTTAATAAATAAGAGTATTAAGGATTAATGTGGCTTATAATTAGCTTTTGTTCTTAAGCAAGAATATTAAGGAAGTTCTCATAGGTTATAACTAGCATTCTATTAAATATGGATTTAAAAATATGTCATATTTAAGTTATTGTAGCGAATAGCTGACTTCTTTTAAGATAAAGGGATTGGCTAGTTTGGCTAATAACTGACGCTATGCTTTTTTATAAGCATATTAAAAAAAAACTTTGTTTACATTATTGGGGTTTTAGAGTCTTCTTGGTTCTAGGGTGTTAACTCAAATATGCTAATTAATTAGTGCAGACGATATTATAAGTTACAAAACCAGACACAAAAATTTACTTTCGCTGAATAAACATGCCTTTTTCAGATTCGGATTTCTGTCCCCCAAAATATAGTAGTAGCGGCAAACTTGGAAACATGGCCCCAACAGTTTAGCGAATTGGAAAATTTTTTTACATCATTATAAAATTCGTTTATCTAAAGATAATTTCACTCAAAAAATAACTTTCAATAAATAAGTTTTTTTTTATCATTTTTTTTAAATACGTCGGAAAAAGTTTATTATCATTTTAAAGAATGCAATTTTTTTTTTGGCAAAATAGGAAATTTGAGCGAAATCGAACGAATAGTTCCTGAGAAATGGAATTTTAAAAGTACTACTTCTTAATTAAATTTCTCAGAAACTATTCGACCAATTTCGCTCAAATTTTGTATCTTGCCATACACAATTGCATTCTTTAAAATGATGTAAAAATTTATAATTCTAACCATTTTCGACTTTCAACACGAATTTAAATGATGAATAGTCACTAAAAGTTATTTTTTGGAAGAAATTATCTTTCGACAAGCGAATTTTATAAATGTTTGCAAAAAATTTTCAATTTGTTTAAAAAGTTCTCGAGATATAGCGTAATAATCAATAAGTAAAATTAACGTAAAGAGGTTCAAGCGCTTTCCAGGCCAAATTATTAGGATATGCTATATTAATTCCATATTTTGGAGGTCAGAAATCCGAATCTGTCGGAAAAAAGGCACGCTAAGCGAAAGTATGTTTTTATGTCTGATTCCGTAACTTAAAAATCGTTTGCGCTAGTTAATTAACACATTTAAAGTCAACCCTTTGAACGGTTAAGATTGAGTTCTAAAACGTGAAGATTCGATCATTAGATTAAAAGTTATTCAGGGTGGCCGGTTTCTTAATTTGCGCCTGTATGTCAAGAGCAGTCAAATAATTCTCATTCCTTCTGAGCAATCCACTCCGATTGAAATAGTTTTGACGTAAGCTCGAGGAATAAAATAATAATATTAAAGCGTATCCCATTTCAACTAATTATTTAAATGTGTTTAATGAGTACACAGAAGGGTAAATTGGAGTTCTTTGAAACATTTAGTTTATTAGAAAATCAAATATTAGTTGAAGCCAATGAGCTCTCCTCTAAATATATAACAGCTTCCCTTATTTGCTTTTGATGATAAGAGTATCAATATTTAGATTATAAAGCCAAGTTAAAAGTCTTTAATTTATTCCTTGAATTTTTAAAGTTGTAATAAATCATTCAACAATGATTTAATTATTTATTGCTGGTTACTTGTCATTTGGATTAATTATTGATTCACACGTGATTCCAAATTCAGTGTATCAAATGAAGCAGAGGTTCTAACCTGTAGGTTTTGATCCAGACATGGATAACATAGTTTTGTCACTTGCCAAAGCTTATTAGAAAATAAAATAAAAGAAATCGCGCTACATATTAAAACAATAAAAGTATTTTTTAAATTAGATTCTTATTGCTGTTTATTTTGTTAATAATCATTATTCTTTTTTTAAATTCTAATCATTCACATTAGGAAGAATGTGGAGAAGATTGGTTATAAAAACCTGTGAACCTGCCTAAATAATTTCATCTGCGTTTATTTTGAATGGTGTAACAACTGAAAGAAGAAGAAAATAACAAATTGACGTCACCATATGACACCAATTGACGTCATAACAAGATTCATCGACCTCGTTGTTACTGTTACAAGTTACAGAGGACGCAGAGACTATATACAGTGCCACAGGTGCCAGCAATTCAATCACGTGCAGGCATCCTGTCGGCACACGCCAAAATGCCTCAAATGTGGTCAGGAGCATTTAACATATTTATGTAAGAAAACGCGCGGAACAGCAGCGACCTGGGCCAACTGCGGCAGACCACATCCAGCCAATTTCAAACAATGTGCCAAACACCCGATCAATCAAATATCTCGCAGAAAAAATAATCCACCCACCAATGCTCAATTCACCACATATGCAGACACACTAAAATCAAACAACCAAACAATGAACATAGATGAAATCAAAGAAGCAAAAGCAATAATTACAGAACTAAAGTCCTTTGTTAACTTCGTGCAGAACGACGAGGGAATGAAATTATTCAAAATATTCAAAACAAAAATGACAAACCTCACCGACAGAAACCGAGAACAAGAAGATATAGAACAGGATGAATATTAAAGCAACAACAAAACCAACCCTCAATCTCATAATATGGAATGCTAACGGAATCCTAGATAAACAACATGAATTCAAAAACTTCATCCTCGACTACAACCCAGATATAATTATCATAACCGAAACACATCTAAACCCAACACTCAACCTTTCAATAGCTAACTACAGAGTGCATAGATGTGACAGAAATAATAGAGGAGGAGGCGTAGCGCTGCTGGCAAAAAACAGTCTGATAATCACTACCTATAACCAAACTACAGACAGAGGATACGAGCAAATATCTATACTTCTAAACCACCAAAATCAAAATATTAAAATAACAGGTATCTACAATTCTCCACAAAACAAGCTCACAGATCATGATATTCAACTTCTCTTTCCTTCAAATATACCAACAATAATCGTCGGAAATTTTATTAGCAAACATTCAATATGGGGTTGCAATACCACCAACCACAATGGAAATCACTTAAGAAAACAAGTTCTGAAAAATAATCTGACAGTCATAGCACCAACCAGCCCAACATATATTTCAACCAACAGCTCTGATATTCTTGACTTTGCCATTACTAATCTCCAAGTTCCCATAGTAGCCTATACACTTGACCAGCTATCCTCCGATCATCTGCCTCTACAAATATCAATTGAACTATCCACACAGCATTACGAAAAACCAAAACTCAAAACTGACCGGAATCTATACCAAAGCATGCTCACAGCAAATAATAGTAACCCACCCTACCTGGAAGACGAGTTCACTATTGAAAACCATAAACATCAACTACAGCAAGAAATAACTGAAGCATACAAAACAGCAACCTCCGAAATTAACAAAATAGCCCATCGTTACAAACTTCCAACAGAAATAAAAAATATCATCAGGCTAAGAAACTATTACAGAAAAACAATCCAAAGAACAGCTGACCCCATATACCTGCAAGAAATGAAACAACTAAATAAGCAAATTAAAAAACAAAGCAAAACATACAAAATCCAACTCTGGAAAAATAAGCTCGCCTCTCTATGCACTTCTGATCAATCAATATGGAAAATTGCCAAAACCTTTAGGACAGAACCTCAAATCAACAGACCCATCAAAGGACCAACCACACTCATTTATGACACCAAAGAAAAAGCTGAAATTTTTGCCGATTCATTACAAATCCAGTTTTCACCAAATACAAATACAGATATGAATCACCACAATATAATAGTTGAAGCAGTTAACCAATTCCATGAAGAACATCCAACAAACGAATCTATTGAACCAACGGACAATAATGAAATCCTTAACATTATCGGCAGACTAAAAAACAGAAAAGCACCAGGAGAGGATGGTATAACAAATCTGATGATCAAGTTACTTCCACCCAACTATATCAGCAAAATTACAAATAAATAATAAACAGCTGCCTAAACCATAATTACTTCCCAACCATCTGGAAAAATGCCTCAATCATCCTATTTTTAAAGAAAAACAAAAACCCAAGCTGCCCTGAGAGTTATCGACCAATAAGCCTCCTAAACATAATAGGTAAAATTTACGAAAAAATCATTTAAAACAGAATAAACACCACTCTTAACCGCACTACCAGATGAACAATATGGATTTCGTGAAAAACTTGATACAACCAAATAGCTACTAAGAATAATAGAGTACACAGGCAGATCTCTAATAAATAAAGAAGCAATAGTATTTATCATGATTGATATTTCTAAAGCATTCGATAAAGTCTGGCATACTGGAGCAATATGCAAACTTATACAACTTAACTTTCCACCTGGCATCATAAAGCTACTATCCTGTTATCTCACCAATAGAACTTTTCAGGTCAATCTCCAAAATCCAGAGATGGGCATTTGTTATTCAGAATAATAAATAAAGAATGAAGAATAATTATTCAAAATCTGAATAATGAATAAAGATTTATTCATTAGTCAGAAATATTTTGAATAAAGAATAAATCATTCATTATTCTTTATTCAGTATCCTTTATTCATTAGTCAAGAATAACTGAATAATTTCACTGATCAACAAAAATGGGCACGGAATACTCTAATTGACTACGATTATGACAACTATGTATAAAACGTTAATCCTTTTCAAGTATATTTATATAATGTTTGAGGAAATTAATTTTGTCTCACATAATGCATACTTTTGAGAAATGGTTACATGGCAAAAAAGCGTTTAATTTTTTAAGTTAAAATTTTATTTAAGAATTTAGAATAAGATTATCGTTTGTTTTCAAAAACTATAAGAAATTGTGTTTTATAGATTTTAGAACAAACTTTTAAAATGAACTTAATTAACTAAACTGTTATAAACCTACTTTTTAGCACAACTATGTTACGATGGAGTAATTTAAAATAAAATTAAAATAAATATTCATACTTGTCTTAGTTTTATAGTTTAATTCCTAAAATAAGACGTTTAAGAGCAAACGATGTTTTGCATCTCGTTATAGACAAAGATATATTGATTGCATTTTTCGCTGGTTATTCAAAATTTTATTCAGAAAAATTAGTCATGACTAATGAGTTTATTCATCAATCATTATTCAAACATTTTTATACATTTGCATAATGAATGATGAATAATGACTAAATTTTCATATGAATAATCATTCAGAATAAATTTAGTCACGAATAAAATTTTCGTGAATGATGCCCATCACTGCCAAAATCTAAAATCAACCAAAAGAAGTATCTCAGCGGGTGTCCCTCAGGGCAGCATACTGGGACCTATTCTCTATATTCTTTATACTTATGATTTCCCCATAAACAGAGAAGATTACAACAGCATCACAGCTTATTATGCAGACGATACCGGAATAATAATCAAATCGTGAAACCCAAACTTAGCACTCTTAAAACTACAGGATCAATGAATAGAAATAGAAAACTGGTGCATGAAATGGAAGATAGCAGTAAACGCCGAAAAATCACAAATCCTAATCATACAAAAAAGAAGAAAAAGAATCCAGCAAAACTGTCAACCGAAATTACTCAATACCCCCATACCAATAGTCAAAAAAGCTACATATCTTGGATTAATTATAAATAATAAACTCTCCTGGGCAGACCACATTAAACACATCACTGAGAAAGCAATAGCAGCAACAAATATTATACAACCACTGATTTATAATCCAAATATATCTTTGCAAAACCAAAAACTCCTCTATACTAGTATGATCAGACCAATTTTAACATATGCCTCTCCTGCCTGGGCCACAATACCTGATCACCTCATGAAAAAACTAAATCAATGTCAAAATAAAATCCTCAGAAAAATCACCCTCGCCCGTTGGTTCATTAGAAACAAAAATATTCATATTGATCTCAAAATTCCTCTCCTATCCGAATACATCAATAAATTAAACGCAGACTTCTACAAAAAAGCCGAAGAATGTAAAGCAGCCAACTTCAACCAGATCCTCTCCTATGAAAATTATAATAAAGATTCCCACCTCAGATCTATCGCAGCCTTCTACACATCAGATGCCTCTTTTCATCACTATCAACAAAAATAGAAACAAACAATCATAGCCGAATGGACAGAGCACCCGCCTACAACTTCAAAGATCCCAGGTTCTACCCCAGCTGTCAACACTTTTTCAAAATAGCTTCTGAATCATCCATCCTTTCAAAATAAAATCAGATCATCATAGTGCACAAATCATCAATCTTCTCAATTCATCCTGTACTTCATCAACTGTGTGTCAACCTGCAGTGCATCCTGATCAACTGAAAAATCAAAAATACAAACTCTGAACTCAATAGAACTTTCAAAACATTAAATAATAATCTTGAAATGTACTGTATAAATTAATAGAAATATTTTCCAATAGAATTAATCACTATGTAAAAGAAAAATCACAACCATAATTTCAAACAATGCATGTAATTTCTTTTTAATTTAATTTTTATGTCATTTTTCTTTTTATTTTCTTGCTACCATAATGTTGCAAATTTCAAAATGTTTTCATACAATGTTCTACTTCATGATGTATGGGTTAGAGGCCGACCTAGGTACCCAATTTATTTTTAAATAAAACGAAAAAATTGCCAAATATCAGAAAGGCTCCCGACTCTACACTTTATCCAAATTTCTTACTATTCTTTTAATTACACATTATGATATGGATCCGTTTAAGAATATAAACAATTCAGCCGGAAAACAAATCTTACTAGTCTAAGTTAAACTCATTATAGAAATGAATCTATTCTCATGACTAAAATCATCAAATGTGTAAAAGAGTGTTTTTCTTTTCTTTTGTTACAAGATTAAATTCAAATATTTATTTCTCTGCTTTATTTTACCGAGGGATGTTTTTATCACATTCATTTCATTATCTTTGATGTAGGAAGTTTTATTTGCAAAAGAAAAGAAATTCTATATAGTCTGGAAAAAATACTTATCACACAACCACATATATACATAAGAAAAGAATTATTTCCGCCATTTAGTTTATTTCAATAGATATTTGCATCTATACGCTTTGGTGCAAATAGAAAGAAAAAAACATTCCTCCTCTTTTTTATGTTAGTTTCCTTTGAAGAATTCGGAACTGCTTTTGTATTGTTTAGAAAAAACGGTCTATTATATGATGTATTTGAAAAATTCCTGAAAAAATAATAAAAAAATAATTTACCATACAAAAAAATTAATGAAGCTCATCAAAAAAACATATTTAATAATGCTTGTAAGATACGACAAACAGCAATAGTTTATTTCTTTATGTATGATTTAGGTTCTGAGCATAATTGTTATTTTTTTGTGTATATTTTATTTTTGATGTTTTCTAATCCAGAATTAACATTACCTTTACTAGAATAAATTCACCACAAACCTTGCGAAAAGTAATGCTAAGATCATCTACTTAGACGGTTAAGTCCAAATTTTACTACTGGTGCATCAAATATTTTGACTTTATTCATAATGTTAATCACCACCCTTATATAAGACCAGTTTCAAACAATTCAGGTAGTCTTTTTATCAACAAATGTGTTGTTTCAGCAGATGCATCCGTATATGATACTTATGATTCATATAATGAAGGGCATATTCTTAATGAGTTCAATACTAAAGAAAACTATGTAGCAGTGGTTTTCAAAACCTTTACGATAATCTAGCAACTAATGATCCTAAGTTCCTTATGGCTCTCGTTAATAAAGATATTTCCAACGTTTCTACAATTGTAAAAAAGCAAAAAAAGATGAATCTAACCCTGAGCTTAATCAAAGATAAAGAATTTAAAAAGAACACAGCTGCTCAAAATCGATATTTAGAACATAGGTTTAAAGTTATTAGAGAAGCAAAAAGGGCCAAAAAGCAGTCGAATTAAACCCCCTCCTAACCTGTTAACAATCTCTTTATTTGTAATAATGATAAAATAGTTCTTATAATATTATTATGAAAACCAACTCAAGTGTTAGAACACTAAGTAATGATATCTTTAAAGTGGTTAGCAAATATCCAATTTAAAGCCACAAGAGAAGATATTAAAGCTTAGGTCAAATCCATAGACCACCATTGTATGTTAACTAAATTCCTTACAAAATAATATTGACTTTGAAAATACTTAATAATATTGACTTTGTTCTTATCCCACAATTAAAGAAAAGACTGTTTAAAGTAGACGCTAAAGGTATCCCCATAAATACATCCCTAGAAGAGATTGAATATATATCAGCTCTTAATTTTAGAGTAAAAAAAGCAAACCAACTAAAATGGTCATCAGACCAATCCCCCCCTCCCCAACTATTCTTCAAATTCACCTGGAAAAAACTAATAAAATTGAAGAAATTTACATATTAACAAAACTATGCTGTGTCTAGGTTACGGTTGAACCCAAACCCTACCCCCTCCGGATCTCCCCCCACTACTGTAGAGGAAACAAATTGAAAACACCTAAGTGATGATAAAAACGATAAAGCCCTAGAACAAATTAGATTTCCTAGAACAAACTAGTCAGGTTTGTTAAAAGCTTAGAAAACATTTTTAGGCTAGACCTTAAAACCATTAACTTCAATATTGAAAAGACGGAAAAACCTTTAATCGATTATTTACTATAATTAACCAATTTTACATACAAATAACCAAGGAAATAACAAAAGCAACAAAATTAACGCAATTACTTAACCATTTGCCACTGGAACGCCTAAATGAGCGACCTTAAACTTTTTGGCCATCAACATAGCCCTGTTATCTTATTGATACAAGAAACGGAACTTAAGACCAGCGATACACTAAAAATTAGCAACTACTCATTCTACCACACCCCAAGAAGCAATAGTAACAGAGGACAGTGGGATATTCATTAAAAATTATATCCCACATAGACATGTTACCACTACCTTCCCCAGGCACTGTAAAACTGCTGTTATGGACAATAATCTAAATAACTCCAATTATCTCATAAGCTCTATCTATATCAAACCAAAAGCCGAAATTACTTCTTCACTTGATTTAGAAAAATTATTAAGCCTCAACAGCAAAATACATTATAGCTGGAGACTGTAAACACCCAGACTGGAACTTTCCCAAAGCTAATAGAAATGGCAAAAGTCTAAGGCCAATCTCGATATAGTTTATCCAGATACTCTCATTGGACCCCAAGTTAGTCAATACTATAGATTTCGGTATTTACTGAAACTTTAATTTTAGTGTCCACTCTAATGCATTGGATGAACTCTCGTCTGATCACATACCAGTACTTAATAGATGAGATATTGACAATAGACTACATGAACTCACCGCTGCTATTAACGCTGCACATCGTTAGCAGGAACAGGGCCCGCAAAAACTAGCAACACACCAGGCAAGAACATTTAGAATCCTCAACAAGACAGTAAAAACCAAAGTAAATAAATTCCAACAAGAGAAATGGGCCGAATTTTAAAAGAAAAAAAAAAACTAAACATAGAAGACTGGTCCATCTTAATGGCAGTTAATAAATTCGAAAAAAAGCTACTTCCCTCCTCTAACTGATCCAAAGCACTATAACCTAACTTTACATTCAACTCAAGATAAAATTAGCCTCATCGCGGAAAGCTTAATCTCACAACTTAGCTACGATAAAGAAGGGGTCCAACATATAAACTGAAAAGTTCAAACAATTAACGAACTTATCGATTAACTCCCCCCCCCCTTATCATCCGCAGGGAAACATACTACCAGATGAAATCACAACAGCCACCAAAAAGTCAAAGAATAAAAAATCATCGGGAAAAGATGCTATCAATAACAATATGGTTAAAAAAATTCTCCTTGAATTTATTTTTCTCCTCACTTTAATTATCAACGAAATGTTCAGACATGGCTACTATCCAAAATCATGGAAAACCGGGGATTAGACTTCTTCCTGAATCAGGTAAAGATCCTTCTCTAGTAAATAATTATAGACCAAGAGGCCTGCTCTCCTCCATAAGTAAAATCGCAAAGAAGTCATACTAAAGAAGTCATACTCAATAGAATTAGAATCTACTAAACCACCAATAACATTATCACTATCCAGCAATTTAGGTTTCAAACAAAACTTTCAACATGCCGCCAACTTTAAGGAATCGCAGAATTTAATTCACGAGGAGTTTCTAAATAAAAAGCATACTGGAGCAATTTTCCTAGATCGTGAAAAAGCATTTGATAAGCTGTAGATTGACTGTCTCATTTATGAACTCTACTCACTCAATCTCCCAGTAGTTGTAGTTTTCGTCGACCATTAAGGCAGAGGGAGGGGGGCAATAGTTCTTGTTTTCCATTGGCGCCGTATGGTCAAGAATTCGAATTCTGATGCACCCATACGTCTCACACGTTTATAGGGCGGACCCATTCATACATCCATTCATTCGTCCACATATAGTAATTTTAACCTGAACCAGAGAACGATCAATCCTCCAATTCAGTACCCCCATTTGTATTGATTTATTATGGGAACATGGAGGGCTTTGAACACGACGGGTTTAACATGCACCATCTTCATTTACTACACGAGGAGTCTTCGGCCGGCTGGAATCGAACTCCCGTTCTCACCAAACGTGCCTACCAGGCTGTGGTGTGATCATGGGATCACCACAATGTTTACTTTTCCTACTGGGCTGTCTCCAACAGGAGCGCCCTCTTCATTGCCTTTGCAGGATCTCTAGGGCTCGACTCATAGCTCGTCTTTAGAGATTCTTCAAACCGCTAGGGAGGGGACGCTATCTTTTGGAGATAGACCAGTATTCCCCGTGGATCTCGAATAGTTGGTTGCTTTCTTAAGCAGCAGGATAATTTTTGTTTTTTATCCCCCTGTGTGCTCTAGAGTTTAATCATTGATTTTTACCATAATAAGTTTTTCCTTATCTCCTAATTATTTGATGCATCAGGTAAATTCAGCAAGAAAACAATTATTATTCAAATGACTTAAATTAAATTACTATCTACTCCCTGGAGCACACAGGGAGGATCCAGCATGCACGTGGTGCAGTTAGGCTCTTGTGCATTGATGAGCCGCTTACTAAAATGAACATGTTTCTCAAAACCGAAATGAAATAGAAATGTTGAATAAATGCCTTCGTCTACAAAAATCTGTGTTTTTCATTTGAATGGAGATATACAACATCTAGCACAAGCAGATGGCGAATGATCTTCACCACATGGCCCTTCCATCAACCACACCTCCCGACAAAATACAGGCTATCCCTCCAAGTCCCTTTAATTAAACTAAGTGAATCTTATCTTTCTAATAGAGCATTTTTTTGTTAAAGTTTACTAGTCCTCAAACAGTAATATCTTGAAAAGTAGTGTGCCCCAAGGCAATAAATTAGGGGACCAGCCCTATTCCTTATAAACGATATCTCAAAACATCAGGATCCATTTTTTTTACTACACTGCTAACGGTTTAAAGATAATTAAAATTTTTGCACAAATGCTCAAAAATATAATTTTTTATGCTGAAGTTTGTTGTCTTTTTTTAAATTCTACAAGATTCCTTTAATTTTTTTCTCATTGATCGTTGAGAAATGTTTTTACTGAAACATATCCTAACATGTCAAGAACAGAATTCCAGGTAAATTAATAGTAAAAATTTATATTTAAAAATTTTTAGCGTTATTCAAAAAATAAACAAAGACTAAATTTTAAAACACCCAATATATTCAGGACAAAAGAAAAATCTAGCGTTATAAACATTGCTGTAAAATTCTCATTATTTTTCGAACTTATAGAAAAATGTTGTATTAGAAAAATTGAACGAGTTTCACATTTTTATTTCCTAATTCTCTTGTCATTACATAACTGAATGACTTCCCTAGAATTTTTATATTGTTAAGTTTAGCCGTGTTCTTTTATAACTTTTAAGAATTTACGCCCATGTTAAAATATTTTTTTGCTTTACGGGCTTCGATGTTTTAAAAATAACGTTAATTATTGTAAAAGTTTAGAGATTCTAAAAGTATTTCATTCAATATTCCAAATTGTTAGTTCGCAACTAAAAAAAACTTCATCCTATTTTTTTATTATTATAATAATTGCTAATATTTTTAAATTTAACCTTTCCTTTGACCAATTTTTTGACATATATTTCTAAAAATAAACAGATATTTTACATATATATCCAATACAGGTATTAGAAAATAGTGATAGGCTTAAAATGTGATATTTAATTTAAGCTATTTAACGGTAATCCTCACATTATGGCGAATTGTTTTTTCTTTTGATGAAAAAGTATGAATTAAGCTAGACGATGTTGAATGTTTACAACTTTTGCCAACCATTGCTTTTAAGTACAACAACGTTCTATAGTTCTAACCCATTTATACCTAGCTTCTTTTTAAAAAGGTGAGTTCCTTTCCCTAAAAATGAAAATAAAATGGTCGCACCAGTGTTTCTTTATTGGATTTAATTTGCAGAATCAAGATAGTTTTCCCTACCATAATCTATGAATAGTATAAACATGTATATTTAAAGTCTACGCAGTTCTCTCTACCATAATATATAAATAGTATGAATATCTATATTTAAAGTCAATGCAGAGAGAGAGAGCTCTCTACCATAATATATGAATAGAATGAATATCTGTAATAAAAGTCAACGCAATTCTCTCTACCATAATATATAAATAGTATAAATATCTATATTTAAGGTTAACACAATTCTCTCTACAGTAATACATAAATAGTATGAATATCTATATTTAAAGTCAACGCAGAGAGAGAGAGAGTTCTCTACCATAATATATGAATATCTATAATAAAAGTCAACGCAATTCTCTCTACCATAATATATAAATAGCTATAATTAATTTCAACGCAGCTCTCTCAACCATAATATATAAATAGCTATAATTAATCTCAACGCAGTTCTCTCTACCATAATATGTAAATAGTATAAATAACTGTATTTAAATTCAGCTTCGCAGTTTTTTAAAAGCGTATGTGATAGTTAGCATAGAGGAGGTAGTGAGCAGGGAGGTATAACAAATATGTGTTTAAATATTTCTCACACAAATAACTGAGGTGGTTAAGCTGTTAAAGTAAGTTATGTCTTTTTTGGTTTAATTATTTAAAAACTATTTACTTATCTTGTTTTAGATCCAAAATCATAGTCAGAATATTTGTTGTGCGTCACAACCAAGTTTTTTTTGCGGTTATACACAATTACTAAATTTAAGTTCATTGAATGATTTATAATGAGATTTGACACAATATTTAGAATAAGTAATGATTTTTTTTCTTTACAGATTCAGCCCTAAATAGGGTTAACGATAAAAACGTCATTACCAAAGTGTTTCAAAAACTTGGTGATAATATGAAAAGACATTTTCAGACTATTTTATTTGGGATGTATGATGGAGATATTTTCATTTTGATGACGTATACGCGAGTCCCTAAATTCAAAATATCCCCAAATATTTACGGCAAATTAGTAAAGGTCGCTGATTATCTTGATCTATGCCAAGCCATACCGTTTGATGTAAAAAGCAAATAATTGTACAAATTAAAAACGACTATGGCCGTGTTTTTAGGTAACTTCACACTTTTTCCGAACTTGGAAATCTGAACGAAATGAACCCATAGGCGTATCACTTCTTTAATTAACTTCTATCACCACTAAGAATTCTTCCAACACGCCTTTTGAAAGTAATGCGCCCTACGTATTTTATTTTATATCTGACAAAAATATTCTTTTTTTGTGGATATGAAAATAAAGTTTTTTAAATTTTCACTTTTTTAATATAAATCTATTAGTTTTCTTTTAAAGAAGTATTAAAACAAAAATCTATAAAGATAAACTAATCAGTTATAAGGTCATAGACATTTTGAAACTTAGGAAACACTGTTAAACTATTTATTTCAGTAAATTATTTTCTGCATTTCACAAATCGTATAAATATTCTGAATATAAAACTATTTCTTGAATTCAAAAATATTTCAGTAAATTTCATTTGAAATCGAAAACTATTCGCACCATTCCGTTAATAAAATACTAGCTTTGCTCCTCTTTTTTTTCAAAAAATTTAATTCTAAAAATTGAAGAGGGACGAAATCAATTGATAAAGAGCTATGAAGAAATTGAAAACTTCGGAATTATGCTTGTAAATTGATTTTACCGACTGGGTTTCTTAAATGTAATATTCTTTCCAGAATAGAATTTATAAAACACGATTACTCTAGAAAAGATGTCACAGACACATGTTAGATGAGGTAATTTCTTTTCAACAACCTAAAACAATTTAATAAAAAAAAGCAAATTTGTTTTAAGTCAGACAGTTTAGCCAGAAAGAGATACATTTTTGAAATTACCAGTTAAAAACGTTATATTCATCATATATTTTTAAATTTATATGAATTATTTTGGGGGGTTTACTGATAAATAAGTACATCTAAAACCAGTTAAAGAATAATGTAATAAAGAAATGTAATAATTATAAATTGAGATGTAATTTTGTTTGATAACTCAGTTTTTGTATTGACTTAACATTCAACCTCCATAATTCCTTTTATTGTTATTATAACATCACTTTCATTAAAATTTGGCTTATTTATTTACATGTTTAGATTTAAAAACATATTATACGAAGTAAATACCCAATAAAACTAAAATGAACGAACCACTTTTATTATTATCATAATACATACATATTAGTGGCAACTGTAACTGGATATGTACTGACTCAAAGAGGATGCAAAAATTCGACCCATTGCACACTTCTACACTTCTGATATCATACTAACATTTAACAACACAAACACTCACTGACGGCCGGGTCTCTACTTAACAGAGCCACATTTACTTACACATATACACACATCCTCACAATCCTTTAACTCGCCCCCCTTTTGTATGCATTTCCAAACTGTAAATATTCATTAGTGTTTATTTTCCCATTGTACTTTAATTTTACCTTTTTCATGTACATTTTTATTACTTATAATTTTGTCATTGCCTAATAATGGCAAAGTGCCATTTTTCTTTTCTCAAGAACTCCATTTGCTCCCCAAACTTTAATTTTGTCATGTATGTCTCTAAGTTTAACTTCAAGATGAATGGGAAAAGGGCCGTAAGGCCTCAGACGCCCAGTTCCACTACAACGAACGAACGAATGGATATGTACTGAGCTGTTGGAAAAGTAGTCTCGTTTTTTTTTTTTTTTTTTTGGTAAAAATGAAAAATAATTTTTTATTTATAGGATTTAATGTTTTTTAATACGTATTTATAATTTTAATTATTGCATGTTGCCTTCATTTTAATTCATTACTTTTTGTCAGTTTTCTGGCATTTAAAAGACATCACTTTCCTTAACTTTCGATCTTTATGGGCAAAAAGAACTGATCTAAGTATTTTTTTTTTAATCTCCATTTAGCCATTTAAAAAGATTTGTAAAATGGAGACCAACACAAGTACACATAATGCCTGTTCTGCAGAATGTGATTGATGTTGATAGTACATCCTATCCGAGCTGTAAAAGGTTTTTTGTGAGTTGCGAAACTTGAACCTATCTAATCTTTGTTGAAAACTTACTTTTTCAATTGATCACGTTGAGCTTCGCTGTTAGAGTGAGTCATTCAATTTGTCTAAATGATGATCAAAATTAAATTGATTTGTAGGACTTGATGTCCTACAAATCGATCCAGAAACGGACATGTTACGCCAAAATAATGTATGCTCTGAAACAGTTAAAAAAGTAAAGTGTATACTACAACCTTATCCTTACACTCGGTCCACAAATTAAGGATAATGCCAGCTCCGGCAAATAAAGGTTCAGAAACAAAACAAACGTGACTTATTCATAAAGCCCATTTATTAAGCAAAATATAAAAAACAAAAAAGATGGTGACTTGCATCTGAGAACGCTGGCATTCCAGAGGGAGTGATAATTCTACCACATAAAAAATCATCCACATGCGTCGTCAGGTCATAACTATTCGGTTATGGGTACTTAGCGGCTTACAGAACACTCGTGAATAATTTTATTTCTTTACCACTATTCCTTTTATACTCTCATACACTCTTGTCATTGTGATGTAAGAACGGCGCCACTTGGTGGCTTTCTGTGATTTGCATATAATTCTACAGATGAAATGTTTACTTTTGAGTTTCCCTGGGATTCTGAATTATCCCTAATATATGGATATGAAATTGATAAAAAAACAGTTAAAAGAGAAGCATAAATATTCAATAGAGTTAATAACCAGTACATTTCAGGTTTGATCGCTGTATTCCACAGTAGAAGCTAAAAGAAATTATTATTTTAATGTTCTACTTAAAAATTTCTAAACTTGATAGGACATCGAACAGAAATTTCGGCACAAAATCGAACCTCTTTCATTACAAGTCACTCCATATAAGAAATCAAAATATATAATTACAAAACGACTTAGTTTGAGATTCATTGCGTTTAATTATATGTAAGTTCTGAGGAAAGAACAAGTTAGGAAAAAAGGCTTTAAATATAGATACTCTTGTACACACATTACAATAATTCCATATGCATATATGAAATAGATTACAGTCATGTAATATGCAAGTAAATATATATAAATAAATATACTACGTAACAATTTTCATATCTAGAAAAAAATAGAAACCCGTGAAGAAAATATTTGTGATTTTGATGTGTATTTGACGATTTTCAAGTTATGTAAATCGATAATAAATATAGAGGTAAAACAAATGGAAAGAAAACAAAGCGAAAAATTCCCGGGCAATGGAAAACTTCTTTTATGTAAACTAAAACCGTTCATAAAATAAATGCCCCCGGAGATGGTTCTTTTCGATTTAAAAATAAATGATATACAGAAAGATATTCCGAAATCTTAAAAAGAAATGATATTTTTTGCTCTTTTCAGAACGAAAACCAGAAACATTTGATTCATTTACATTCATTCAATTAAGTCGAAACAAATACATGAATGAAATGGGATTAAAACGTCTATTTTAAATAAATGGATTTCGATTAAATTATTCCGAGAAAATAACTTTTGCAATGCTATCATAATTTATTACTTATTTCTTTCATTGTATTGTAGTAATTTAGGAGTTGAATTAAAGGCAGACTCTGTCGTTGAGATTTTAGCGCTAAGCATATTACGTATTCCAGATTTACTCATCCAATGGTGTTACTAAGATTTTTCTTTGCACAGGTCTCCAGAATTTTCTTAGTCAACAAACAATTTGTTTTACAAACAAATTAATTACAAATTTGTATTCTTTCACCCTTAACATTTTTCTACATGCTTAATTTATTAGCAAAATATGTCCCAAGCTAAATCATTTTTGTACCTAAATTTAAACTCGTACTTCTCTAAAATTAAGAACATTTCAGTTCATGTATGACGTTAAGAATGTTTTAGGCAATTTTTGAATACCTACTTCACCCCTTGTCCGCGAAATTATAACAATACTATATGTATCAATGTCTATGTATTTCCATGTTTACTATTTTCTCTCTTTTCATTTTCGATAGTACTATTATGCTATCACGTTTTTTGATAATTCAATATTTTTTTGGAGTAGAACAATTAAGTTTTATTGTGAATTTGTAAGATGCAAAACTGATTCCCAAATTAAGTTTCTTCAAATAAAATTCACCTAAACAAATAGCTTTCTAATGGATGATAGGTGTAAAGAATTTAGTTCACAAATTAACATAGTTTAAACGAGAAAATGAGTTTTTAGTTACATCTGTAACATTAACTTGATAAGAAAATTCATTACAAATAAAAAGTCATGGAATTTAATCGTCGGATTTGAAAAATATTTCGAGAGAAAATATGAATTTAGTGAAATTTTAATGTAGACAGATGGAAACAGATGTTGGTGTTGACACTTGCCTTCTTGGAATTACAGGATGCGTTTTACAAACAGCAGTGTTTTCGATGGAGCACGTGAAATAATTTAGCTCAAGTGCTCGACCCCTTTTATCAGAAGATAATTACTTAACAGCTTCATTTCCTTTAAGTGTGAGCCTAGATGGCCCAGTGGTTAAAGCACTGAACTGTTATTGTGAAGAACTAGGGTTCGATCCCACGTAGTGGGGCTTGAAGTCCATCCTGCATCGATGGGTACCAACTTATCAGGGAAGTAAAGGCGGTCTGTAGACAGTGCTGACAACATTGCCACAACCATACCGTTGGTCGAGAAATTGAAGAGCCTTCATCTCCATGACATCCTGTGACCAGAACGGGCAGCTGAATGCTTTACTTTACTTAGCTTTAGATGTAAAATGCCCCCCAAAATATTTTTTCTTAAGCTTTAGCAACGAAAATGCTATCATAAAATCATGTTGACCAAGAAAACTAAGTCCAAGAAGAAACGGTATCCTCCGTCTCCACAATTTCAAGAAAATGATTTTATTTTAGTCAATGAAAATGTGTCGGTGGACGATGAACAATACTTTAAGAAAAAGATGTATAGATATACACAATACTGTTTCCATAGTTCTTCGCGCAAAAATCATTTCCTTATAAACTAAGCACTATGTTGAAATCTTTCTTCCATGCAAACGTAGAATAAATTTATTATTACTTGTCATAATGTTTTTTTTTTCAAGTTGATAAATAAATGTTTGTTTTTCTAGAACTTAACGACGTTTGTTTGATTTTTCCAACCGATACAACATTTGGTTATTGGTTACAATTGTGCAACAAATTATAATGATAAATTAGATTCATTAATAAATCTGAGACTAAAGTTTGAATTGTAATTAGGATTTGCAAGATACGTAAACATATATTTAATTAAACTCGCCCAAGAGATTTTTGCATCCAAAGAATATTTCGTCGCTTTCTGTGACGTTCTTCAATATGAAAACTAGATGTTTGCTTGCACCACTCTAGAGAATAGATCTTGAACAAATATTTTAAATACAACTTTCGTTCTAGAGTTGCATTGATGCTCGAATTCATTGTTAATAAGTATCGACTATGACTTTAGGTAAAGCTTTTGCAACCCTTTTATGAAACTAAATGTTTTGCACTTTCTAGCGTAAGGAGATAAAACTTAATAGATAACTTCAAGTAAATAGATATGAAATTATTTGCTTCATATGATTACAAATATTTATAAATTATTTCGAAAAATTTAAACAGATGAAACAGAGCTGAACTTTAAAAACGTGTTTTGTTTCATTTATATTCAGTGAAATCATCTCGAAGAAAAAAATACAAAACAATTGGATTTTTTTTTATCCTTACGGCACTATACGTCTTTTAGTTCTATGAATGTTGTGTAGCGTTCTATGTGTTGTTAGTGTTTTCTGCACAGTTGTGTAATTTATTACTTAATCATAAGATTTAAACGTATATTAGTTTTATGAAATTCTATGCAAATTTCCATAAACATTTTTATACGTAACTCTTTAACTATGTAAATTAAATCAATCTTGGCTAATTGGGTACTTATACTTCAAGAAGAAGATCAAGGATATCCACACATGCGACTTATAAGTCAGCGCCAGCTGATCGCTTATGAGCAAATTGTAGGGTTAAAGTTGAGCTAATTTTTCCACATAAGTTAGAATGTTAATTAACGCGAAGTTGATTAATGCAGCCCCTTATCGCACATCGTATTCGTTAAAATGTAATTCTTTCTCGCCTTCGTCTTTCAATTAATTTAGATTTAATATTTATGTATTTTGTTGTAACCGTGATAAATTATTGCTTTCTGTGCCTGACAACTTCAATGCATAAGTATTTTGTCTATGTTCTACAAGGCTTCGAGGCTGTCTTTATGTTAAGTAAGAAATATATAGCGAAATAATTGAAATCTTTGCGTAAGAATATAAAATGTATCACTTTAAGAAAGTTGATACTTGGCGGGTTTGGCTTACTCAAAATAGAATGGAAAGAACAGTTGCTAGCGGAAACAAGTGCCACGTTTCAACAATCAATCAGAATCGAGATACCATCACTTTGTCACTTGCAAGTATCCCATTATCAAAGTTGTCAGTTTTAAAAAAAAGTCCATAAAAGGAATTAGTCTTCGAATTTGGGAAATATAATTAAATGCGTGGTTTAATGGCACACATTTCTTTAAGAAGAAAGATATGCTGCACCTAACAGTATGTTTCAAAACAGATTAGAAGATAAACTGCAAAGTTATCTTCTTAAAGTACAAGAGATTGATAAAACGGTAAATAGCAATAGCGATTCGCTCAAATTTAATATAAATTATTAACACAGAAACAATAATCTACAATTTAAAATACCTATCAGGATTAAAGAAGCAAACATATTAAGGTGATAAGTTTCATCCAACTAAACTTACACACGTAAAATACGACTGTCAAAAAACTTGAGGCAATATCTGTTAAAACTAATCAATGGAATATAATGAATTGAGGGAAGTTTCAAATTGATACGAGTTGATAGACCACGTTTTTCTTATTTCCCTCAATTACCCGATATTTAAATTAAAGCATGAAAAATATCTAAAATAATGCGTAAAGCTTTCAAATAGCGTACGTTGTTGGAAATACGAATGCTCTATCTGTGATAAGTTTCTAAATATAAGATCTAGGTAAGTTTTGAATTGCCTTTTTGAAGCATATTGAAAATGTTAAATCTGGTTAATAGAGGATTTTCACTTCCTCAGAAAGTAAGTAACCACAATAAATTCTCCAACATTTAGTACGATTGTCACTTAGTTCTACTTTATATTTTTTTTTCCTACATGACAGCTGTGTGGGTTGTTACCCAAGTCTTCCACTTTAGAACTCTTTAAACTTCTTCACTTTCGCGATCTTACTTTAATTGTATTTCACTTTCTCTCTTAAAATCTAACTTACACGTTCTTCCAAATAAACTTCCTTTATTAAAGTACAATCGAACTCGTTAGCGCAAAATAACAATAAAACTTCTACAACCTATTCTTCCATACGAAGTAAATTAAATTATGGTCTCGGTTTTATAATAACATATGATAAATAGAAAAACTCATTTTTACTCGTACTGGAATTAATTTGTTCCCCAGCTCTTGCTTAGAGGAAAAAATAAATTAAGATATCATTTAGGGTAATATGTAATGAAAATAAGATATATAATAGTATGTTATTTTAAAAAAATTATACCCTTAAGCAGATTCTTGAGAAAAAAAAGTCTTTAACTGCATAGCTTAATTTATGAAAATAGAAATAAGGTTTATAATTCTTTGTTTACATGTATATTATTCCAAAAAATTATATCCATAACGGCATGCTTGGTAAAAAAAAAGTCTTTTTTGCATAGCTTAATTTATGGAAATAGAAATAAGTTTTATAATCATTTATTTACACGTATATTATTTAAAAAAATTATACCCAAGCACATTCTTGAGAAAAAAAAGTCTTTAACTGCATAGCTTAATTTATATAAGTCTTTTACTGTCATAAGTCTTAACTGCATAGCTTTATGAAAATAGAAATAAGGTTTATAATTCTATATTTACATGTATAAAATTTAAAAAAATTATATCCGTAAGCACATTCTTGGGGGAAGGTCTTTACTGCATAGCTTAATTTACAGAAATGGAAATAAGCTTTATAATCATTTGTTTACATGTATATTATTTCAAAAAATTATATCCATAACGACATACTTGGTAAAAAAAAAGTCTTTTTTGCATAGCTTAATTTATGGAAATAGAAATAAGGTTTATAATCATTTATTTACACGTATATTATTTTAAAAAATTATATAAATAAGTACATTCTTGGGGGGGAGGGGAATGTCTGTATAGCTTAATTTAGACTACCATTCTTCTTATTGAGAGCACGAAGTGCACTTCTTTCAGTCAATGCACTAAGGTATATGTGAAAGCTAATTACTTTCTTTCAGCATAAATCTTCTTTCCTATTTCTAGATAGATTTATCTAGAGTGCTGGATAAAATATTTTTAGCAAAAAAATAATATTGTGATAACTTGATATTTTTCGTAGTTTGATAGTTTCTTGCATGCATAAATATGTAAAAAAATCATATTTTATCGTTAATATTTATTCCTTGCTTTCTATTTAGTTCTTTACGATACAATATGCTTAACTTTTATTATTTTTTTAAAATGAAAAGATTCGATAAATTTTGACGGGAATTTATTTACAAGTCACGATGACAATATTTGTTTTAGCGTATAGAGCGCAAGAAACGGACCACTCTGAATAACTTTTGATCTAATGATCGAAACATATCCACGAAAAGGGACGTAATAAACAACTATTGTCATACCTTAAGTTTATAAGTTAAAAATAAAAGCCAACTTTACGACAAAACTCTGTGTTACTTTAATTTAATATAAACTCCATACCGTTAAACTAAAATATGCACGATTTTAAAATATTCTTATACGATAAGTAATCACTTGAAAAGAATTTAGGTTGAAATGAAGTTAGAAAAATCAGTCGGCATTAAAACAATAAAAATCAAAGTAATAGTAATTCGATTTCTTTAATTTCAAATTTAAGTTAGCAAGTATAGTGGTAGTTTCAAAAGTATCGATATTTTTCTTCCTGGTTCTCTTCAATTGGCGAAATTTTTTGTAAATTCGGAGTCAAATCTTTTAAAACCTAGATTGTCTCATGTTAATGTTTTTTTAATTTATTCTAAACAATGCGTATAACACTAATAACTTTCCCCGTCCGTTTTTATTTAATATTTTCACTGGTTATTTTTACACCTAGTTTTACTTTACCATATTCTTTAAATTAGTAAATTGTTATTATGGCTTTTCTATATGCTCTGGAATAGGTAGGAATATCAAAAGTTTTAAAATTTATTTTACGTAAAATGATTTTCAGAGATGGTAAATTTTTGTATTTAAAATTAATTAAATTGTTTAAAGTAATGTAAATAAACATTAATAAATAGAAAAAAATTTACGAAAAATCATGAAATATATATATATTAATGATATGTAATAATAATCATTGATGTTTGTTTCGAATAATTTTATCATTTGGTATGTTCATGACATTGAAACGTCCGAAAGTCCGAACGTCCTGATTTGAAAATCCTTACAACAGAAACAGATCTCGTATTTGATACAAATATCAATGAACTATAAAACTGAAAAATTTTAACAAGATCGTACAAAGTTTTATGCTTTGTATTATAAAAATGTTCATTATACCAAATTTCAACTGCTGTCATTGATTTGAATACAAATCATTGCTATCTCTTTTATATATAATCAAAATGAAATCGATTTAAAATTTAGTAAAGTTTCAATAATTGCTTTTTAAAATTATGTCATTTAAAAAGATAACAAATCTTATAGAAATAAGATTTATAAAGCAAACATTTCTTAAACTCTCACTCTATCTGTGCATTCAATGAAATGTTAGAGTACTGTCTTCCAGAGAAACGACCTTATAAATAAACCAATTTTTTTTTTTTTTTTTTGGTTAGTTCGAAATATTTTTTTTTCAATTTCTGGATTTGATAAATCTTCCATATCTCTCAATATTTTTCCATTTTATTTCCTGAAATTCAAAGGAAATTGGCGATGACCATTTCTTCAGCTGGAATAAATCGTTTTTAGAGTTACTGCCACGAATATATGGAGTAGTAGGACTACACTCTCAAATTCTCTGTTCAGCTTGATTGTAACGCTGCTAATAAATATAGATGGAGGTTCTAAAACACTTTTTAGTGAATTCGAGTAAATTATTTTAAAAATTTATCACAGACAATGGGAAATAAAGACTATACATTGCTTTTTATTTTTTTCCGTAAGTTTCCAATCTAGTAATCTCCAACACTTATTTGAACTCTAAATAAAGATGTATACTTTGTACTGTAGTAAAAATAAAGGTAATGAAATGAACATACTATAGTTTCGTTTCTATAAACAAGAATTTTCCCAGTGTCTAAACGAAAAATCCTAAGTAAATAAATATTGTACAGTAAATAAGACAAAATAATATTTCCTCGAGGAATCTCTTTATATTATTTCAGAAATGTCACTTAGAACCTGCTTCTACTAAGCTCTCCTACTGCGCAATAAAATTATATTAATTTTCTTTTTTCATTTTAGAGGCTTTAAAGTTATGATTTGATCCATGTTTATACAAGAAAGACGTTTTTAAATCCAAAATTAGTATATGTCCATTTCCGTACTTTTATTGGTTCTTTATATACTTATTTTTAACTGTTGCGTCTTAACATTCACATCCTATTGGTGTCAAAAGTAAGATTTTTTGTTCACTAGTGCCAAATGCACTTGGAACCTTCATCCACTCCAAAGACACTTAAAGACTGTCACTTGATGCCTCCCTTCACTGAATGAAATAATTAGCATGTAAATAAAAGTTGTACAAACTACTATAATTGATATATTTCCCCAAGAAATATCCTTTAATTCATTCAAAGATCTCGTTTAGTACTTACTGCTACCAAGCTTTTCAAATATCAATTAAAATTACTTCTTTTTAAAACATTTCAGAGGCCGTAAAGTTATGTTTCAATTTTTTTTAAACATTTTTTCCTTCACATAAAAATTTCTTCATATTAAATATTTCTTGCGCATTAATTTTTTTTATTCGCAGGCATAATCTGTTTGGAGACAACAAATGTTCTTCGAGAACAGAAATTATTTCATTACAGCTTCAAAAATATTGACCGGTATATTAATATTGACCGATTAGTATTAATAATAACCGACTGTTCACATTGACCGTAACATAAACACTAATACTTAAAATAAAATTAGTTGGTGAATCGAACATCTGCGTAGAGAGTCTTAAGAATAATTGAAACAAGGCTTAACAAAACGGGAGCATATCGTCGCTTTGAAACTAAACCGTTGTAACTCAAAAAAGTCGAAAAATGAGATTTTTGGGTCATTTTGTGTAAAAAAAGTCACCCTTTTAGAAAAACAACCTGTTATCTTTATAGTTCCATAAGTTAATTTAGAGAGCAGATAAATCGTCATCGCATTGCCGCAATTAGCATTAGCGCGGAAAGTTTGAAATTGCTCTCCTGAAAAACTTGCTTTTTTGAGTTACCACGGTTTAGTTTCAAAGCGACGATATGTCAATTATACATTATAAAATCATTTAATACAGTTCTCAGAGATTTAAATATTACTCTCCTTATTACATAATAGAATAAATTTTTGTTTCTGTAGGTGAATATCAGCAATGAAAATAACAACAGACAAGCAAGTTCAATTGTAAACAAACTTCTCTTGATATTCTACTTGGCGTTCCTTGATGTTATGACATTCAAAACACGCCAAAAATGATTGCTTTCTGAATTGAGAATTATTTCAGTGTGATGTAAAAGCATTTTGGTGTTGTGTGAGAGTTCAGTGAAAGATTATTCAATTTTAAGTGTTTAGATTAAAATAGCACCCTTAAAATTGTATATGAAAACTCTACTTTGTGTTTAACTTGAATAAAGTGTTCCTTCGAACAATTTTCTGGTTGTGAAACATCATAATTGGAGAGATATTATACTATAATTCTTAAAGTGTACTTTTTTAGTGAGTGTTAAATCTTGCTGTTGTTGTTTCTAATGCCATTGCCAATATCAACAGGCCAGCTTGAAGAAACCAAGCGAATTTAAGGCAGAGGATGCGTTTCTTGTTTTTCAGTGATGCCATCTATGGCCAAGAAAGCGACTTCAGCCGCACACACGTCATAACCCGTTGATAGGGTGGACCCATTCATACATCCATGCAATCGTCCACAGATCGTAATTTTGACTTGAATCAGAGGACGATTGGGAGACTAAATTGCATACCCTCCAACTGCTACGGAATTTCCGTAGTTTCAGAAATCTTCTTTTCAGACGGTAGCAAAATTAATGTCTTAATATTTAAAAAAAAATTAATTTTAGCGTAACTTGTCCACTATTACTTATAAAAGTGCAGGCCATATGGCTAGATTTTTAAGTTCTGATAAAAGTTTTATGAGAGATCCATTTGCTTTAAAAATTTCTACTTTGGTTCGCTACCACTAGAAAGAGTTATTTTCAAAATCCTCATAAGTTGGAGGGTATGAAATTGGAACAATATCGATAATCCTAATTTGGAAATTTCAAAGGAGTTTAAAACTTTTTTTTTGCGAAAACATTTTTTAGATTTCGGAACATGTTATGGTCTATGTAAAATGCATTAGATATTTGTTTATTTAATTTTAATATTTTTAATATACGATACGCTTAAGCCATTCATTTGGTAATTTTCCTCTCATATGATAACGGTTTGCCTGAAATTCTGGTTTCCACAATTATTGTTCTTATTACAACACATTTAGTAAAAAACTGACATGTAAACTTAACCAAATAAATGGTTTTTATGCCAAGCTCTAAAACATCATATTAAATTTTAAAAAATTAACCAAATTTTATCACATATTATAAAACCATATTTTATTGTTAATTTCATCATTATCAAAGCGATTCGGAAAAAATTGCCGAAATTTTGGTGTTCCCAGAGAGCCAGAAACGGCAAATTTTACCATATTCTGGTAGTTTGCACCATAATTGTTTTGACAGTGTTTTATTTTATGTATTTTGTATGATCCCTTGACGTTTACCTTGATGACATTTACAGATTCATTGCTAATACTCGATAACTGAAAAGTAATTTTGATGGCGATGTTCGTTAACGGATCCGATAATCAGCAGAGATTCCCACACATCAACTTTCGAAATATTTTCCGAAAATGTGTGAGCTATTGTTCGAAAATGCCCTTTATTCTAGAATATCTAGAATTTCTCCGAAGATGACACTCGTTGTTGCTGCGATAATCTCGTTCTTAAAAAAAAAACTAATCTGAAAACAATTAAAGAATGTTCAAAGGGAAGAAATGACTAGACGACACAATCTGGAGATTCCAAGAGTTTTCTTGAGACACGAAAGGAAACAATAAATGACGCGATAAACAAAACATTCTGAATGACGGAAAACAAAGGGAAACTTTGTCTGCAAGAAATCTAATTAATCATTGGATTTGTTCTTTCAACGTTTCCGAACCTGATTGGAAAACTATCAACGAATTGTATTCATTTTTGTCTCTTAATAAATGATTTATAATAAGATCTGTATATGAAAACTATCTTAATTAATATAAGAGTTCAGAAAGAAGGATCTACACGCAACATATTTCGAGATATAATTGAAAACTGCAAAAGAAGATACTAAGTGACATTTGAGTGAATTAGTTTTGAAGTATGTATGCGGCTCTGTTTTGTTAGTTCACGCAATCATAGTGTTTCTAATTTATTTGTGATGTTACGATCTGTACGAGTATATTGATTTGGACTTAATTCTTTTGCCAATGGATTTTTGCAACCAGCATCTGCTTCTAACAGAGCAATGTTAAATATTTTAAATGTAACAATAATAAATGAAATTATTATCATAAGCGTTAAGGAGTGAAAAAAAATGTAAACCGTATCAATAATTGGCAAAATAAAAACAAAACTGTTTGAATAAATTTCGCTATAACAGTCGAATTTTCATGCTCATTATTTCACATTACTTGGTACGAGGTGCCAATTTAATGCATCTCAGTTTATGTGTTTTTTGTTGTAAAATACATTAACAAGTTATACGCATTTGTTGTGTATGCACGTTGAACAAGATCTCCATTACAGTGCTTATGGCTTGTAAACTCGCTATTTAAAATTTTAAAAAATATCAGCATCTTTCGTTTTTTTTTCTCACCTTTTCCTCTCTGCCAATCACATAGTAATGCTGACGCGGGGGCAGGAGCAGGTCTGCCCGAAATTCCATATCTGTCACATATTCTCTCAAATGTTCCAAAGTTGCATTCTGGTTTGAGGGTATGTTGTTGTTTCTGATCCATCAAAATATAGCATCAGCTATATCAAATCGATGTGCTCAAATGCTCTGGCAAAGTCACACACCAAAATTGGTCGACACAGAATGGTCTGCAAGGAAAATTCCGTTCAGTTCCGTTTTACACTGTGACTGAGGTTAATAACCTGAGACTTAAGGGTACTTCAAAAGAATTCTTTGTTCATTGAACATCAAATTCGTAAATTTCAGAAACAACTAGAATGTTTCGATTTTGCTTATTTTCATAATGTTTAGAAATTTGCGGTCGCTTAAAGCTAGTTACGTTTTCTGTGTTTCCATTTAATAATTCTCAAATTAACAGAACATATACTCATTTGTGTCTCACAGTTCTCTGGCCATATTAAAAAACCTCTCAATAGCATGAACATTTTCTTACATTTTTAACAAGAGCAATGCTTATGATCAACGCACTTTGCATGCAGTAAGTGCGCCACAAAAAAATTTTTAAGTTCTTCTTTAAATACTTAAAATTCAGCCATAAATCTGGTGTTTCTTTCCTTTTACTGGACGATTTCATTAGACTCTGTCTTTTCTCACTTTCTTTTTTTTTAGCAATTGTTATATATGTTACAATTTACACTTATGTGTAAATTGTAATATATATATATATATATATATAACGTCGTTGCCGAGTGGAAGGATTAAAACAGGTCATAGGTCGGGAAGGAGGGTACAAAATTTATTTATTAATTATTAGACAAGAGCAGTCATGTGATTGAGTGAAAGTGCCCACGAAAAGTTGCGCTCCTTGGTTATATGTTAGGGAAAATCTTGCAAAGTAAAATCCGTAAAATGTCTTAATTTAGGGAAAGAGGGAAATCTTATTAGTTGCTATTGGTTTATGAAATAGATCGAATGTTTCCCACACAAAGCAAGGGAAATATGTCCTGCTCTTAATTAAATGCATAGTTGAGCCAAAAATAGATTTAAGAACAGGATGTGGCTTTTAAAAGTGTGAGAAAGTATTTCGTTTAGAATAATTAATTAGGATGAAGTTTTATAGCAAAGAAACTAACATAAAAAGATTAATTGAAGCTTTTTATGTTACATCCCCCCTCGCCAATAATATTCAATTACAATCCAAAATTTTAAAAAATTTTCCATTTGCAAAATCCTCCCTCTGATTGAAGCACTTTTAAGATAATCAAATTTGTAATTTTAACAATATATAAAAGTAATATAAATTATAAAACATTTACATATGTTCTCATTGTAAAAATTTTAACACAATTAAAAATCTGTAGTAGCATCATCAGCAAATTTAAAATTTTCATTTTCAACAGTTTTTTTTTGACTTAACAGTTTTTTCAGTTTTAAAAGTCTTTTGTTTAAAAATCACAACACAGCTTTTTCACTATAAGTAGTATTCTTCATAAAAACACTATTTAAGTTAACTCTTCAATCATGATAAAAAAATTAATAAACATTTGTTAAAAATGTGTAATTTAAAATGTAAAACACAAAAAACATTTTTACAGGAAAAATTTCAATCTGGAATTAGACTTGAGTATTGTTTACCTTGTTTGAAAACAAAATAAATAAAAAAAATGACAGTGGTTGTTACTCTGAAGTCCAAGATTTCAGTATTGTCTTTATTTCACTTTATTTACCTTTCATTTTTTGTCCCTTTAATAGCAAAATATCCGGGAAAAAAAACTTTTTTTTTTCTTTATGTCCAAAATTTGCTTTCTGTAACATATTTTCTTTTCTTTTTCTCTCTTATTCTTCTATCTACTTTCTATATTTATTTATACTTTTCTTTCTTGGTATTTTTATTGCAATTATTAACCCGGATTTCAGGAAATATGTAAGGACAAATTGCTTTTATAATCAGAAAAGGTGATCAGTCTTCTCAGATTTTGCATTACAACCTGTTTAACAACAATCACTAATTGAAATCCAAAACAAACTTTCAAATTTAATATGGTATTAAGGTAAATCAGTTTTTAATTTTTGACTGATCTAGCTATTTTCCTTATTTTTAATCTGAAGTGCAAGTTTGGTTTATTTGCAAATTACCTTTTTTTTTTTCATTTATATCTTTTTTTCTTTCTTTTTGGACATAATTTTTTTTTCATTTTTTTTTTTCAAAAATTTTAGTTCGGACATTTTTTAAAGTAATTTTTGTGTAGAGATTTTAATTGGTAATTTAATTTGTCACAATTGTTAGGGAATTCAAATATTTTCATTTCTATTTCTTACGTGTTTTTGAAGTGAATTTGGTTACTAATACTTTTCAATTTTTTTTTTGATCATTTTCCTATCTTTATGTTGTTTGTCTATGGGAATGTCTGAGCTAGAACTGAGCTATGAACTATTTACCAACGTTGAACTAAAGCATTAATGTCTGGTTGTACTTCAATTTAAATTCTAACAACAAGTATTTTATTCATTTTTCCAAACTATTTGCATTAGTTTTAACACTTCTTGATTTAATTTTTGCCACACCGTAATTGCATTCACATATCTAAATTAAATTTCAATAATTACTGCAGTTGCACTACGAAGAGAAAAAAAAATTTAAATGGCATCTTCATTTAAATCCTAATCACTGTAAAACAAAAATATAATTTCTACTACTCAAAAAATCATAGAAGCTGTAACACATAAAACAATATGAAAATAATTTCTCGAAACACTTTTCAATCAAATAAATCAATTAACTGAAAATAAAAATTTAAAGAAATAAAAATTTCAACAGTAAATACTATCAATATATAAAAAGTAGTTTCACTTTGAAACATCAAATATGGGAAAAAATTAAAATCATAATCATTTAAGAAATTGCTTTATGAGAAATGTAAAAAACTTTTAACTCAAAGGATACCTGAAAAAGTTCGAATTAGTCCGAGATATTTTGAAAACCACAACAGAGATGGGAATGCGTTGAAATTCCGTAAACACAATTCCAAAACCAAAGACGTGAGCTGCTAGGGAAAAAATTTGTTTCTTCGTTAAGATGAATCGTAAATTAACACCAATAGTGACGGAGAAATTGAAGCTTATTTTTCTTTTGAATGTCGAACATCTAAGGAGACCATCGTAAACCATTCCGGCGTGTGAAAACAATTCATCGACGATAAAATCCAGCTCAGCACTTAAGAGTGGCAAAATCAACGCTTTCTCAAAGGGATAGTTTCAATAAAACATTTTAATTATCAGGAGTTCGATGCAGTTATTCTTTTTAGTCCAAGGAAGAAAATTGAAGCTCAGCTTTCTAGTAGTCTCAGGAACGTAGACAAAATATGCAGCATAGACATGGAAAACAGATGATCGTTTAGTTCCACTGTGCGTAGGTATAATTTATAATAAACTAAACGTTTGATGATTGAAGAGATTATTTTTTTTTTGATGAAGATACAGGATGAATTAATTATTGCCATAAGTTGAAGAAGAATTTGACTGCTTATTTACCAAATGTCCATTTGAAACAATGATTTGAAGTTATTCCATATTTTTGATGTACCCTCTTCCGAAAATGATTTATTTATTTTCAAATGAGATATTTAATATCTTTAATGTACCGTACGAACTGTACCCCTTCCCGACCGTTCAATCCTGGCGACTTATAACGTCGTTGCCGAGTGGAAGGATTAAAACAGGTCATAGGTCGGGAAGGAGGGTACAAAATTTATTTATTAATTATTAGACAAGAACAGTCATGTGATTGAGTGAAAGTGCCCACGAAAAGTTGCGCTCCTTGGTTATATGTTAGGGAAAATCTTGCAAAGTAAAATCCGTAAAATGTCTTAATTTAGGGAAAGAGGGAAATCTTATTAGTTGCTATTGGTTTATGAAATAGATCGAATGTTTCCCACACAAAGCAAGGGAAATATGTCCTGCTCTTAATTAAATGCATAGTTGAGCCAAAAATAGATTTAAGAACAGGATGTGGCTTTTAAAAGTGTGAGAAAGTATTTCGTTTAGAATAATTAATTAGGATGAAGTTTTATAGCAAAGAAACTAACATAAAAAGATTAATTGAAGCTTTTTATGTTACATATATATATATATATATATATATATATATATATATATATATATATATATATATATATTACAATATATATATATATATATATATATATATATATATATATATATATATATATATATGTAATACAAAAATTAAATACTTTTGTATTAATAAAAGCATTACAACTTTATTCCTTTTCATAAAATATCTTTAATAAAGGATAAGGGTAGAAATTCTATTTTGGGACTTCAAGGCTAAAAACATGCCAATGAATAATAATTATATTTATACTTCAAAAGAGAAGTTATTTTAAGATCTTTCACTTCCATATAAGGAAAGATTAAACGATTTGCTATGAGTAATAAATAAATTGATGAGGCGTAAGAATACAGTAAAAGGCATATGACTGGACCTCTTCACAACTTTTTATCATCCTATAAAATGCAGGAGCAATGTTTTTGCGTGACTTTTTGGTGAATAATGTTTACCAACTAAACTTCGTCGGATCTGACTGGAACATTGTCCCCCCCTCTCCAGCCGGGAGAGCGGGGATGTGACTTCGGCTTCACGATCTATATAGTAAATAAAATCTTGTGCACAACATGTTCTCATTATTCCTGCTTTCTTGACAAATAAATCCACCAAAATATAGGGGTTGTTGCCCTTATATTAGATATATATATTACAATATATATATATATATATATATATATATATATATATATATATATATATATATATATATATATATATATATATATATATATATATATATATATATATATATATATATATTGTGATCAGGAATTGAAGCTTCTCCAAATTTTCTCATGTTTGACACCAACTTCTTCGCACACTACACTGATTTTTACTTTGTACTGTCCGTTGTTAGTCTTATCTAGACCTATCCAATTATAATAACGTAGCACATCTTCTTGTGTGGGCGATAAATTACTGATTAAGTCTCTAGGACTGCCAGTAAAGGGACTCTGCAATTTATCTCTAGTTCAAGACATATTTAAATTAAATTATTCATTTAATGAGTATTAGACGGCTAGTCAAAAATGAGTTAATCCTCTGGAGCGATGATGACTGACATAACGAATTTTTCACGCTTTTGCAATTTGTCATATGAGTAAAATAGGATTCGAAAGCTGGTTTAAAAGTCTATTTACTGTAGATCACACTTCATAAAAGGCTGTAATATTTTTCGTTTAACGCTTAAATTTTTATTCTGAAAATAAAACTGCAACGTATCTCTACAATTTGGAAAATTAGAGAAAATCTTAAGAATTCATCGGAGAATGAAAATATGGGAAAAATCTGAAAATTTTCAAAATTGTAAGGCTTTTGCCGAAAATAAAGATGGTGCATAAAAATTCGAGTTATTTACTAGTCCGCCCATATACAACTTTTTTGAAGTAGTGATTTTCAATTATGAAAATTTTTTATTTCGATCCACTGTTATCCTTATTATGTTACGGATTTCTAAAATAGAATTTTGCATTTAACTGAGCAAATTCATCGGCTTTTAAGTGTTTCTTTTTTACGCGAGGTTAGATTACCGTACTGTATGGTAATGATATTTCTGGAGAAAAAAATATAATTCTTATTAATAACACCAAAATATACGGTATTTAAACCAACCATTTGATAATTTTTCCGTTTCTTATGGTGACAGTTTACCAGAAATTTTCGTTTTCAATTACCACACATTTAGTAAAAAAACGAAAACTTAAAAGCAAATTTTATTGAACAAATGGTTTTATTGCTATGATGCTCTAAGGCTATGTATCGTGATAAAATATAAAATTTTATTACATATTATTAAAAAAAAAGCAATAATTTTTTGTTACTTTTATCAAGAAGCTTCAGTAAAAATTACCTAGCTTTTCGGTGTTTCCCTAGAGCCAGAAACATGGTAAATCTTGCCATATTTTGGTAGTTTTAACTACATTTTTTCTCAGTGTACGTGAACAATAATAAATTAAGAAAAACATTGAGAAATAGCCTTTAGATTTAAAAAAAAAACTCAGACTGAGTGGAGTCTTAGCCACAATTTTTAGACTAAAAGCTTTCCAGCAAGATAGGCTTTGTGAACTGTTTTTTACCAAATACATTTCGTATAGAATACATCCCAAAATCTATCATTTCTTCTACGAAATCTGCGGATTTCCAATAAAAGGGTCGCTTAGTATTTTCCTCCCTTAAGCCATTGTCTTCTACTTTTAAAGGATTTAAAGTTTCATTTTAGCTTTAAAGTTCATATCTTAACGATAAATATAAGCCCCGGAACAGATACTGTAATTTTTTTTGAAGCACGCTAGCTGAAACAACCTGGGTTAAAACTGGTTTCATACCTCATACACCACATTTTTACGGATTGTTTGACTAAAATTAGTCAAATAATCTAGGTAATGAATGAGATGGTGGTACTTATTTATCAAATTTCTCTCAGGAAAAACTTGTTTGAACTCTTCATAATGCTGAATGATTAGGGATTCTAAATAGCAAATCAAGCCTTGGGTTATGACAGGAGAAAAAATAATTTGCATTATTCTTCATAACAAGTGAATGAGGTGAAAATGCCGATCAGAAAATGACATAAGAGCCATTTCATATAAATGGGAAAACCCTCACAAGGCACCAGGTTTAGGCTGCTTTCTGCTTCAATTTGTGATCGTTTGTTATCATTTGTCTTGTGAAATTAGGGGAATGCTTCTTCTTGATGTCTGAAAATCCATACTTGAAATGTTTTAATCTTTTGTTGAAAGTATTAATGTTTAAACCTTCTACCATATTAACAAACAGTGATTAAAAATGAGTTTAATCTCCATTGCAAGTAAATCATGCATTGCATCAAAACAATACTTTTCAATGCAATGAAAATACTTCGAAGTATTTAAAGTGCACATTTCTTTAACTCCTGTACTACGGCTTGCACCAGAGTTTAACGTACTATCATGAATATGTTGTTCGTAATTTCTTTTGTCTCTCTTATGAAACTGTTCTCTAAATTTCTTCTGTATATCTTCCCTTTTAGCCAAGCAGAGACGACAAAAGTATTTGGCCATTTGTCTTCTACTTTTACAGGATTTAAAGTTTCATTTTAGCTTTAAAGATCATATCTTACGATAAATTTAAACCCCGGAACAGATACCATCATTTTTTAGAAGCTCTCTAGCCGATACAATCTGAATTAAAACTGGCTTTTCAATTACCCTGGTTAAAGTAAATATAAATTACACGAAGCATTTTTTAGCTAAATAAAACACATTTTAACTAAGTTGTAAATTTTTAAATTCATTTAGGGGTTGATAAAAAGTAGTCGAAATGACTTCTCCTCGTGTAACCTATTTCATACCTGCCAACTTTTGTTCCCTTCCGTTATGATTTTTCCCAGTGGTAGTAAAATGGAATTAAAATTTCAATTGTAACAAAAAAGTACGTTTTATTTAAAATATCTTTAGCTGATAACCAAGCTAGTAACATATATTAATCTGTATGCTTAATTTTTTTAAGAATAGTAGTGATCAAAATTATTTTTAAAAAAAAGTTTATAAAAGAAAAATATGGTATATATTTACTACCACTGTAAATATAAAAATAAAATTTTACACCAAATGCGTAAAAGTTGGCAGGTATGCAATTAAGTTGCTGATAACTATATGATTTGCTGTGATATAATTTGAAACAGCTTTTATCTTTTTAATTGGGATAATCTGCTCTGAAATTTATAAAAGATTTAAAAAAATAAACTTAATATTGTGAAATTCTCAACGAAAAATGTTTTTAAGATTTTTTACCAATTTAAAGATCTGAACTATAAATAACGTCGCGCGTTAATATTATAGCAAATTTAAAAAAGGGGAGATTTCGCATTTATACGTTAGCTTCCGTATGCTCCCGTGCGAAAGATTTGAAGCAACTGCGCATGCTCGAGTTTATTTCAGAAGCTACGTCTCCTTACGTCATGTTGGCGTGATTAACGCTACAAGCACTCTGTTTATAGGTGTTAAATGTTGTTTTCTGTTAAACCTAACTTCGAACTTAAAACATGGAATGAGAATTTGAAGAAATATATTGATGAAATTTTGAAATGAATTGTGTGATATTACAACAGTTCGTTGAACGAAGAGATCGTTCGGCCATTGTAAATGTTTGTTTTAATTGTTTAGTCAAAGTTAAAATGATATTTCACTACGTTAGCGCTTTTAACTTACGGATTTTTGAGAAATCTCTTATTTTCACTATAAGTAAGTTTGATATTTTTTCAAGGGCTCATACCAACACCTCCTAGAAAGAACAGGCCTCAGCACGGGTTACCATAAATATCCCTTAGTAGTCCAAACGTAATGACATATTTTGTATTTTCAACCACTGCGCAGCTTGGTACCCCTAACGTAATGACATATTTCTTACTTTTCGTCTACTGCGCAGTTAACTTCGTCACATCGGACTACTAAATTAATCCGTGCTGAGGCCTTTCTACTTCTAGGAGGTGTTGCTCATACGCCATTGCATAAAGTCATACGTACTGGATTTATTCGCGAAATTTCCCAAATAACTGTCTCACCACAGCAGACACCGAAGATCGACTGCAGGTTATTTTTCATTCAAGTTTTATTTTTATTTTTGAAAAGCAAAGTAATTGGGGAAGGGAGGGACACCTCTAAATTTGTTTCTTATAAAAATTAAAAAGCTGAATTGAGAAAACAGAACAAAAAATTATAGATTTTTTTTGTTACTTCATTACTGTTTAAATTGTATAAGGTATTTATTTAGTGTCATTCTATAAAATGCAACTTAAATTTAAACAACATATAAGTTTTATGCGCAATTTTGAAGGACCTTATATTTGCAAATTTTACTACATGTTCGTTGGATTAGTAGGAATTTTCTAGGAAGGGTTTCAAATACTTAACAATTTAGCGAAATAACATAAAATTTAAAGCTCTCTGTTCGCAAAAATCTAATTATTGTCTTTATTTAAGTAGAAAAAATGAGGCTGTAAGGGAAATGCAATTAAATCTTCAAAAAGTACGTGAAAAAATGGTACTTTGGATACAGCTGTGGATGAGAGGAAGCATGATTCTTCGATTAATATATATACGTATGAGAAATATCAGGAAAAAAAATGCATCATTCATTCAATGTGCTGGAATTACTAATATTTGTTTTGCTTTCTTTAATATGACTTACTTATCTGAAAAAAGGTTTTTCATGTTATGGAGATATTAAATCCTAATGCAGGAAAAAATATCGATGCTCAATACACGTGAGAATCGAGAATTTAAATAATATTTGATGATAGAATTTTTCTCGTGCAAAAATTTTAAGGATTTGTTGTTTTATTACTTAGCTATTATTTTTTTTTAATTTTTTTTTTTTACTTTTAAAAAATGCATTTTTTACCAGCACATATTGTTTTTGTTTAAGTACTCATTTGTGCTATTCAATAATAATTTTCTTCTTTCAAATCCTTAGGATTTTAATGTGAATGTTATATTTGAAATGTGGAAAAGCATATTTTCACAACTTCAGATACCATCGAACCAAATTTTACTTATTTAAAACAATTGGTGCGCTGCAAAATATACTACTTACATTCGAATACCACTGGAAGAAACGTTTTTTGTTTATAAAAGAAACGGTTTTTCTACTGTCCATCTTCAAAGTGTAATAGCTTTCGGGGAGAACCGATTTTTCACGTTATTGATTTTTAAAAACCTTGTAATCTTCAAAGGGGTGACAAATAGCACTACATTCGTCATTTTTGTGAAAAACGGACACTAACTGTTCTTACCCTCTGGTCTTCATTTATTAAATTATTTACAATTTTAGTTAAGACAAAGAGTCAACATTTCAAGAAATATATTCATTTATTTAATATTTTATCATATTTCAATAAATTTGCTGGAACAGTTGAGTGCGTAGTGGAAAATACAAAGCAAGCATAATGAAAAAGTCATCTTTGAACTTACAAAGAACTTTAATTAAGCAAGAAATTTTTTATTTTAACTTAAATATCCACAGCATGTGAGACATACCCACTCCATACATTGATATATATATATATATATATATATATATATATATATATATATATATATATATATATATATATATATATATATATATATATATATATATATATATATATATATATATATATATATATATATATATATATAAAATTCGGATCTGTCTTATAGATACAAGCATATATTTAATATTAAATCAAACCACCTGCATAATGAGTGTGAAAGAAAATATAATACTACACTTACAATTAATATATAAATTTCTCTTTAAATTATTTTAACATGTTCGAAATAAACTTGAAAATAAAGAAGTAAAAAAAAGTTCAGAAAAGAAAGATAACACTCTTTTTTTCCAGAGTTTAAAAACTTTTAACTTCACCTTCTAAATCAATTTAGTCTTTCTTCCACTAGTTTTTCGAACTTGTGGTTTTAGACTCGCCTTTCTTCTTACTTAGTCGAACTTGTGGTTTTAGACTCGCCTTTCTTCTTACTTAGTCGAACCTGGTTCCTTGAAATTCGTAGTCTGACAAAATTTACTTCACTTAATTATTCAAACATATTCACATAAGTTTCTTGTTTGCTAAATGCTTGAGATAGTTTAACAAATGAAAGAAAAAATTTTTAAGCGCATCAATATAAAGTTCAGTATTTTTTATATCATGCCACATCTCTGGCAAATATTTTTTTAATAATAATTTACATTGGTCAATATTTTGGTTATCCCAGGAAAATTTTCTAATATTCATTATAATATTGTACTCTATAATTATCATTATCAATAATATTCGGGATATTATCGCATTCAATATTAACCATATAGCATCGTATTATTTTGTGAAAACGCTTTTAGTTATAGTTTATTATTTATGTCGCCCAAGAGCTCCACAATGGGCTATTGACGCCGGTTTGGGAGACATCCCTGTGGATGATCCGAAGACTTACATCACAATTTTGATCCTCTGCAGAGGGGATGGCACCCCCACTTCAGTAGCCCGACGACCTGCGCGCGAAGTCGAGCACTTTACGATAGAACAATTTAACGAAGACCCATACTGCATACCCTCGGTCCCTTCGTCGACTGATCCAAGTGTCACCCACCCTCACACTATTCACAGCCAGTGATGCTTGAATTCGGTGATCCAAACGATCAGTCCACTGCTTGATGAAAACTGTTTTAAAAGACTATTATCGCGATGTTCAAAAAATATCAATATTTTTTTTTTAAATATTACTCAAATTTAGTGACTTTTTTAGTGTCATTAAATGTTTATCAGATATCATTGTTGTTGTTAATTTACGTCGCACTAGAGCTGCTCAATGGGCTATTGGCGACGGTCTGGGAAACATCCCGGAGGATGATCCGAAGACATGCCATCACAATTTCGATCCTCTTCGGAGGGGATGGCACCCCCGCTTCAGTACCCCGATGATCTGCACGCGAAGTCGAGCACTTTACGGTAGCACAGTTTAACGAGGACCCATACCGCACACCCTCGGTCCCTACGCAGACTGATCCAAGTGGGTCACCCACCCGCACACTGACCGCAGCCAGTGATGCTTGACTTCGGTGATCTGCTGGGAACCGCGTCTTAACGATCAGTCCACTGCGGGACCAGATATCATTGAAAGATCATTCAGAATTGTTTCGTAACTGTCATATTACAGTATTTTGACACAAGAACTCCATAGTCATATTGAAAATAGTTAATACATTACTTGACATTGGATTTTATAATTTGATTTGGTCCCAATTTTCATGATAACATTCTGCTTTAAACCAAGCTATTTAAATTTCAATCTGGTTAATTTAGTTGTAACAATAGTTCAAGTGTGGTCTAGTAAAAACATGGCTCTGATGTCAGATTCGCATAACTCAATTACTACGGTATTTAAATACATGCCGAGCGAATACCGTGATCTTAAAAATCGGACTGCATCAGAGAATATATTCGATTTCTCAAAAATACGAAAATCATGAAGAAAGAAAATCTTAAAGATTAGTGATAAAAAAAAAAAAACTATTTTTATATATTGACAATTTTATTTATTAAAGTGTATAAAAATTGAACAAATCTCAACGTCTTCTGTATCTTAACACTTAAATTTTTTTATTTGATACATGTCAGGTTATCGGCACAAATAAATTCATCAACATCTAAATCCTTTCCAATGTATGACAGCCTCTGACAAAAGCTACCACAAAGAACTGGATGTCTTCAACCCAATTGATTTCAAGAAAATATAAAAAAGGAATAGTTGTTCAAGATGTTTTTTGGCGGTTACAAGAAGAAATTTCAACTGTCAATAAGTTTTGAAAAGTGATCCTTTATCGCCTAGTTTGAGGGGAAAATTAGTAAAAAAAAAATAATAATAATGAAGTAAATAACAAAAATTTCAAAAGGATAAAAGAGAAGTTTTTTGTTTTTGTTCTGTAAGGAAAAGATTGAAAGTATAGGTAGGCGACAATTGGTTTTCCTTTTTTATATAAAATCAGTTGGAGCAAGAAGTATAAACTCAAATTAATACTGAATAAACTTCTAATTTTATTTGAATAAAATGGGGTTCTGATTAATTTCTATGAAACAGAATGTACTAGTAACATTCCTTCCAAACGTATACAAAATATTTAAAAGAACGGAAGAAATAAAATTAACATGAAACAAATCTTAGTTTTTGCAAGAAATTTTTATTTTATTTTAAAATTTAGGGGTGCAACACTTATTAAGTAATAACTTAAGTAGATTATTCTGATAAATTTTTATCTAGATAATATTGGAGTAAAATTTTGAGTAAGTTTTAATGAATTAAAATACAAATAAGATGAAGACTATTAAGTGTTGATGTGAGACGCAGTTTCAATTTTTTTAGCCGTTTTACTTAAGAATTTAAAAACTTTCTCTATAAACAGGCGGACAAAACCAAAACAATAATAACGTTATTTTTTCAACCATTTTAGACAAAAAAATAATAATGGTATTTTAAATTTTTTTATGTCTTCTGTAAGCAAAACAAAGATTACTGTATTATTTTATTATATTCCAGATTTAACAGATCCAAAATTACAGTAAACAGCGATGTCTCCTCTAAGCCATTAAAAAATACAAGGATTACTGCATTTTTTTTTTTCATTTCGTTTCTGTTGAAACAACAGTGGGGATTAAAACTTTCTTCTCTCCTGTATGCCTCAATCCCACTTAAAAAGCAGTAAGAAAAAAAAGAAGGAAAATTAATCCTCAAAGTGATTTGGATAATGTCTTTACGTGTTGCTAATCTCACCATGCCAAAGCCAAATGCTTGCAGCAGAATGCCAAAGTCACACTTCAAGCATTCTGCATTAAACTGATCAAAAATATCGGTGATGGTTAAAATTTTTGTCTTTCCTGTTAGCTTTAATCTAACTTAAATTCATCAAAAATGCAATTGGAAAAAAAAGCATATTTTAACAGAGAAAAAATGAAAGGAAGAAATGTTTTATTACAGTCATAAGTATTGTCATCTCTTCAAGTCTATTAGTATTGTCATCTCTATTAGTCTATTAGTATTGTCATCTCTATTAGTCTATTAGTATTGTCATCTATAAGTATTGTCATCTCTTCTTCAGCAAGGATAAAGAAAGTCAACATAAGAAAAGTCACGAAATAGTCATTTTGCAGATAAATAAATATTTGAAGAAATAACAATAGTCAAAACACTGAATGTTTCTTTATTAAGACAGGTTATTATTATTATTAGGTACAATAATGATGACACTCTTCCTACTTCCAGGTAGATATTCTTAAACAATCATACTTTTCTCCAATTCCACTAATAATGATAATGTAAATTAACAGAATGGTTTCTTATAATTACGCAATGATTGTTCTTGGTAAAGAATTATTTGACAAAAATTCTCACGACTATTCAAAATATTGATAGATTTTTACATATTTTTTAAAATCTTAAATCGATCAAATACCTCTATTAATATATCTGATGAGTGATATCACGTGTTTTTAAAGAGGAAATTTTATTAGAATTCTATTAGTAATGCATTCTTATCAAATTATTGAATCAAATTGAAAAAGAAAGGTCACGATATGCTTCAAAAACAAACGGTTTTAAAACAAAACATATGGAAAATTTCTTACAGCAATTTTACTAAAATGCATGACATTGACAAAATGGTAAGCATAAAAAAATGAATGATATTTTAAAATATATTTTTTTTTAAAAATGATCGTTTTTAATAATTTTTTTCATCTTAAATCCATCAAATACCTCTATTAAAAAATATGAGTGATGTTATGTGTTTTCAAAGTGACAATTTCATTACAATACTATTAGTAAAACATTATTATCAAAAAATTAATTTAAATTTTTAAAAAAAAGAGTTGCATGGCTTGTCAATAAAAGGCCATGACATGCTCCACAAACAAGCGGTTTTAAAAGAAATTATGCAGAAAAATCTCTTATTGCAATTTTACTAAAATACATGATATTGAAAAAAATGGTAAACTTAAAAATAATGAAAGATTTTTGAAATATTATTTTAAAAATTTGATCGATTTTAATATTTTTTTAAATCTTAAATCCGTCAATTATTGCTTTTTAGCAGATAATATATTAGAATTCCGGATAATTGTTGTTAAATAAAGCATTCCAATAAAAAAAAATAATACTGTTTGGTACAAAGCTTTCGGCATAATAGGTTTTTGTTTTAAATTACTGATCGTTTTCTTCTTCTTAATATTTTAATTATTATTACGCTACTACTCTGTAAAACTTTACCAGCTACATATATAATATTTATCGATCTCAATACCTTATGATTAATCATAAGGTAATCTCCTCCAAGAAATCTCCCTTGAAGCTTATAATCCAAACAAAATATAACAGTTTGTCTTCTATTTACTGTAAACTTTCTATTACTTATTAGTCTCAATACTTAAAGAACATTTACTCTGTTATAGTGGAAAACACATTTTGTATATCTATTTGATTGATAACCCTAAAATGCCTCCTGACAGTTATGATAACTACTATGGGTTCAACTAGATTGTTCTGACTTTAACTATTCAATTCTTGTTTAAGAGAAAGCATATCGATCCGATGACAACAATAAGTCGCCAATGATGTAACATTTTGTAATGGCCTTTTTTTTCCACTAAGCTCAGTAATAAAAGTATCATTCCTCTCCTCTTTAATTCTATTGATTTATAGTTATTTCTTTTCTGACATGTCCCATTTCATGATTGAATTGATGTCTCAAGTTTTTATGACTTTTTTTTCTTTCTTGAATTTCCGAAAGTAAAGCCCATACTTAATGTGACAAGTGGTAGTAAATTATTGGTGTTAATATGCGTTATAAAGTGAATGGTTATTTAATGCTCAAGGTATATTATTTTAGGTAACCACTACGTTTAAAAATTAAAATTGGATAAATAATCATTTCAATGTATACAGATATGGATAATCGGAAAGAAATTTACTTAATTAATTTTCATAATAAAACTTAAAACGTTTCATTTAACTTTTTTAAAGATTTTAATCATTTTTAAAATATTTTTTGTTTAAATATTTAAAAAAAAACATTTTTGTTTTTTTAAAAATAAACAAATTTTAAGTAATTCGTTGAGTGACTTTGGTTGGAGATGCAAAGTTCTTGAGGGTTCGCTCTATATTACGAATCAAAATTTAGAACTATAGATTTCCAGTTAAAGTTTTTTTACGACTTACTTTAAATATTTACCTAAGAGCCGGCACTAAAGAGGCCTCTAGTAATTCATCAAATTTTTATAAATTGTGAACGAAAAAGACCGCCGATGTACAGTCAGGTTTAAAACTTGATGAAAGTTACAGATAAAAATTATTTAAACACACAATGAAAAAAAAATCAAAGTTGTAAACACAATCATAGTATAATTAAAGTTGTACATACGATTAAAACTGTAAACACTGTTACTAGTGGTTATAAACCTGTGGGCAGTAACAGGACTTTGCTAAGAGCTTCTCCCTTAAGAATTATCTCTGCAGTTGACTGATCGTAAAAACATGGTTCCCGGTAGAACACCGAAGTCTACCATTACTGGCTGCTGTCTGTAAGCGGGTGAGTGACCACTTTGATCAGCTTAAGTTGGGAGCTAGTGCGTGGTATAGGTCCTCGTTTAAATGTTTTACCGTTAAGTGCTCTACTTCACGAGCAGGTCGTTGAGCTACCAAAACGAAAGAGCCATCCATTCTGTAGAGAAAAAAAAATTGTGATGGATTGTCTTCGGGTTATCCTCAAGTATGTTTCCCAGATCATCACCAATAGCCCATTGTGCAGCTTTAGTGAGACGTAAATAAATTACCTACCATTGCAATCTTAAAACATGCTTGGAAGAATAAGTTAGCCGTTAAAGAATATAAAATACATTAAATCTATAAATTTAAAAAAAAAAGTTTCAGAAATTTCGAAAAAAGACGTAAATGAAGTACCTACCTATCAGCTAGACCGGTCTTCACCTATTAAATTCAAATTTAAACTGGATATTTAAATTACTCAAAAGTACTATTTGTTTTGATTGCACCGCTTTGAAATTTTTTAAACTATGACAAAAAATATGCCATTATAGTAAAAATTAATTATTAATTTGGAAGTATTTCAGTGATCTTTGACTACGGTCAAACCGCCTGCAAACATTGAATTTTAATTACTTAATGCTTTTAAAGTCATGTTTATAACTGCTGTTTATACTTTCATGCGACGTAAATTTATTTTAATTGCTCTTATACAATGTTTTCATGTTACGTGATTATAACTGTTTTTAATACTTTCATGCGACGTAAATTTATTTTAATTGCTCTTATACAAATGTTTTCATGTTACGTGATTATAACTGTTGTTTATACTTTCATGCGACGTAAATTTATTTTAATTGCTCTTATACAAATGTTTTCATGTTACGTGATTATAACTGTTGTTTATACTTTCATGCGACGTAAATTTATTTTAATTGCTCTTATACAATGTTTTCATGTTTCGTGATTATAACTGTTTTTAATACTTTTATGCGACATAGGTGTCAGACTACAAGTTTGAAGGAACGACGTCCGACCAGGAAGAACGGTGAGTCAGAAATCGCAAGTTCGAAACACCACTTGAAGAGGGAGTAAAACGAAAGTTTAAAATTTTTATGTTCGGAAAAAATATGTGTTCTTTCTTTCTTTTCTGGTCTGTTTACTTCTTTATTTTTTAAGAAATTTTCGGACTTATAAAAATTAATTACATATCAATTGTACAATCTCAAGAGCAGTTGTTAAGTTTTTTTATCCTCATTATGCAAGTGTTTCTGATTGAATATTAGATACTATATGCTTGTTTATATAAGAAAGGTCAAAGTCCCGCAGTAGACTGATCATTAAGACATGTTTCCTAGCAGATTATCGAAGTCAAGCATCACTGACTGCAGTCAGTGTGTAGGTAGGTGACCACTTGGATCAGTCTGCGTAGAGACCGAGGGTGTACGGTATGGATCCTCGCTAAACTGTTCTACCATATCGTTGGGCTACCCAAGCGAGGGAGCCGTCCCTTCTGCAGAGGATCAAAATTGTGATGGCATATCTTCGGATTATCCTCAGGGATGTTTCCGAGACCTTCGCCAATTGCCTATTGTGCAGTTCTAGTGCGACGTAAATAAACTACAACAGCAAGAGTGGTCAAGATTAGATTTGTACAGAAAAGAGAATAGAGTGACTATAGCTGTGCTGGAGAGTAAAATACTCTCGTTGATTATGTTTTCCAGAAAATTATGCTATGTTTAATTTATTATATTTCTTACCTAATAAAAGTCTTTTGTTCAACGATGAGTCTTCAATTACGCTCTAAACTATTCCAGTATTAAACTTATTTTGAATATTTTTATACAAATTAAATTGTAGCCTATATATTTGGTATAGAACCTATTTTTTAATTGATGTATACATTTCTTTTTAACGGCAGATATTGAATTTATCCTTCTTCGCCATGGAAGATGCCGGAAGTGGTGCTCATTTTGCGTTGCCTGGTGAGCACCTTGTGACCAAAGTAACAGAGGGGAGCAACGTTACCCAAGCCATATTGCCATACACACCCGTTCTTAGTGTGGATCACAGTCACATACAAGAAAGACATCCATGCTTTGAGCGGGATTCGAACCCGCAGTTATACGCTAACACACTAACCGCTCTGCCACCAGGCCGACTTACTAATTGTTAATAATATTTCTCGATGTTAAGAACGATAATTTTTAAAATCCAACAGATGGCGCACTGGTAATATAAAAGGATTAATTGTATTCAGTTTCCATATTTGGTACTGTAGCATTAACATCTTACGTTTTTTGTTATTAAATATATTTTCTGTTGAGAGTGTTTTGTAATGATTTGAACTCCGAGATAATCGTATTTAACACTAATATACAACCTAATGCAACAAATATTAATTTAATGCTACTGCTTAGCTTTGTTGTATTTTCAGTTTTGGGAAATTCACAAAATGAACATTTAGGTGGTCATATAAGAAAATGACTTGTATTATTTTAAATCGATACGTTTCAAATGATACTCTGTATTGGTAAACCATTCTATTTCCAAATTCTTAGATTGAAAAGAAAAAAAATCGATACCATTCCAATTGGAAGATTTTCTGGCCACTTATTGTTTTACTAGGGACACGAAAGAATTCTATAGTTTTCTCATTTTTTTTCTCGGGTAACAAGTGTCGCAAATGTTTTTCTTTAGGACACTGCGCAACTGTTATGCCGGAAGATAAAATGAAACGCCGGTATAAGAAACCCTTCACAAAAGAGAAAAGTAAATCCATAAAGTTCACTAACTTTCATGATGTTGTGACAGATCATTTGTTTTCAGAAGAACAAAGAAAAAAAATATTTTCCAGACATCTGTTCCAGATGTGATTGTTAGTATTAGTTTTCTACCAGTAAATAAATATTTCACCATAGAAGTTTAGTTGCAATAGTTTTATTTGGAGAAATGAAAATTAAAAGATATGTTGAAGTTCTTCATTGTCATTTCGGTTTTCATAATTTTTTGTTGGACCATTGTTCCATTTCCAAATATTTTATATATTAAATTAATACTGAATAACTCTTTTTCAGAATTTTTTGATGAGTACTATTCAGTGCTCCCACTGTAAAAAAAAGTCCGATTAAGGAGTACCGGCACTCATGTTTCAGTACTTTCTTATTTACGGAACAAACAAAAAGAAGCACTTTTTACCGTAATTTAATCCGGAATCTTTTCACAGTGTCTAGAATTCGAATGAACTTTTGGATTAGTAGTACTAGGATTTCATAAACCCAAAATTGTCTGTACTGCTCCTAACATAAACTAAATTAAGTAATCAATACAGAAAAATTAAACCAGTGATTCTCAACCTTTTTTTTGTTGCGGCACACTTTTAACGATTTCGAAATTTGATGGCACACAATGAAAAAAATCAGATTAAAAGTTGTTTAATTACCTATTTTACACTGTATTAAATAGTTTGTGATAATAATTTTGAATGTGAAATAAAATAATATATACTACAAAAGCACGTTTATTAAGGGATTAATTATTTCCTTCGACCCATTTTTTAGTAGTTAGTAGCAGTTATTTATTTATTTTTTGCTAGTTATTAATTGTTAGCTTGTTTGCTATAGTTATTAAGTGTTAGTTTTTTTACATTAATTGTTATTTTTTTGTGATTTCTTGTTAACTAGTTTTTTTGCTAATTATTAATTGTTAGCTTAATTTTTGTTAGTTATCCCTTGTTAATTTGTTTTTTTTATATATTTGTTTTTTTAGTTATCCTTTGTGCCCTGTTAAGGTTGGGTATAGAAAGAATGAAAAAGTTGCAAAAAAATAACAATTTTAAAAAGAGAAAAACTAAAAAAATTAATGGCCGGGTGAAACATAGTTAGTTGTACATTTTGCGAAGTTTGGCTAACCCAGAAAAATGTAATTCTTCTTCTTCAAAAACAGTTCTAGAAGATACCAAGGATATTTAAAACACATACCTTTTTATCCATAAAAAGATATCCAGTCCTGGATCGGAGATGAGTTTAGGATGAAACAAACAAAAACTTTTTGGCTAGTGAAAAAGGAATCAGTCCAGTTCTTTTTTGAAAAAAATCACTATTGTTTTATTGGAGGAAAAACAAACTAGACAAATCATCATGTTGAGGCACGACATCATTTTAGGAATGGCCCATGCCAAGGATGTGGAACTAGTGATGACTGGAACAGGAGTTAAAAATGACCGTGGGGGATTTCCATCCCTGACGGTAGTTGGTCAGCGGATCATCCTTAAAAAAAACTGGAGATTTTATCAGGAGAGTTCTTTAGTAGGCATTTAAAACCGATTTATCCGGAAAATTCTTTAGTAGGTATTAATCCAATTTGTCAGGAAAAGGAAAATTCTTTAGTAAGCAATTCATCAGAGACAATGAAAAGGACAGCATGGCGATAGGTGAGTTATTTTCAGCGAACAAAGCCCAACATCAAAATGAAGATGGCGCAGAGAAGCCATCTTCGAGAAAAAAAAGCTTCTCCACCTTAGGGAGGTGGGAGCAAAAATGTTAAAACTCCGTTAAGCGGAGGGCAGCAAATTATATGACATCAAATTATCGAAAGCTATTCCGTCTTTCGCGCTCTTCCTTTTTATATGATACAAAAACTTAAAATTGAAGTTGTAGTGCATGTTGTGCAAGTTAAAGTTAAATTATCTAAAAATCACGAGTTGAGACGAAAAATTGATTATGCGTTAAAAGTTACGGTTGAGAAACACAACAAACACGCGGAGATGAAAGATGCCGACGACCACTGGAATTCTCAGAAAAAAAAAGGGTGGAAACTTCTCGAAATAAAGGGGCTCTTTTAAGGAGCTGGTAAGGAATTTTAGGGGGAGAATGTCCAAATTGCGCTACCGCTTAAGGGGCTAAAGAAAGATGATGAAAAAAAGAATGTATTACAAAATTAAAAGAATTAGTATTATTGATTAAAAAAAGTATATTTATAAATTAGGCTGTGACCTAATGTCACATTATACCCCCCACTGCAGAAAAAAATTTTGAAGAAAAATTTTTTTTTTTTTTTTTTTTTTTTTTTTGTTTTTGCCAAAAAATATTAAGCCAAAAAAAATTTATAAATGAAATTAAGTTCTAACAGCCTGCAACTCCAGTTCACCACTACTCCACTTACAAATAGTCAGATGTTTACATAACAATCTATATCAAAACTTTTGATAGTAAGAGTCTGAAATGAGAAACGCTGTGCCTCAAACATAAGACATACAAAGAATTAGTAACACATACATATAAGCAGCTTTACATGGCTGCATCTTGATTAGTGAAAAGGCAAACAATGTTAATTGTTTGATAAATGGACGAAAAAACACAAAACAATCTTAATTGTTTGCTAAATGAAAACAAACATTTTGACAATGAATCGTCAACACATGTACTATAAATTAAACTTGAACAACATATGCCTTGATGCATGTGAATGCCTATAAGTGCAATAACACCCGTCTAAAAAAATTCAGGCTACATGAAATAGACTGAGAAAATCTTCCTCAAATAAAATAACATTAAGGAGGTAAAATGGATAATTGATTATTCAAAAAAGAAAATCTCACTTAGTAATAGTGGAAAAGCAAATGTTTTGAGGTAAAGGACATTAACTCAAATTATTCCTTGTAAGAAGGAATTGAAAAGAAATTGATTTGTTTGCTGGAAATTAGTATGAACAAAAAAAATTTGAGAAATTGCAAACAAACGAAAAAAAAATCAGGCTACCATTGTAGACTGACAATACTCCGAGCTTAAACGAAAAAAACTTTGTACAACATTTTGTACATCAATCCATTAAGTGAATTTTGAGAAAAAAATTGAAACCAATCAAACAAGATTGATAAGTAGTAATCCGAGTTAAAACGACAAAAAATTAGTACACATCAAACTGTATACCTGAAACAAATCAAAGTCATTAGTGAGAGCAATAAGTGCATAAAAATTATTAATTTTAGACTTGAAAAAAAATTTTAAAAAAATTGCAATTAAGTTTACTAGTTGTAACAGGAAAAGCCTAGGCAAAACATTAAACTTAACAAAAACTGCAAGGAATTTTAACACTTAAAAACAACAAATTGACTCACAGAACTTTGACCAAAAAAAACTGCTAAAAACAAAACAAACACAAAACAAGGCCTTGACACATTGCTTACAAAAAGCATTACCTAACAAAAATTGCTGAACAATATACAATTAACAAACTCAGCATCAACAATTTTGTATAAAACAACATAACACAAAACAATAAAAAAATCATAACAACCGTTGTGACACCTTGAGATGTACAATGAGGTGTACTTGTATACATTACTAATGCAAAGAGAATTCACACTCTGCAAAAATCCAAAAAAATTTTGTATGTAATAATAGTGACTTATGACATACTAGAAAAGGAAAAAAAAATACTGTACAGAACTACAGGGTCGAAAAACAAAAAAATTGGCATTCGAAAATCAGACGTCATTAATTAATTACAATTATGTGTTTACGTAATTTAAAAAAGTACAAATATTAACATGAAATATTTGTTAAAAAAATTGCAATCAGTTAGACATGAACAACCACAAACACGAACCCATAGTTATAAGTTTGTAGAGTCGCAAAAAGGAGGACACTGCCCATCATCCACCATAAGAAACCATATCACTATTTGAATACCTCATTCAATTAAAAATGTTAGAATTATTGACAAAATTAGTTACAAGAACTGTATATCAACAAAAATTTAACCAAAAAAATCACTGGTATTGCCTGACAAGTACAACAGGATCCCGATGTTCCGCGGATATGACGGCCAGCATCATATACACCGATACCCAAATAACACCCATCACACATATCAATGTTACATTCAAACAAATTTATGTAGAAAAAATTATTTACTTCTTAAATTGTAAGGACAAGCCTTAGGGAGAGTCATATCACTATCTATTACACTAGGGGAGGTATCCAAAGAGGGATGAAAAAGCAAATTTTGCCTCCTATGAGGACATAGACGTAAACGGTCTATATGAACAGTTAGTTTAGGTGCCTTTGTATTGTCCAACAGTTGGATTACATAATCCACATCATTAAATTTTGACAAAATAGTAAACGGACCATCAAATTTAGGTTTAAACACATTAGTATGTTTTAAGTAGACAATATCACCAATATTTAGTGATCTTAATTTTGCTTTCGCACCTTGTCTCGAATTTTGTTTGACTTGAGCTCGTTCAGAATTATGGTAAGCATTTTCATATGCAATATTGAGCTCATTTAAGGTCTCCAATAAATAGTGGGATTTATCCAAATGTATTGGTTCAACACTAGTTTCAAAACAATCAAAAATTAAGGCCAAATTACGACCAAAATGAAGTAAGTTAGGGGTGAATTTAGTTGAAGAGTGAATTGAACCATTGTATATATTTTGGTGAATTAATAAGCTGGTTGCAAATGACACACCTTTCTCATGTAAAGTTAAAACAGAGGACTTAATAGCTTGATTAATGCGTTCACTCATTCCATTACTTTGAGGATGAGCAGCACTGCTATGGGCTAATTTTATGCCTAACTTTTTATTGATTAATTCAAAAACCTCAGCTTTAAACTGAGTGCCTAGATCTGTTAATAGGTATAGCATTCTACCATAATGAGTTATATAATTCATTAAATGTTTAGAAACAGTCTCAGTGGTTAAATTGACTAGTTGGTTTAAAATTAAATGTCTAGAGAAATGATCTATGAAAGTTAAAATATATCCACAATTCTTAATGGGTCCTACAATGTCCATTGAGACAAATTGTCCAGGCCTCTGAGGTAGCCACATTGATTTTAAAGGAGCAGGCTTGCTCGCAGACTGTTTATGTTTAATACATAATTCACAAGACTTAACATAATTACAGGTATCACTGTAACAACTTTTCCAAAAATATCTTTTAGACACAAGCTCATACGTCTTTTGAATACCAGAATGGGAAACATGACAAATATTTAACACTTTAGATTTTAATGAATTTGGAACTACAATTCTGTGTTTATGAGGAAAAACCTCAGTAGCATACATTAATATACCATCATTTAAAAAGAAATGTTCAGTCTTAGATTGATTAATTAACGTGGGATTGTTTAAAAGGGAAATAATTTCCTGAATATTTTGATCTTTACATTGTTCAGACTTAAATGTGTCTAAAGAAATTTCAAGAGGGGAGTCATTATTAGTTAAAGCATGAATTACATGGTCTTCATTTATATCAGTGAAAGGTAAAATTAGTTCAGAATCATTACTATTTAAAGCAGGTTGACAAAAGTTTGGATCAGGAGAACGACTAAACCAGTCGGCTAACACATTCTCATGACCAGGTATATGTATAAACTCAAAAGTATATTCACTTAAAGCAAGCAACCAACGTGTGATAATATCAGCAGGTGATGTAACCTTGCGATAATGTTTTAGGGGTTTACTATCACTCAGAATTGTAAAATTTCTATTATAGAGGTAAGATTTAAATGCTGTAACACCCTTAAAAATTGCATAAAGCTCCAATTTGATGGCGGGATAGTTTTTCTCAGATTTGGACAAAGCCTTACTAAAAAAAGAGACAGGGCGAAGAGATCCTTCATGCTCCTGCATCAAAACTGCTGAAATGCCTAATTTGCTCGCATCAGTATTTAGGAAAAACGGTTTACTGAAATCGGGTAACTGAACAAAAGGTTTCGAAAAAAATGCATTCTGTAATGCATCAAATGCCCGCTGTTGTTCATCATTCCATTTAAATTTAGATTGCTTTGTAGCAACTTTAGTCAACACAGCAATTAATTGGGCGAAATTTGGAATTAAATGGCGATAAAAGCCACACACACCTATAAACTTCTTAACCTGTTTGGCATTACGAGGGGTAGCAAAGGAAGTAATTTTGGCTATATTGGATGAAGTAGGGGTTATACACTTATGGGAAATTACAAAACCGAGATATTCAACAGAATCTTTAAAGAAAGAACATTTATTAGGAGCTAAAGTTAAATTATATTTAGTTAAAATTTTGAGTAACGCTGATATTCTATTAGTCATTTCCTCAAAGGAATTTGCTCCGATTAGGAAATCGTCTTGATAAGCATGGATACCTTTAATACCCTCAGTATTTAATTCCTCAATAATTAGGTCTACTAAAGCCTGGAAAGTACTCGCTGCCGTTTTGAGGCCAAAAACGAGTCGTCTATTAGCGAAAGATCCAAAAGGAGTAGTGAAAGTTAGTATGTCCTGTAGGTGTTCAGGAAGCATAACCTGCCTATAGGCTTCTCGAATATCACACTTTGTGAAAAATTTATAAGAAGAAATTTCATTAATTATCGTGCTTATTTTAGGCAAAGGGTAAGTGGAGCTTTCTACCACTGCATTAAGTAATCTTAAGTCCAAAGCTAACCGATACTTAGGTTTTCCTTGACTATTCTCTGAGTTTTTCTTTTTGACTAAGACTAGTGGAGCAGCCCAATGGCTAACATGCCTATGAATAATCCCGGCTTCCACTAATTCATCTAATTCTTGTTTAATATCATCCCTTAAAGCATATGGAATTTCAAATGGTAAGGTTTTTATTGCATTGTCATTTTTCAATGTTAAAGAGGGAACCACACGATCAGTACATCCTAAAGTTTTTATGGTTTTAGAAAATGCAGCAAAATTTTCCAATAAAATGTTCTGAAGAATTAATTTTTGATCAGTGTCTAAATGTGCTAAATCAAAATCAGTAGATTTTAGTTCATCTTTTCTTAAATTTAAAATATCCTGAGAAGCAGTAATTAAATTACACTGTTCTAGATGAGTACAATCATTTAAATCTACATTATTACCATCATTACTATTTTGGACAACAAAATTACAAATAATATAACCTATATTCAAGCCTTTATTTAAATGAACAGTGTTATCAGAATTATTTTGGATTATTGTATTAAACACATTATTGTCAACAACATTAATAGAAGGATGAATATTAATTTTTGAATTATAAGTAGGTGTAAAATACACTTCTTTATTTGTTTGATTAGCAAAAGAATTAATTCTTAAATGGGCAATGGCAGTCTCGCCTGGCTCAATTGTGAGTTTATTTTTTAAAACTACATCAATCTGTTCATTATTGGTATGATTAGAAGCTAACTTATCAAAATTATTTAAAGGAATACAAAAATTACTAAATTGCACCAACTCGTCTTGGAATTTAATAAGAACATTATGTGTTCTTAGAAAATCAAAACCTAGAATTCCCTGAAAAGTATCACTCTTAATATCTGCAATAAAAAATTGATGTCGAAAAAAATTATTATGGATTTTAAAGGAAATTTCAGCACACGCCGAAAATTGAAGCTGAGAATTAACTGTTCTTATTTGGACTTTTCTTGATAAGAATTTTACTTTATTATGAGCCCTAATTGCATTGAAAGTATCTAATGTCAATAATGAGACTGACGACCCACTATCGAGTAGAAAATTTACATTAACATTTTTAAAGCTAGAAGCAATTGTAGGAAGATTAATTTCATGTGAAACAATATTTTTGTGTTCAATGTTTTCTTTATAGTTACAGTTAGTCAAAAATTCCCTAATAGTAACATTTGAATTATGCATCGATTTTGACATAAACTCATTTATATCAAAGATTTTGGATGGTTTGGTGGATGAGAAGACAGGGCCATCCCCTACTGCCTCCTGCGAGAGTTTAAAGGATTGTTACCTCTATAATTAGTATTATTATTAACCCTCGGTCTAAATTGTTCATTTTGACTAGGAATCGGTGGTGGTGGATACTGCGGTGCAGTGAACCTGGGAGAAACCATGGGGAACTGTGGCGGAAAAGAATGCATCGCCAATGGCCCGAATGAATTTTGTCTTAAATGTCTGAGATACGTTCGACACACACTCATGATATGCCCAGACCTATTACAGAAAACACAGTGAAGGTTTGGAGTTGGTCGAGGTTGTTCATGTCCAACCCGATCCTGGTTCTGTACAGGGTGAAGTAAAAGGGGACATAATTTAGTGCTGTGGGGTTTCGAACATATATTACAATTAGACTGCATAGTCTCAATTTTTGTTGTCAACATTTCGAATTGTTTTGAAATTAAGGTGAGCTGATCAGGTGCAGCAGAAGCACACTGAGTCACCGCATGAGCTGCGACTAAAGGAGTAGCCGATCCAGCTAAGGATTGTTGAATTGTCACAATATGATTGGCCCTTTTGACCATCTCGCGGTAGTCTTGTATTCCCTCAATGAGAATAGTCTCCTTAAGGTGCAAAGGGATTGCAGATAAGAACTGCATGGCTTTTATCCGAGACAAAGCAGTTTGGTCATTTATAAAGTTATATGCCTTATGGGCAAGAGAATCTATCCTATATTCTAAATTTTTGATAGTTTCAGAGGGCAAAAGGCTGATTGCCTGAAATTTTGCCAAGTCAGCCGAGGAAGAATCTTCTTGTTTGAAAAAATTTTGAAGCAGCTGACATGCATCCTCGAACTTTGTGACCACCCTACATTCAGGTGAATTCTGAAAAAAAGTGAGAGCAGCCCCAGACAATTTTGATTTTAATAAGTATAATGCAGCTGGATTATCAAATTGATTTAATTTTACTAGATCTTTAATTTGGTTCAGGAACCACTCTACATTCTGAGAATTTCCAGAAAATTCTGGACTATTGAAATTGAATTTAGGGGTTTGCCTATTGGCCTCTATGTTATTTACGTTGTCAGGCATAATTATTGGATTAGAATAATGTTCTATTACGGGTTTGAATTGGGGTCATCTAATGAGAAAAAAATTTAAATAATAAAAGTATCAATTACACAGGTATTATTACTAATTGTAACCTTTTGATAACCTCAAGAAAATAATATATTGAAATATTATAAATTTTAGTATCAAGAAAAACACAATTAAAAAAATTAGGTAACCCTTCAAATTAATCATATAACGATATACTTGCATAAACAAGAAATATCAACCATTAGAAAAAAATATTGTCATTAATTATTTCAAAGTGCAAATAAATACCCAAACATTTTCAAAAACCAATCAATTGTAGTATAATATATTAGAACACTAATAATTTAGCAATATATGGGAGAGTAAGACATTGGCAATACATATTAAAAATCAATTCAATAACCTTTCAACAAAATAATCAATTAAATTATTAAACATGACCTGATTCAAAAGCATAATAAGCAAAATTTTTAGTACACATAGAATTTACCAAATATTAAGTAATGATTATTATTTTAACCAATTGCTGTGAAAGAAACTTTTTTTTTTTAAATAATTTATGTAAACATCAATTTTATAGAATAAAAGGAATCTTATTTTTAAATTTGTTATATGAAAAATTATTTACCAAATCTTATTCAATTACTACTTATTATTTAATCAAAAATATTTATATTACTCATCCTAATCAAAATCGCTATTTTTAATCACTATTATAAAACAATTGTAATATTCAATTACAGAAATTATGACAAATAACTATTATTTACTCAACTTAAAAAATTATCTATTTGGTTATTGTATGAAACAAATTAGTAAATGACCAAAACAAGATATTAATGAACTAATCAAAACATAAAGTCTATTAAAAAAATTTGATTACATTGCATAATTTATTATTGTTTATTTGGCTATTCTATCAAAAACTATTGAAATAAACAATTCATTTCCGACTCCAAACTTAAAAAAATTTATTGAAATTAAATGTATTAAACATTGAATAATAATATCTTACTTTACTCATAGTAAAAAATTTAATTTGAAATAATACACATTCCCTGGTCAAAATAAATATAATTAAAAACTATATACACCAACCGAAAAGCGGAACGGCACCAGATGCCCTGTTAAGGTTGGGTATAGAAAGAATGAAAAAGTTGCAAAAAAATAACAATTTTAAAAAGAGAAAAACTAAAAAAATTAATGGCCGGGTGAAACATAGTTAGTTGTACATTTTGCGAAGTTTGGCTAACCCAGAAAAATGTAATTCTTCTTCTTCAAAAACAGTTCTAGAAGATACCAAGGATATTTAAAACACATACCTTTTTATCCATAAAAAGATATCCAGTCCTGGATCGGAGATGAGTTTAGGATGAAACAAACAAAAACTTTTTGGCTAGTGAAAAAGGAATCAGTCCAGTTCTTTTTTGAAAAAAATCACTATTGTTTTATTGGAGGAAAAACAAACTAGACAAATCATCATGTTGAGGCACGACATCATTTTAGGAATGGCCCATGCCAAGGATGTGGAACTAGTGATGACTGGAACAGGAGTTAAAAATGACCGTGGGGGATTTCCATCCCTGACGGTAGTTGGTCAGCGGATCATCCTAAAAAAAAACTGGAGATTTTATCAGGAGAGTTCTTTAGTAGGCATTTAAAACCGATTTATCCGGAAAATTCTTTAGTAGGTATTAATCCAATTTGTCAGGAAAAGGAAAATTCTTTAGTAAGCAATTCATCAGAGACAATGAAAAGGACAGCATGGCGATAGGTGAGTTATTTTCAGCGAACAAAGCCCAACATCAAAATGAAGATGGCGCAGAGAAGCCATCTTCGAGAAAAAAAAGCTTCTCCACCTTAGGGAGGTGGGAGCAAAAATGTTAAAACTCCGTTAAGCGGAGGGCAGCAAATTATATGACATCAAATTATCGAAAGCTATTCCGTCTTTCGCGCTCTTCCTTTTTATATGATACAAAAACTTAAAATTGAAGTTGTAGTGCATGTTGTGCAAGTTAAAGTTAAATTATCTAAAAATCACGAGTTGAGACGAAAAATTGATTATGCGTTAAAAGTTACGGTTGAGAAACACAACAAACACGCGGAGATGAAAGATGCCGACGACCACTGGAATTCTCAGAAAAAAAAAGGGTGGAAACTTCTCGAAATAAAGGGGCTCTTTTAAGGAGCTGGTAAGGAATTTTAGGGGGAGAATGTCCAAATTGCGCTACCGCTTAAGGGGCTAAAGAAAGATGATGAAAAAAAGAATGTATTACAAAATTAAAAGAATTAGTATTATTGATTAAAAAAAGTATATTTATAAATTAGGCTGTGACCTAATGTCACACTTTGTTAATTTGTTTATTTATTGCATAGCTTACTTTAATGATTAGCACTTACGACATTTTTTTAAATTGTTTGTCATATGCAATTTAAGCACTTCCATCTTATTTTAAGATTGTCAAAGACAAGACAATTGCCGACAAAGATGTTCACGCAGTTAAAACGTGGAAAAATTATAAAAAGTATACATATGTATACACTTATCTTTAATTTAAACGTTACTCATAATAAAAAAAAGCATTATAATTTTTATTGTATCATTTCTAATATTTGGCGGCACATTTTAAGAATTTGACGGCACACAAAAGTGCCGCGGCACAGTGGTTGAGAATCACTGAATTAAACTTAAGAAAAAGAAAATGTTCCGGTTTGGTTGCTTGAACATAGTGTTGAAAAGCACATGACTAAACCATGTCAAATTTAACTACGTACACTTTATTATATTTCTAATAAAAGTACAATTTCTTTTCTTTAAATGAAAATAATCGAAAAGAGCTGGTACTTTGTTAATAAAGGTCATTTGCATTATGAATGAAAAAAACATTATCTGGATTGTTTTTTCTCTTAAAGTTTATATTTTTTGAGTGTTTACTTGAATGAGAAAAAAAACCTATAAAATAATTTTTAAAAAATATTATTACCACACCGTAATAGCATGTAAAAATCTACAAAATGAATAAAAAGGTGAAGCAGAATATTTTTTACGCAACTTTTTATTAAGTCAATAAGCAAATTTATTGTGCTATAATTTTTCACCAGGAAACGTATATTCTCTGAGAGGCGGGAAAAAGAGAAGGATTTATAAATAACCTAAGTGGCCAGGGAACAGACAGGATTTAATGATGTATTGCAAAATTGCAATCTATTGAATATTACTGGTTTCAACCTGTTATGGACTGTAGTGATAATCACTTGCCATTTGTATCAGTTAATATTTTTTTTCTTCTTATTCTCATTTTTCAGAACCGTTTTTCGTTTTATCCACCAGATACCCTGTCAGCATGTAAGGTTTAATGATACAAAAAGTCTAAATAAGAACATAATTCGCCAAATAATCGATTTTAAAAGTGATCAAAACGTAAATACATACATTCTTTTTCATAAAACACATGGAATTGATTATGGAATAATATCAATAATGCAGAAGGAAACGGCGACATTCAAAAGTCTTTTTCGGCTATAAGCGCTGAATTTTAGTTATTTATATTTTGACTAAAATAAAATTCATCACTTTTTAAAAAAAAACTATTTTGACTAACATCTGAAATATATATATATATATATATATATATATATATATATACGAGGGTTCCTATTTATATTTCTGGCCTTGGCAACAGTAAGTGTTGCTAGGCGACCGCAGACGATTTTAATCGAAAGTTTGATATTTTTAAACATAAATTCATCAGACGATTTACCATTATAGCTTCATTTGTGTTGTTTACAGTAAATTGAAAAGTTTTTCTCTTTCAAAAAATGGAATTGAATCGTGAACATTTTCGTGCCATTATTTTTCATAACTTTCGACGTGGATTGTCAAGACAAGAGTGCTTCGATGAACTTAATTCTTTATTTAATGATAAAGCGCCATCCTACAGCACTGTAAAAAATTGGTATAACGAATTTAATCGTGGTCGATGTTCGATCCAGGACGAATTCCGTGCAGGTCGTCCAAAATCCGTTGTTGTGCCAGAAAAGATCGATGCTGTGCGTGAACTGATAAAGCAAGATCGTCATGTGACATACCGTGAGATAGAGGCGTCTTTGGACATTAGTATGACTAGCATCAATAAAATATTGCATGAACATTTGAGCGTAAAAAAATTTTTTTCGCGTTGGATCCCGCATAATCTGACAAACGCTCAAAAAAAGGCTCGTGTCGATTGGTGCAAGGAAATGTTGGAAAAATACGCTCAAGGTACATCAAAGGCTGTGTATAACATCTACACAGGCGACGAATCATGGATCTATGCATATGAGCCGGAATCAAAACAGCAATCAACTGTATTGGTCTTCCAAGACGAGGCAAAACCAACAAAAGTTGTTCGTGGAAGAAGCACATCGAAAGAAATGATTGCCTGTTTTTTCGGCATTAACGGTCAAGTGGCAACAGTGGCGTTAGAGCAACGCAGAAAGGTCAATTCTGAATGGTACACGACCATTTGTTCGCCAGAAGTCATCGGAGAAATTCGAAAAAAGCAGAAGAACAGGCGAATCATTCTTCATCATGACAATGCGAGCTCTCACACATCGACTCAAACAAAGGCATTTCTGACGGAGCGAAAGATCGAACTGATGGGTCATCCGCCGTACAGCCCTGATTTGGCACCCAATGACTTCTTATTCCCACACATCAAAAATAAATTACGTGGACAACGATTTTCGACCCCCCGAAGAAGCGGTTGATGCATTAAAAACGCATGTTTTGGAGTTACCTCAATCGGACTGGAAAAAGTGCTTTGAAAATTGGTTCAAACGCATGCAAAAGTGTATTGATCATCATGGAGAATATTTTGAAAAACAATAAAACCAATTTCGATCCTGCATGTTTGTTTTTTCATTATTAGGCCAGAAATATAAATAGCAACCCTCGTATATATATATAAATACAAGAAAACACGAAGAAAGTTAAGAAAAACAATAAGTTTCATTTATTGCGCTTAAGCTGCAGGTAAACAGAACCCATTAGATAAGTTCAAAATGAAGAATAAAATAAAGAAAAATTAAAGGCATATGAATAAAGAGGGAAATAATAAGTAAAAAAATAACAAACAACAGTTTTTAAATAAAAGAAGAAAAAAAAGGGATGAAATTTTATTTAAAAAACCGGAAAAAAAAGATATAATCTTTTCATCAGCCCACACGATTATATCCGTAAAGCAGAGTGCTTTCTGATATTGTATCAATAAAGCCAAAGCAAAATATATTAATACAATAGTGTGAGGAGCACTCGAAAAAATTTTTTATAAAAATTACAACAAATAGAATAGAACAGAAAAAGTAAAAATAAATCAAAATAACATGTAAATCCGTGGCTAAAATTATCTACTAGAAAAAAAATTTTCTTTGTTAATTTTCCATGTGCAAATCCATTTCGGTCAAATCCGTGTTGAAATTATCTATTGAAATTTTTTTCTTTGATAATTTATATAATTTTTCCATGCGCTAATCCATTTCGTGCAAATCCGTGGCTAAAATTATTTGCGAAACAGGCAATTTATGTTTCGATTTTATATTTTTTCTTAAATAAACATCTATTTTCTAAAACTATTTATGATCAATTTTTAAAATTATCCAGTATAATATTACCTTGCACACATCCATTTCGGGCCCATCCTTGGTAACTAACAAATCAATGCACAGAATAACAAATCACTTCAGCAGTGCAGTAAGAACGACACTTTAAAACCCTCTTGTTACACTCGATTTGCGCTTTTGTTTTCATATTTTGTAATCTGGCAATCTTTCTGCGAAAACATTTTTAAATCATTCTTGAAAAATTTCCGTCCATGTAAGTTGATCTGATTTCGCTCCTAGCTTTATAGTCCATTCTTACTGTTTTTTCTTTTTCTTTTATTTTATTTTCTGTTTTTGCATGTTATTTTTACTTATTTTTACTTTTTGTGTTCTATTCTATTTGCTGTAATTTTTATAAAAAAATTTTTTGAGTGCTCCTCACACTATTGTATTAATATATTTTGCTTCTGCTTTATTGATACAATATCAGAAAGCACTCTGTTTTACGGATATAATCGTGTGGGCTGATGAAAAGATTATATCTTTTTTTTCCGGTTTTTTAAATAAAATTTCATCCCTTTATTTTTTTTTAACTGTTGTTTGTTATTTTTTTACTTTTTATTTCCCCCTTTTTTCATATGTCTTGAATTTTTCTTTGTTTTATTCTTTATTTTGAACTATATATATATATATATATATATATATATATATATAGAGAGAGAGAGAGAGAGAGATAGCTCTACTCTCTTATCGTTACCCAGTTTGCATCTGTGGCTAAGCCACGGCGGTGGGGTAGCGTCGCCCACGTCATACAACCCACAAACCAGCTTATAGGGCGGGTTACATTCACACAGAAGAAAGGACATAGTACGGAGAGAGAGAGAGCGAAAGTTACATCCATGCCTAAGGTGGGATTCGGACCCACAACCACTGGTCCCGTAGTTCAGTACAGTAAACCAGTGATCGGCACATCTAAAATATAAAACGAGGTATTTCGATTTTTTTTTTTTTTTTAAATTTTGTTTAAACATAATTCCAGTCGATCCTTTTTAGTATCAGAAGAAAATTGCGGACTGCATTATTTTAAAAGCGTTATTTCAGAGATAAATATTTTAATACAAATCACGTGATATTTTATAAGATGACAATCGAACAGACAACAATTCCAGCAATAAGAAAGAAGAACTCTTGGCAGTTCCTGAGCAGTAGTCCTGAATAACTAAAACTGCCCATTAATTGGAGGTCAAAGGTTTTGTTATGTGTCTCTTTGTTCATTTTCTTTACTAATCTCACAAACACAGTTAACGTGTAATGTACAAAAACTTCTTGATTAATAGAATCAAAAAATCTTTTTCTAGCAACCATCTTTCTCTGGTAATAAAATTCGTTACTTATCTACGGTTATAGGCAAGAAATGATGAATTTTGTCACGAAATTCACTATTTATTTTTCGTTATAAGCACGAAGGTGTGAACTTCGATACTCTGCGATTAACCTATTTAGTACAGCACGGGTGATCTTTTTAGAATTAAGATTGTTATTCTTCTTGAATAAGATTCTAATTCGTCCAAGATAAGATTTTATCTTCCACACAGATCTTACTCCAGAATAAAATTAATTCCAGAACCTGATTTCCAAATTTCAAAGAAATTGAAGGGTGGAAGGACATTTCAGCAGAAAAAGAAATCGGAATTGTTAAATACATAATTTTTTTTGTTGCCTTGTTAGGGTTAATTCCTTTCAACATTGCAGTAACTTTATGCTTTAAAATTACATGGGTACTTTTCAATATTCAAACGTAAATATAAATATTTTGTTTTTGAATTAAAAGGATTTTTTTAATTACCATTAGATTTTTGTGAGACAATCTATGGTTAAAAACTACTTTTTACAGCTATACCAGATAAGCCAGTGTCGAATCAAGTGATTCGGATCATAGGAAATTATATTCTATGTTGCGATTTAGCAATTGACTATAAGGGATTCTTAGGGAATTTCAGACCTTAAAAAATATTTTACAACAACTACCGATAGATGGTGCTGCTCATTATAACAAAGAACATTTGAACTTAAAATGTAATTTTTTTGTCAGATTCAATTTTCTTATGTCTAAAACATGAATGTCTATTGAGATTATTAAATAAAATTATCGTTTATTTTTGATAAAAAGTTTTTCTTAAATAAGTATGACCCTTGAAATGAAATGTAAAAAAACAGGCATTGTGAGAGAAAAAATTCTAAAGTAACATTTATTTGTGCTTTAACGTTTATAGCAATTCTTTTAAATTTTCATTTTAAAGGAATTTTGCTTATTTACTAATTTTCACCTTACATCAAAAAAAGAAATTCATAACAAGGTTAGATACAGTTCCAGGACTGTGAATTTTACTATTGAATGTAAAACCAAGTTTATTAATGATAAAACAATTTAAAAATTAATCCATACTTTATTTTAAAGAAATCAATGTTCCGCCGAAAGAAATTCGATCATTTAGGGTTCCATAACCGAATTAAATTGGGAACCGCTTGCTGCTCTAAAAAAGCCAATCACAAAATGTTGTAAACTGTTACAATTATTTCTGTAACGGTTATTATACAGGGGAAAAGAGCCGCGATATGTAAATCAATCCTCACTCGTTCTTTTATTTTTAGAAGTGATATATAATCAGTTGATGTAATAGGCATAGATAAAAAATGGCACTTTTTTTTAATGAAGCTCTGTAAGACATAGCCTTTGAATATCGATATACATAGTCTCGTTTTTACAAATATATAAAATGAAAGCATATAATATTGATCTGAGAGACGAAAACGTATTTCATGGGAATCTCCAAAAAGTAAGCGATTTTTCTCTTCAATTGAATCCATCACAATCGATTTCTGTCAACCTTTCGAAGCTAGTAACCGAAACGGTTGATAGCCATTGATGAAATATTGCAGAAATTCCTCAGTTCAACATTCACCAACACGACACTACGACAGGAAATGTCGAAGATAAATATTTTTTTTAAAAATGTGAAGTTAGCTTTAAATTTAGCGTAAAAGATAAATGTTTGCTATTATACGGAAAATATTCATAAAGAAAAAGATTTTCAGAAGAATATATTACTGCAAAACATATTTATAAAGTAGTCGGAAATTTTTCATTGGTGATTTCAAATAGTTATTAACAGTTTTAAATAAATAGATTTCTGGATTGTAATGATACTAGCCTGGAATAGGAAAAAATTATACTCTAGTTAATTTGACTAAACGCAGCATGGTGGTGGAAAAATGAGGAAAACTGAATTTGTAAATACTTCTATGTAAATACTTCTACTTATTATAAGAACATATATTATAAACAGCAATTTTTGACTCGTACTCTTGTCAAATGTATTTTTTATATTTTCAATTAATCGAAACGGTTATTCAATATTTATTTTTAATTAAAAATTTTTTATAATGGAATAGGCAGATATGTTAATACCCAATATTATTTGAAATAAACTTTTGAATGAACTACAAGTTTGACTTTTTTAAGTAGTGACATAGGGTAAAAAAAAGAGGAAAAGAAATTAATATGAAATTAAAGAAATTATAAATCTGTATTATAGGGTAAACCAACCAGTGAAGGAACACTACCCAGTGAAGGAACATTTCATATATATTGATTAAAAATAAGAATTTGAAAGTTTTTCTTTAGATTGATTGGTAACAAAAGCTTACTGCCAAACAATAGGAAGTCATCTAGCAATGTTTCAATGTTTTGAATTACCTGGTCAAATAGACTTCTCTGGAAAAAATTTTGAATTTGTTATTATCTCTGCAACACCTTGTTTCTTTGAAAAAATTATAAGGTGAGTGTTTGTATTTATAAGTTTGAAGTGGAATTAATTGCACGTAATAGTTTTATTTTTCTCACTGTGAGAAGGAGAATTCAAAATATAGTTATTGAAGTTACGTTTTATTTTTTTTAAGCATCATAGCATAATAAATTACTGAGATAAGGGGGTGTTTATTCACTGGATCACCAAACGATGAAAAACCAGTGAAGGAACAAGTGTTCTTTTACTGGGATTTTTACTAAGTTAATGAAAATAAAAGATAAACTTTAATTTTCTTGTACCTTTAGTGATGTTCCGCATCAAAAGTATGTTAAAAATACGAAAAGCAACTCCTAACTACTGAGGGAACAGGCATGTTCCTTTACTGGGCATAGATTTTCCAGTGAATGAACAGTATGTGTTAACATGTTGACACTTTAATTTTCAATTCAATTTCAATTTAATTTTCATTACAAAAAAAGTTAACATTTTCCAAATTTTTATATGTTATAATTTCAAGAATAGGCTTGTTTTTAAATATTTGTATGGCTTATAAATTCAAAAAGAGCATTAAAAATAACCAAAATTAAGTGTTCCTTTACTGGGTGTTCATTCACTGGTAAGAGCTGTTCCTTCACTTGGTCTTCTTACTACTTGTTATTTGAACCTCCAAAACTTTAAAACAATATTATGTAAGTTCTCTACAATTTTTTTTACATAATTTGCAATTAGTAGCAAATATGTTGACACTGTGATTTAACTAAAATTACGAATTTTGAAATTAATATGATTTTTTAAAAGGCAAGCGAAGCTTAAGTGTTCCTTCACTGGTTAGTTTACCCTAAGTGAATAAAACTAAATTGAAGAAAAACAGTGCAACTTCATTCCCTAATTTTAATTCTTCTGTTAATGAAGTTCAAAATAAAGTTTATGAGCTATGGTGCTTCAGTAGATAGAGGATTCGCCTTCCAATGAGGTGAATTGGGTTCGAATCCCAACGACGGCTGGTCGATGCAGATTCCGCACTCAGCTCCCACCGACCACAGTGCTGAAGTAAAATATCCTCAGTGGTAGACGGATCATTGATTAGAGTCCCCTTGTCACCAGGCTTATCGGGGGATGTTTTTCTGTTCACGTAACGGAAATAAGGATTAATTTTTCAAAAGTCCTCCACAATGGCTAATTTATCCCAATACTTAATTCAGGAGTGTCCTTGTCTTCTGGATTATGTTCAAAATTGCAAGGCTATTGAATTGAACAGCAGTAGTCGTAAACCCAAAATTGGATCAGCTGCAAAACGACGGTAATTTTTTTCCCCAATGGCAGGCACTGAATTTGAATCTTTGCCTATGAAGATGCCGGAATTGCTACTCATTTAGCGTTACCCAGTGGGCACCTGTGAACCAAAGTCACAGAGGCGAGCAACGTTGCCCACGCCACACTGCCACAAACCCGTTTGTAGGGTCACATTCACACATCACACACACAACAGAGGACACCACAAAGAAAGAGAGAAACATCCATGCCCAGAGCGGGATTCGAACCCGCAGCCAATGGCTTCGCAGTTAGGCGCGCTAACCGTTCGGCCACCTGGCCGGCAAAACGACGGTTATAAAGTACAATAAAATGAAGTTGGTAAAAAATACATCAAGTGTTTGCAACTGATACTCATTTCCTATATCATGCAGTAAAATTAAACCTGCTTGCAAATTTTAAATTTATTATTAAACTACATTTCTCCTTAGGAGAAAAACCCAATTTTTTAGCTCCAGAAAGATTGAAAAGAGTAAAAAAAAAAATTTTAACGTCACGGTAGTAAAAAATTATGTTGCGCAGCTAGGAAATAAAAGGAGGATTAAATTGAATTAGGTACACACACACAAAAAAAAGGTTTTTACAGAACTCAATCTCTGACATATAATAAGATTATTGTTAAAGCTTCTAAAAAAATGTATTATAGAAAGGGATAAACCACCTTTCCTATGATTCTGATCTAGATATTTTTCCAACTTATTATTGAAGTACTAAAAATGCGAACACCCTACTCGGGATAATAAATATTTGCAATATATACTATTTCGAGTTAACACGGGATAGTTAGTGAAGCGGTTAAGCATCTTCAACGATTTCAAATGTTATACCTTATCACTTATCTATATTTATTAAAATTCCCACTAAAACCGTACTATTTTCCTTGTCATAAATAAGCATGGTGATTTTCAGCGATGAGCGGAATGTATATTGTCGGTGATCTTTCTATTCTAGACACAGCTCGAAATGAGTTGTTTCAAAAAACGGACACAGCAACAAAAAAATACGAGTTTTCAAACACAAATTCAACAACTAAACGAGGAATCGCGTGCCTATATTTCTTATAATACTAAGCATAAATTAAAAAGAAGAAATAGTGCGTAGAGTCCCTCCGCGCCGAAGAAGTGAAACTTCGTGAATGTGGAAATGAAAATAGGAAGGGGTAGAAATTGATTTTTAGTGAAATCATATTGTTTCTTTAAGACAAACTTTATTAACAATGCTTACAATTCACAATTGATCGCATCTTTTAATTATCATTTTCGAGTGGAGAAATATCTAAATCTATAGCATTTACAATGGGATTATGATAACTAAAGTAAGATACGAAATGTTTGAGTTCTATTTTTTCAATATTTCTTGCAAAAACTGCATCAATGGTAGTTCCCCCTTTGGTTGTTGGATCATTCCTACCATTTATCATTTCCAATCCAAATTTGTCTTTAAGGAAGGTTAATAATGTTTCAGCTTCAGGTAACAAGAAATTCACATTAAAATCTCCTGCAAGGATCACGTTGCCATGGTAGCGTTAAACGTTTAACGCAACCTTGTTGGAAGTCGCATTAGAAGTTTCACTTTAATAAATAATCCCGAGAAACTGAAGCGGTAAGATATTTTTTTAATTATTAACGTCATTCCCCTAAAAAATATACAAATAGGAAATATTAGTCGATATATTTCAAGCGGTCAAAAAATAAGCCCATTTTCAAGACGTAATTACCAGACGTAAATGAGAAGAAACAAAAGTGATGTAAAAAAGAAAATATAATGTTACCAACAAAAAATGGAAAAATAAAGGTAAAAAACAAAACTAGAGACAGTAGACGAGAGAGAAAAAAGAAGAAAAACAGAACAACAAAACCCACAGAGGTCTAGAGCAGTGGTTACCAACTGGCGGCCCACGAGCCACATTCGGTCTGCCAAGTCCTTTTTTGTGGCCCGCGAAATAAAGTATATTAGTTGTCATTTTTTGCGAACAATTTTCGTAAAAAATCTATATAGGGTTTAAAGTGCTTTCCTTCGTTAAAAAAAAACTAATTTCTGCGTTTCCGTGAAATTTTAAGATAAAAACGGTGCAAAAAATTTATTTCTCAGGTAAAAATCTACTTCTTATTTTAATTTATAATTCAATACTTTTGTTTTGCACAACTTGATAAAAATCTGACAGTAAAATTTAATGTTTCTTCAAACATAAAAGAGTCCTATATAAAATTTTGATAAAGTTGCGGCCCTTCATTTGACTGGTGTTTTTAATTGCGGCCCCCGGCCCCTGGTCTAGAGGGACCAATCAAGGGCACTAATGTATCTGGAGGGGAAAAAATTTGGCATTGTCGAAAATGAATTTATGCCCAAGATTCCAACAAAGTGCAGCAATTGATGATTTCTCGTATTCTTGATAAAGAACATGTCCATTGTGTTCTTTAAGAATCTTACGTTTTTTATTTCAAATCACTTTTGTTTCTTCTCATTCATGGCTCCATTTTGGATATTTTTAGAGGGAATGAAATCTTTAATCAAACTAACCATAAATATTACAAGGAAAAGTTTCGAAATACAGGGTCAGCGTAGTCGTGTATATTACAGATGTAACTTTTCAGACATCTTCCGTATTTAGAAACGATTAAATAGTTTTAAAAATTCGAATTTCGCACAACGTTAATTTAATACTACTATAAATTTATAATAAATGTGACAACCTTGTAAAAAACTGTTAACTTTTAATATTATTTCTAAAAAGACTAATTTTTTTAATAATAAAACGTGCTGAGTGATTGGGGCATGTGTATATCACATTACAAATCTATTTGTATCCATCGTTCATTCTTTTAGAAAAGAAATTAGAAGAAAAAAATAATTTTGTCGATTTTCTTAAACACGAATTTAAAGCTGAGCTCATTTTCCTTTAACACGAATTTTGAACTGTATCCATTTTCTTAAAACAAATTTTGAGCCCACAGACTATATAAAGTATGAACACTGATTTAAGTTCAGTTTTCCAGGGTAAAACTATTTTGTTTGCTGGAATTATCGATGATTAAATGATTGCGTTACTGTGATGTAGTCATCACAATGCTTACACTGCCATTTACCTACTGGGCAGTCTCCAACTGAAGCGCCCTCTTGGTTATCTTTAGACTTTGCGAAATCTCTGGGGCTCAGCGCCTAGCACGGTGACTGTGGCGCTATCTTTTGGAGATAGACTAGTATTCCCCGTAGAGAGTTGACTGCTGAAGGTTGGTTTTTTTTTAATTTTGCTCTCTCTCCCCCTTAAGCTCGTAGATCTTGGATTTCGTATTAGTTTTTTTATCTCATCAAATGTAACTTCGTCTAAGGATTATTTTTTTAAAATCTGTAACCAGATTTTAATAACGTAACAATATGTAATTTTTTTTTTTAAATCTACTCTTCTGGAGCACACAGGATGGACCTGAACCAATGACACTTGGGTATGCCATATATGCCGCGTGGACATGCCGTAAATTTCTGGTTACAAGAAAAACTTTGTGGTAACTATTGGATTGGAAGAAGAAAATAAAGTATATCATGCCACGAAAATTTAGCCTTGTTTGAAAAAATATACAACTACAGCAGAACCTGACCAGAGATCGCCCCTGGGTTGGTTGAAAGGCAATCTTTTGCGACTCTTGCCAATCACGCAGCAGCCCTCCATAAAACAGTTACATTATGAATACTGTTCAATAAAAAAATATAAATACAACTTTAATATATAAAAAGACTATTCACTCTTATGGTAGCCTGGTTAGTAGGGCGTTAGGCACATGTCCAAGAGGTCGTGAGTTCGGTTTCACCGGTCGAAAACTCAGCGTGTAGTAAATGATGACTGGCGCCCGTTAAATCTGTCGGGTCACAAAGTCCTCCATGCTCTGCGGGTACTGAATCGGAGATTGATAGATCTCTGGTTCAGGTCAAAATTACAATCTGTGAATAGATGGATGAATGGGTCCACCCTATAAAAGGGCTGTGACGTGTGTGTGGCTGAAGTCGTGTTCATAGATGGTGCTACTGAAAAACAAGAAACGCACCCTCTGTCTTAAATTTGCTTAGTTTCATTAGGAACAATAACAGCATTGACTTTCATTTTTAAAAAAAGTCCCTTTCTTTAAACTGCTGGTTCAGCTTTAAAATTACTAAACCAAGCAGAAATTCTCATCTCCCAACCAGTCGAAGTGCATTGAAAATATTGTTTTATACCATAACCTCAATTAATCATTCTAATCTATTACCAATTCCATTGTGAGGATTTACATAATTTAGAGTCACAGTATATCATTACAAGCAAACCAAATACAGGGTTTAGCTATAGCCTAATTTATAGTTTATCGTTCTTAAATATGGCTAGTCTATCTGATAATTTTAAGCGATGAATAATAAGAGCCTCTTCTACGCATACTATTACAAACAAATAGTTAAATACTATTTTAAGTACAACTTATTGTTCATAAATATGGGGAAGACAAAATGCTTTTCAATAAACTTCAAGCATAAACTATCATTTATATAGTCTATCTTAATGAATCAAACAGAAAATTAATAACCATTACTTTCTAAATGAGCTCTAAGATCGGTCGAATCTATATTCATAATCTATTAAAAGATTAGATTACAAACTTTGTGCATGTTGCATCAAAGAAAATATTCTCTTGTTCCAAGAAACTGTAACATAATTAATTAAACATTATTAATTTAAGACAGTAGAGATAAAAGAGATATCTCTATCCTTAATTAATCACGACAAGCATAAGCCTTAAATTATGATAATAGATGAAGCGTACTTTTTGTTTTGTTTCGAATTATGAATAAGAGAGATCAATCTTTTTTCTTCTGACAGTCATTGCAATTAGGCTAATTAATTCGAATATTTCAAAGATTCTACAGAGATTTAATTAGCATTTTGCAAATTATAGTGATTTAGTTATTGCAACCATTTAACGTAAACTCCGTAACAGAATCAGTCTGATAGAGAATATTAAAAATGGAAATAAAAGTTTGTTTTTTTTAAATTATCGATTAATATTTATCTAAAACCTTTGCGCAATTCTTTTTAAATCTTGCTTTAATATAAAACAAACACCAAATTCGTTATTGAAAAAAATTTTAAAAAAAGTATCTGATCTGCAACTGCGCCGACTGTGCAATCTTACAATTACCAGATAACGAATTTCAAGGAACAAGGTTCGAGTAAGAAGAACGGCGAGTCAAAAATCACAAGTTCGAAAAACCACTGGATGTGGGAGAAAGACTAAATTGATTCAGAAGGTGAAGTTAAAAGTTTTTAAACTCTAGAAAAAAAATGGTGTTTTCTTACTATTCTGGACTTTTTATTTCGTTATTTTTTAAGTTTATTTCGAACATTTATAAAATAATTTAAAAGATAAATTTATATATTAATTGCTAGTGTATTGTCACGTTTTCTTAAACGCTCATTATGCAAGTGTTTTTGATTGGGTATTAAGTATATGCTTGTATTGAGAGTATTCCACTCTCGTGGATTGTGTTTTCTTTTTAAAAAGTTATGTGATGTTAAGTTAATTTATTTCTTGCTTAATAAAAGTCTTTGTAAGTTCAAAGATGAGTTTTTCATTATTCTTGCTTAGCATTTTCTACTGTGCACTCAACTATTCCGTCAAAAATGAAGTAAGGAAGTTCAGTTGTTGTTGTTACTAATGCGACTTGCCAATACCAGCAGGACTGCAATGGGAAACCAAGTGATTTTAAGGTAGAATGGGCGTTTCTTGTTTTACAGTAGCGCCATCTATGGTTAGGAATACGACTACAACCACACTCGTGCCACAACCCATTTTACGGGAAGATCTCATTCATACATCCGCAATTCGTATTTTTGCCCTTAACACCAGAGAATGATTAATCTCCAATTCACTAACCTCAGAGGTATTGAGTTGTTATGGAAACTTGGAGGATTTTGTGCCTCCGACAGATTTAAAGTGCACCAGTCATCATTTAATACACGGGGATTCTTCGACTGGCGGGATTCGAACTCACGATCTCACTAACTCGAGCCCATCATCCTACCAACCAGTCTATCCCGTCATGGGAAGTTCTATTAATTGTGATCGTTTTTAATGTGCATTTCATCAACGGCATTTTGAAGTAAGCTGATATGATTAGAGGAAATCGTTTTGTTTTATCATACAGATTACACTAATGTATTGTTTTACCTATATTTTGTATACCAATGTATTAATTTGCATATATTTTGTATACTAATGTATTGTTTTACATATATTTATATCTCCACAATATCTGAGAAATTACATTCGGAATGCTCCGTATTTATATCTGAATGCCATAAAATTTATCTGACTCTTCAATATATTTTTAAAAAAATGGTTAATATATTCAGATTCAAAAAGTTGCAGCGATGCCTTACAAAACGAAGAACTAAATCCTTATTCCATTTCAAATAATATTTCAAACCTATTCAGCAATTTACTCCCTAAAGAATATCAAATAACTTTCTGCTAGGTACCAGGTCATGCTGGCATTTCAAGTAATGAAGCAGTAGATAACGTAGCAAAGTCAACAAACAATTTATTAAATAACCCTCTTATCTGCACAGATATCAAAAATGCGATTGAAAATAAACAGTATTTACACTGGCAAAATAATTGGGAAAATGAAATAAGTCATGAATTGGACGACATTCTATTATAAAAGTCCAAATATTAGACGAAAGCAGGAAGTAATATTAAATAGGTCACATTCGACTAACCCATAAACATCTTTTATTGAACGAACCTGCACCCGAATGTTCTCATTGTGGGGAACCACTCACTATTAAACATATTTTAACCAAATTAAACAAATTTAAAACCCAGAGACAACGCCATTTTGGTAAAGTTAGTCCAATATTGACTTTATTATTTGGCGATAAATCACACAATAGCATTTTTAATTATCTGAGGGACATTGGTTTTTACTAATAAATTTAGCTTTAATTTATAACAGCATGGTTTTTATGAAACAAGTTGTAGATGCAGTATGGCGAAAAATGGCTTTTGAGCCAATAGTTCTTAATAAACCAACTAACTACATATTTTGAAAACATCACACTCTCTATGCATTTAAAATATAATAATTATTAAAATCGCTCATATTAAGGGATGTTGTCTCTCTAATTGCAACTTACCTAACAGTATAACTAAACCTTAAAACATATTTATAGATAACAAAAAGTATCATCAGTAAAATTAACGTAGTTTTCTTTTATTGTTAACAACCGCTTTCAAAGAAAAGATCTAATAGACATTATAGATAATGTTTATTTTTTTAGTTCTTTCACAAAAAGCCCTGTTATGAGTTTCGCACACATAAAACTCTCCTATAATAGGATGCAATAAAAAACGTCTTATGTGTTTTCCAATATTATGACCTACTATTGGCAATGTTGAAAGTAGCTTAAGTATACGGACGTAAGTACATTTATACCTTTCAAACACGCAATTCGTCGCAAATAATTTAATATTAAAAAATTATAAAAAGGAAATGAGAATTTCGTGACAGTACTTCTCAAAACACAGAAATGTCACGAATTGTGAAGTTCTTAAAAAGCATTTTATTTTTTATTTCATGAAAGTAGTTTTGTTTTGAATAAAATAACTAAGACTGGAAAATTTTATGCTCTTGCCATATTCCTACACTATTATTGAAAAGATGTAACATCGAATACAGAAGTTAGCACATTTCCGTAATGTGAGAGTTTTCTTGAGAGCGGCCATTTTCATATGTTTTGGCACAGAGATAATGCTATGACTGGCAATAGCTGTTATTATTAGCTTTCGTACAGGGAGTACTCTTAGTGCCGGTAACAATCTTGGAGAGGAAGTAGAGTATTCCATATTGCAAAGTAACTCCTGGTCAGAAATGTCATTACCCCCATGACATTTTTGACTAAGAGGAACACTTTCTCCTGTCCGTGCCCCTATGAAATGCCACTCTTTTTACATCATTATCTTAATGTTATATTTTAATTAATGCCAAAGCTTATATTCAAATAGGGTCAACAAATAGATGTTAAGAGTCGAAATAGCTGGTTTTCAGGGTGCTGGATTCACGTTCGTGAGAACAGGAGATCGAATCCAGCCGGCCGAAGACTCTCCGTGCAGTAAATGGTGACTGGTACACGTTAAATCTGTCCGGTCATAAAGTCCTCCCTGTTCCCATAACAAATTATACCTCTGCGGGTACTGAACTAGAGATCGATAGTTAACTGGTTCAGGTCAAAATTACGATCTATGGATGAATGAATGGGTCCGCCCTATAAATGGGTGTGACGTATGGGTATTGTAGGAGTCGAATTCTTGGCCATAGATCTCACCCCATGCCTTAATGGCCTACTACATCAACAATAACAATAGGTGTTAATCGCAATTTAATGATTCGACAAGCTTTACAAGTTACTTCTCAATTCATTAAATTACTATAAAGCAGCTATTTCTGAACCTATTTTGATAAAACTTTTGACTATTGTTTAAAAAATGAAATTTAGGTAAACAAAAATACTAGTTAAAAGGCTACTACTTCTTTCCTAATTTGTTGCCACTCTTTAAAAAAATTAATTAATGCCATCCAAACTTAAACGTAGTTTACGATATTATACTTGAGTCGCACTTTAAAGAAACATAAATGTGTTTAATTGGTATTGGGTAAACTAACCAGTGAATGAACACTTAGGCTTCGCTTGCCTTTCAAAAAATCATATTAATTTCGAAATTCGTAATTTTAGTTAAATGACAGTGTCAACATATTTGTTACTAATTGCAAATTATGTAAAAAAAATTTAGAGAACTTACATAATATTGTTTTAAAGTTTTGGAGGTTCAAATAACAAGTAGTAAGAAGACCAAGTGAAGGAACAGCTCTTGCCAGTGAAGGAACACAGAATTGCCCAGTAAAGGAACACTTAATTTTGGTTATTTTTTAATGCTCTTTATGAATTTATAAGCCATACAAATATTTAAAAACAAGCCTATTCTTGAAATTATAACATATAATTACTTGAAAAATGTAAACTGTCTTTTGTAATCATGAATTGAAAATTAAAGTGTCAACATATTAACACATACTGTTCATTTACTATGAAATCTATGCCCAGTAAAGGAACATGCTTGTTCCCTCACTGGTTAGAAGTTGTTTTTCGTATTTTTAGCATACTTTTGATGCGGAACATCACTAAAGGTACAAGAAAATTAAAGTTTATCTTTTATTTTCATTGACCTAGAAAAAAAAACAGTAAAGGAACACTTGTTCCTTCACTGGTTTTTCATCGTTTGGTGATCCAGTGAATAAACACCCCCTTATCTCAGTACTTTATTGTGCTATGATGCTTAAAAAAATAGAACGTAACTTCAATAACTGTATTTTGAATTCTCTTTTTCACAGTGAGAAAAATAAAACTAATACATGCAATTAATTCCTCTTCATCATATAAATACAAACACTCACCTCATAGTTTTTTCAAAGAAACAAGGTGTTGCAGAGATAATAACAAATTCAAAAAATTTTCCAGAGAAGTATATATGACCAGGTAATCCAAAACATTGCCAGATGACTTCCTATTGTTTGGCAGTAAGCTATTGTTAGTGTTACCAATCAATCTAAAGAAAAACTTTCAAATTCTTATTTTTAATCAATATATATGAAATGTTCCTTCACTGGTTGGTTTACCCTATAATGGAAAAGTTAATTTTGTAAAATGAAACATTGATAATTTTAAAATCTGTAACATAAAAAAAATATTTTTCTTGCACAAAATTTATTAGTTTATTAGCAATTGTCGTATTGTGAAAATTTTTAAAGTATTGAAATAAATAATAGTTTTGGTAGAAATCGAAAAATTAGTTGAAGTCTAGGCAAAATCCTAATGTAATAACCTTAAAATACAATACATGTTACAAACTTTCTAATTGATTCAATTTTATATTAAAACCGTTAATCTAGTTAAATGATTAAAAAAACTAACGAAACCTACTAAAATACAAACTATTTTTATAAAAGAATTTTCTGTAAGTATAAATTGAGTGAAAATTAATGTAGAAATTTAATAGCTGGCACGATGTCCAACAAAGACACACCGAGTCAAACAAAAGTATTACTTGAGTATAATATTCCTACATATGTATACAACCATGGAACTATTATTCACCCGTTTGTCCGTTATGAATTTTTTTATGTCTCTTTATTTCTTACAACATCGTAAAATGCAACTGGTTGTGGTTCAGTAGTTTGGATATGGGTCATTCTCACTGAAAAGGTATAAATAGACTAAAAAAATTTCTTAAATTAAAGTAATTAAAAAAGTGATAAAAATTACATAAATGCCTTGATTTATTTTTGTTATATGTCCTTTTAATAATGGTCAAGTTTTCTATTTTATTTTTTACAAGATTTAAAATATTTTAAATTCTGCTTTGTCCACGGAGGAGATGTAATAGTCAACGGAGGAGACATTTTATGTTATAAAATATAAAATGTCAATGAAGACTAATTTATTAATTATTGGGCACAACTGATATGAGTTTAACATTAATAAGTAAATAATAAAATATTTCATTATTAGAGATAGAGCTCTTTCCGATTAATCATGCTGCTATGAAAGGAAACATCCATTTTTAACCTAGGTGTACAATTTCTTAAGTAACTCTTACTGAATATTAATAAATTAAAATGTAAAGACTATTGAAATAAAAATTCTGACTCCACATGAAAGTTGAGTGTTGAGGGTACTCTTTTGTGACCATTTTATGCAAGTTAAACATACTGTCATCCAAATAACGTTTTTTTTTTCTCTTTTCTTCTTGTTATTGTTTCTTTTTTCCCTGGGCACAAACGTCTAGCTCCATCAATTTCTAGAAATTTAAGTACATTTAATAACGATTTTTCTGTTAAATCTTTTTCTGATACAAATTTTAAAGTTTCTTGCTCTTTTTTTTTCACTTTCTTCAAACAATATAGGGTTTTCTTTTAATTTCTGTCTAGCTTATCTCATACTAAGTTTTTTCTGTTCCCTTCACTTTTGCAATTGAACATTTGATTGCTTTCTTTTCTTAAATTTTGGTTTTGCAATTTTTTTCCTAAAATTTGGAGAGAAAAAAAAATTTAAACATCACAGAAATTATTTAGAAAAATTGCCAATATTTACTTCTCCGATAAGAAAAAGTTAAACTTAATTGATTTTCTTTAAAAATAGAAACAAATTAACGCATTTGTTCCATTTTAAAAAATATTAATTAAAAGAAAATAGTTTTTTAATTATTAAAATTGTATTATGGTTATCTAACACATTGTCTCTTACATTGACTGTGTCTTCTCCTCCGTGGACTTGTTATGTCCAAGGAGGACACAAAAACTAGCTCTTGAATTTTTCTGATTTTTAATTTTAAAGTTACAAAAATGGGGCAGTTCTTTTTGTTAAATATGCTATTTTTGCAATCTAAAATTCATCTATCAAAAATAAAATAATTTTCTTTTACCTTCTTTATGATGTCCACGGAGTATACGGTGAGAACTTTGCCAAACCCCAGTTTAACACAACAATCCAAAACTGACACCAAAGAGAACAAAAACAACTGATATTTAACATTAGAAAATGGAATGCCCCAGCATCTGTCTTATAGGTATTTCGCATATGCTGCCCTTTATTGCATATTTACAGAACTATATTAATTGTCCACGGAGGGAGACATCGTTTTTGATGGACAAAGTTTACTAGTCATTTATTTTATAAAAATAATTTTTTTTTAAATATTTAATAAAAAGTTACTATAAACATTTAACTAGGTAAAACTACAAAAATCATTAAAATAACATTTAAATTGTTTAACAGGCATTAAAAATTATTTTGTGCCACAGACGTCCACGGAGGGGATTTTGAAGTCATGTTTATTAAAAAATAAGAATGAAATATTAAATACATTTAGCAGAAATGCATATGATTTGTTAGTTAAGAACTTCACGAAAAATGATACAGAAAAATATTAAGAAATCTGCTGTATTTTCTAATATTTATTACTCAGGGACTTAAAAAATCACCTTTTTTGTGAAAATGACCCATATACCTTATAAATTGTATTGTAGCATGTCTGAGTATTTTACGAAAATAGCAAAAAATCTTTTTTTTTTTTAATTAATCTTCATTCTTAAAAAAAAAATTTATATGGCATAAGCAAGGTTACTTTGAGCCGCCTGATCGGTTGCCTTAAAATTGAATAAAATGTTATTCTAGCACTTTTTAAATCTTCCTGTTATCGAATTTTTTTTCAATGTCTCACAAAATGTTTAAATTTCGAAATATATTTATTTTTATTTTAAAATTATTGGGAAGGAGTAAAAATAAGAAAAAATAAAATTAAATTAAATCTATAATTATAGTTCTGAGTAATTCTATTATTATTAATCTGATTAATCGCTCATTGCCTACAGTAGTGGCACAACTAAAAAACCACGCGTTTTGGACTAAGAACAGGTGTAAATATGAGAATACACATTCTTTTAAGCAGCAATACTAGCACAACTCATAATTCAACTTGAAGGTAATCTTCGTTTAAGCAAACTAAAGCATTTCTTAAGCATTTTGCTTAGCAATGAAAACTGTAAACCCACTTATCTCAAAACATGATCTTTTGAGTTGTGCCGCTGAAACAAAATAATCTACATAAGTTTCATCTTCACATTCACGTTTACTGCTTACATCTTGATTAACACGTAATCAAAAACAAGCAACAAATCGCCACCAAAATTCATTTTAGGTTACCATAACGGATAAAATGAAAAACGACATGACGGTTTCTAATTGTATATATGGTCACGTTCATCATGCTTCTCCTTTGAACTACAGCCCGTAGCCGTTTCAGCGAGTTTTTTTCTCCATTGGAGTGTATCATATGCATTTTGTTTGCAAATAGTCACTTTTAATGTTTTCATATCTTTCTCAGCGTCATCAAGCTATTTGAGCGGAAGTCTTCTCCGTCTCCTAATGCCACAAAGAGAGCTCTTAGAAGGTTCTTACCTTCTCTATAATGTTACAATAAATATAAACCCTAGATATGATTTGATTATGTCTTGTGCAAACAGCTAACGTAACACAAACAAAATAAATTTATCTGAATCAACACAAATCAGTAACTACAGATATGACAATTGTTTCAAAATTTAATATTGATTCCGAGGCTTACAAAAGATTCTATGCCATACAACTACGGAGCTCGTTAAATTGCCATTTAACCCTCTGAGCGTTAGTCTCAGCTTTTTCCGAACTTTCCTGCCTGAAAAAAGAGTTTCTCTATGTTATTGAATGGGAAAATAGTAAGTAAGACACTTTCAGTACAATTTTAAATTGATGTCGAAGATTTAGAGGCTAAGAGATCTAATGATCCTCGAGATCGTTGAAATAGTTATACGTCAATATAGTTAAACTGGAACAAGGCTTTAATATAAGAGTAAAAAAAATAAATAAAAAGCGGTGTCAAAATTGAGACAAATAAAGATGCGACAAAGTATTAAATTTCTAAGAAAACATATCTTTACAAGTTCATCGCTGATCGTTACCTTAACTGTAGGCGTCACTGGTGAATAAAAAGTAACGACTGCATTTCGATAGAAATTCAGTGAAAATAATTCAGATACCTAAATCATATCAGATAGTATCCATTTGAAGTGCTGACCAAAAGTTTTCCTTAGAACGGGTCCAAGAAGATGAGGAAGGTGTGATAAAATATGAAATATTTTCGAACAACAGGCTACAAAACCTCGTTACTTCCAGGGATGGAGAGGGGGGTAGAGATTGTCTCTCGTTCCATAATAACGGTTGTTGACAACCATTATGGAAGTCATTTTCTCTACAATGGTGACACTGTTTTTAGATGTCCGATGAAAATGACGGAATTGATGGAGCGAATATGATGCATCCTCTCACTTTTTTTACCTCTTAAAGTGGAATTGTTCCATTTTTTTCCCCATCCAAACAACATAGACAAAGAATTTCCCTTTTTGTTCCGGACGTGATATCTTTTTTTCACATAAATTTAACGGAAAGTACCATGATGATTGTTCAAAGTTCTATACTATGCATTTTATTATTTTCTTGATGTCAGAAGAATAATTAAAATTAGTACGTAAACTTATTGCAAGTAATGGGTAGAGCTCGCTCTAAAGATTTCAAATTATTAGAAAGTAAATTAGCCAAATATCAAAAGTATTCGCCAATTTTTGAAAGTCTTCGCCAAATGCAAATCTTAACAATTTTTTTATAATTATTTTTTTTCCCTTAGAAACTATTTTACAGTAGTTTGTTTCCAGGCTTATATTATTTAGACCCAATTCCAATTGGTTATGCAGCGCATCTACCGAAAATTACTGTAATCGAATATAAAATACTGATTTGTTTAGAAAAATTCATTTTGACGTAATTTTAATTTCTTACCAGTGGTAGAAATCATTCGCAAAAACACAGTTTTATTCGCCAAATTTCATTTGGCGAGGTGGCGAATGCTTAGCGCGAGTCCTGACTGGGTAAAGAATGACGCTATAAAAACTTACTCTAATCGGAAATAAATGGGTTTTTTCCCCTAAATCGTGACGTTAAAATTGGGTTGACGTTTTTCGCATCTAAATCCTGACGTTAAAATTGGGCGAACGTCTATTTGGCTTGCTTGGAAATTCACACCTTATTTTTTTTTAAATCTAGAAATTAGTTTTACTATCACATAGCATATGATTAAATAAAATGTTCAGTTTTGAGTTGTGATGGTGCAGGGGTCAGAGCGCTCGCCCCCTAATTAGGTGAACCGGGTTCGAATCGCAGAGATGGCTGGTCGATACGAATTTTGCACCCGGCTCAGGCCGACCACAGTGCTGACATAAAATATCTTCGGTAGTTGACGGATTACGGGTTAGAATCCTCTTGCGGTAGTTTTCGTAGTTTTCCTCTTAGTGTAACGCAAATGAGGGGGGGGGGAGGACTCAGTTCCAGCAAAAATGCATCCACGATGGCTAGTTTATTGTCCCACAGCTACAGTGGTTGCCAAAAGTGTGGACATTTTTTGAAAATTTCATGTTTTTCAACTTTGTATGCTTGTAGAATATATTAATTTTCACTTAAATACAAACGTTTAGATATCAAATTGAAGGCAATTTAATGTAGAATTTAATAATAAAGTTATGCAACTAATAGTAAGATCTATCTTAGATTTGCATTTTTTTAAAGTGATACTTGCACAATCAATACTTAGTAGGATAACCCTTATTTTTTAAGACAGCTTCACAGCGTCTTTTCATCGAGTGTTTGGAGTTCATCTTTCGTAATCACACGGTGTCAAGAATCAATTATAGCTTCAATAAGTTGTCTTTTATTGGATTGACGTTTTTTTCGTACAAGAATTTTCCACAAATTTTCAATTGGATTGAGATCAGGGCTGTTTCCTGGCCATGGTAATATATCTATGCCTTTATTTTGAAACCATGCTTTGCATACTTTTGCTGTGTGGCATGGAGCAGAATCCTGTTGAAAAATAAATGGTGCGTTGTTGGGGGAAGAGATCCCAGATGGAAGGTATCAATTTTGGTTTCAGGACAGTTTCGATGTATTTTTTGGCATTCCGGATTTTTTTGCATCACTTGAATTCGGCCCACACCATCTGCAGACATACAGGCCCAAATCATGACATTTGTTGGGTTTTTTGTAGTTGCTTCAATGCAATCAGGATGACATGCTTCACCTTCTCTACGTCTCACGTATTTTCCAGCATCACTACCAAAGAGCGATATTTAACTCTCATCGCTCCAAATTACTTGCTTCCATTGATTTTCTGACCATTTAATGTGTTCTTTTGCCCACTTAACTCGTTTTTCGCGTTGCTTTTGATTTAAATATGGTTTTTTTCCTTGGAATTCTAGCATGTAGCCCAAATCCTGATAACCTTCTTCGTATTGTTCTTGAACTTACTGCAATACCCGCTGCATTCATTTCACATCTAATGGTATCTGATGATATTTTTTTATCTTGAAGGCATAGCCGTTTAATTTTTCTATCGGCAGTAGCACTTGTGCATTTTTTTCGGCCTGATTTGGCTTTATTTTCCACTGATTTAGTTTTTTCATAACGTAAACAGAACTTTCGTTCACCAGAACAAGTCACTGAACCACCAACTTGTCTTGCAATTTCAGCATAAGAGAGGCCATTTTCTCTCAATATGACAATGCGGCTTCTTTTTGTAGATGTCCAATTAGTTCTTCTTGTTGATGACATTGTTTAAAATTAGTTTAATTAAAAAAAAAAGGTCTTTAAATATTCAAAAGCAGCAATATTCTACTTAATTGTACTAGTATGCATCATTCCTCAAAATATTTCCACAACAATAACTCTTTTACCGTCCAAATAACCTAAACTATAGTTACAGACATTTGATTGGTCCTAAGAACAGTGTTTGTGATTGGCTAGTACGCTTTTATTACAAAACAAGTCCTTATTCAAAACGATTTGTGCTTATTTGTTCTACTAAAATTAGCATAACTTCTTTTATAATACAGATATTTTAATTCTGTTTTTGTTATTAAATTCTACATTAAATTACCTTCAATTTGATATATAAACGTTTGTACTTAAATGAAAATAATTATATATTTTTCAAGCACACAAAGTTGAAAAACATCAAACTTTCAAAAAATATCCACACTTTTGACCACCACTGTAGATCCTGACGCCCCCTTGTCTTCTGGATTAGGTTCAAAAATACAAAGCCACGGAGTTCAACATTGATAGTCGTAAACTCAGAATTGGGTCAGCTGTTCTACGCCGGTTTTAAAAGAAGATAAATAGAGAGTTTAATTAGGTTTGATCTTTAAAAAATATGAACATATATATAAAAAAAAGTCTTACTATCTTATGTGTAAAATATTAAAAATTGTTGTCGAATATTTACTTACGAATTTGAAATTCTGTGGTGTTTTGTATCAAAAGAAAAATTACACATGTTGATTCGATTTTTAATCTTTAATTATATTGTTTTGTTTTTTGCAAAAATATTTGTTATGTTTTTATTAATATTCATTATTTTTAATAATTAATATTTCATTATATTATTAATTTTACTTACTAATTTTTGAAAACATTGTTTTCTTACAGATTACGAAATTGTCATCATTCAATTTGCTAAACCGAAATAAATTGTCCAACCTTTTGAAACGTTTTCTCAATTTTCCGAGATAGACGTAACTTTTGAAACGTTTTCTTAATTTTCTTTTTGTACAAAAAAAAAAAAAAAACATATTAGCATTAACAACAGAATTCAAGTTGAATGCTAGACAGTTTCATTTTAAAAAAAAGTAAGTAAATAATTTTAAAGTGCTGCGAAAATGACAGTTTTAAAATTATGGGTAATATGCGGCAATTAAATCGCCTCTCAATTACAGATCAATAGATTCGAAACGCGTGCATTTATCCTTATTTAAATTCACAGCAATTGTCAATGTTAATTTTATGTTCAGATAAATTAAGTTAATATCTCTAAAAAAAACCAGGTAGGTAGCAAATGAAACCAGAAACAAGGCAGAATTTAATTTCACCATCTTCCAGTCTCTGGGCAAAGACTAAATTTACGATGTAGATAATTAAGTGTCCATAGTTGGAAAGTTGTGGAAGATTTATGATATGGTAACGCATCTGAGTTTATCATGAAAATGGGGTCAGCTTTGATTTATGCAGACATAGGAAATGAATGTATTTTTAACGGCCGTTTCTTTTTATTTATGCTTCAGGTAGTTAGCATTTCAGGACTAAAACTGTTCTTTGACGTAAAGGTTACACTGACGCAATGACGTTATCCTCCCACCCTAAAGTCAAAGTTTACCTTCCAAAATTTATGTAGTTTTCAATATGCGATTAATGCTAAAACAATTGAAAATTTTAGAAACTAAATTTTAAAATAACTAAAAAAAAATAATGCCATTACGTTGTATTGTAATGAAGGCATTAACTTAAAGTCAACGGTAAATGAAATAATAAAAATAAAAAAATTCTCCTGAAAAGCAAAAATAATGGTGAAATGGAACTAATTCGTCGAGGAAAAACATAAAAAACACCAATATTATTATTGACGATAACGAATGATAAATAATTGGTAATACTTACTAATTAAAAAATTAAGCTTTGCACTAAAAGGTAAAATTAACGGATGGAGAAATGCTGCTAATTCGTTTAAAAAAACGTAAAAAAAAAGGCAAACTATTATTGACGTAACTGAGGCTTAATTAATTTTAGTAACAGGTACAAATTGAAGTAAAAACAAGCTATGAAATAAAAGAGAAAATTGATCGAGAAAATGTACTTATTCGTTATGCGGAACAGTAAAATACTAAGTGGCCATACTACGAGTATTAATGACACCAACGATGCTTAATTTTGGTAGGAGACACTTCTGACATCATGGTAATTGGTGCAGTTTTAATGCACCAATTTTAATTAAAAATTTTAAAATATATTTTATGTGTTCCTTCGAAAATATAAGTACAGGTGAAAATAATTTCATTGGGGTAAATTTTTTCATGCTTATTTTTCATTTATTTTGTTGTGTTGAGGTTTATTCCTCAAGGTCTAGCTGCAAGCCAGAACATGTCCAGGAGGGCTTGAATTCTCAAAAAGTCATAAACAATAAGAGGTATTGTGACATCGAGTCACAAGCATTAGCTTAATTCTTGATCCAAATCAAACATCGCCCCTTCAATCTTTTTGCAATTTGGTCAGTTTCTCCCGGGACATTCCTTTCTCCCCAAGATTTTCGGAAAAACATCTAGTGTCGGCATCCTTTGATCAGGCACGTGAAAAGTGCGATTGATCGATTCTTCGTGACCATGATCGAAAGTTAGTATTTAAATACTTCTACTCCAACTTCAAAAATAGGAAATAACACTTTAATTTTAAAAAATAGAGAATAACACTTCTACTTACATTAAGAGTATAAATATTCAGGCGTAATATCCATCGATGCATCCGAAAAGGCTTAACCTGTTCTTTTAGTAATTACAAAAAGAAACCTAATGAGGATTATAGTATGAGCACTGAAATACAAAATTTAACCCTTCAAAAAATTGCTAATTTCTGGGAAGAGCAAAAACTAACTACCTGCAATCCATTTAATCAAAATAATGATCTAGACGAGGATTTCCCCCCTAATATCAAATACACACAAACAAGTTAAGAGAATTAGAATAGCGGAAGCATCTCCCTCTCAAAATAATGAGCAAATGGAGTACAACGAAAATGAGAATAACTTAGAAAATGCTGAATTTCAAAAACCAAAAAAGACCGCAACTCCTCCCCCCTTCATTATTAGGGATAAAATTTTTAAGTGGAGAGACTTCAGATTAAAAAGCTCTAATATAAATTACTACAGCGACGAAAACTTCGTAATAAAAACTAATAATATGGCCACTAGGAACCAAATTGAGACTCCCCTCAAAAGTGGTAACTATGCTTACCATATCTATTCTCTACCAGAACAGCGTAAACTGAGAGTTGTTATTAAAAAACTACCAGCCGATACCCCAGTAGATGATATTCAGGCCGAATTACTAACTTATGCACTTGGCTGGTTTAAGATTACCCAACTAGAAATGAGAAGAAAAGAGGGAAACAAAAAGTTTTCGTTGTAGATCTAGACAAAACAGAGCAGAATAAAAAAATATACGATGATAAATATCTCTCTAAAATGAAAGTTTATGTAGAGGAATACAGGAAAAATGACAGACCAACGCAATGCCATCGTTGCCAAAACTACTTCCATGGCCAAAGTAACTGTAGACACCCTCCTAGGTGCATGAAATGCGCCGGACATGCATGAAGGTGCATGAAGTGCGATAATTAGCATAAAGAAGCTAAATGTTGTAATTGTAATGGGGACCACCCTGCGAATTACTCAGGTTGCCAAAAATATAAAGATATAGTTGAAAAAATAAAAAACAAGTCTCATAGAACGAAATCTTTCGACTTCAAAAGGAATGCCACGATTACTCAAAGTGAATTTCCTAAAACATATGCCAGTGCTGCTAAAGCAAATTCCATTACCTTTGACTTAATGCTACCCAGATTTCTAAAACAGGCTATAGACGTCTCTCTAAATCTACATCTTATAAGCGAGGTCACTTCACTATTTAAAAACAACCCTTAAATTGGCGAGGAAAACGACGAAAATTTAAATAAACATAATAGCCAGAAATAACTCATTTACTGCTCTAATAATCGTACTGTGGAATGCCAATGGTGTTGCCACAAAAATGTCAGAGCTTATTGATTTCATCTCTGATTATTCACCTGATATTTTAGCAATAACAGAGACTCATGCTAAGCCCTCTCAGCGATTAAACATCCCATCTTTTAACTCATATAGATGTGATAGGATCTCCCATACGGGAGGTGGTACTTCTATTTATGTGCCTAAACTCTATAACTCTTCAATCTACAATCTAAATACTAATGATAACATTGAAGAGACCTCTATCATTCTACAAAATCAACCTTAAAAAATATTAAAATAACTACTATATAACCCCCCGAATAACGACTTAAAAGAAGATAATTTTCGTTCTTACTTTGATACTAATCTAGACACGATCGTCCTTGGCGATCTTAACGCAAAAAATCAAATGTAGGGCTGCAATAGCACCAACAAACAAGGTAAACATCTACATGATATTATAAAGAACCTTGGACTAACAATCTACGCCCCAACGGACCCTACCTTCTATCATATGCATCACGGTTACAACCCGGATATCCTTGATATCATGATCACTAATATGAACACTCCATTTGCTCTACAGACCATTAATGACTTAAGTAGTGACCATTTACCGGTACTAATTACGACCTGCATTCTTAAATGTGATAAGACTTTAATTAAGAAAAATATTGACTGGTGGTCATACCACAACATACTAACTAAATCCCTCCCGGAGCCCACTGAGATTAATACCAAATCAGATATAAATAATTCTATCACCTTGCTCAATGGCCAACTTATGCAGGCCGCAAATTAGGCCACTACTGAAAAAGAGATAAATCTAGTTAATTTTAAGCTACCTAGAGATATCAAAGATAAGATCAGATATAAAAACAAATTACTCAAGTATTATAAACGCACCCTAAATCCTATTTATAAAACAGAATATAATAGATTAATTAAAAATATAAAGTTACTCTGTAAAAACTTCAGGAGTGAATCGTGGAATAATAAAGTTGCTAATCTCAACAGAGAGGACAATTCACTATGGAATATGGCCAGAACACTCAGGAGACCAATACCAATTAACTTGCCCCTTAAACATAATGATCAGACTGCCTATACCAACCAAGATAAGGCTAATGCTTTTTCAAGTGTAATGCAGGACCAATTTTCTCTAAATAACATTTCCTGCCCAATTAACGATCATTTTGTGAACCAAACTTATGATAATATCATCAACACTACTATTGGTATTAAAACTATGGGTAATACCAATAATGAGGAGATAATAAATATTATCAAGAAACTTAAGAACCGAAAGGCTCCCGGTCATGATAATATATCTAATGAGATGATAAATAATGTTCCCCCCAGCATCATACCCATACTTAATAATTTATTTAACGCATGTCTTAATCTAAGATATTTCCCAGACTCATGGAAAAATTCTGACTTAATTTTATTTCCAAAACCTGGTAAATGCGCATCAAATCCAATCAGAATCAAGCTAAATAACATATATTCTGATTACAGGATTATTAAAGCAGGTGTCCTGCAAGGGTCAATATTAAAACCAATACTATACATTCACTTTACCGCAGATTTTCCTATAGATAATAGTAACCTTAATGAAATGGTGGCTCTCTATGCAGACGTCACCGCCATTGTAACGAAATCAATGAACTCTTCTAGAGCCGTTGAAATCCTTCAAAAGAAACTAACATTAGTCGAAAACTGGTGCATTAAGTGGAAAACACAATTGCACCCTGATAAAAGTCAATTTATTGTCTTTAGTAATAAGAAAAAGAACATTCATTCAATAACCCTCTTTAATACTGTTATAAACCCTGTAAGCACTGCTAATTACTTAGGTGTGACCATCTCTCAAAATCTCAGTTGGAGTCAACACATAAATGAAATTATTAAAAAAGCTAAAGGAGCATACTTCCCTTACGAAAATTTAAGGTATATTTAAGGTTGATTTGAGGTATTTTTGAGGTATTAAGGTTGTTTTGAGGTATATTTGAGGTATATTTAAGGTTGCAGAAAAAACAGCAATAAAAATTATACCTTGTAAAGGTTGTAATTAAGGTGTACGAGGTTGATTTACATATACTTCAGCTTGTTTTGAGGTTGTTTAAAATTCACTTCAAATCATCCAGACTGATAAGGTGATTTTTGAGGTATACCAGGTTTATTTTCTTACACTTGTAACAAAAGAGGTATTTTTGAGGTATAAAATTTTTTACCTTATTTCAACTAACGAGAGTGAGGTATTTATTGAGGTATATGAAGTCATTTTATTTATACCTAAGCTTATTTTGAGGTTGTTTTAAATTCACTTCAAATCATCCAGACTGATAAGGTGATTTTTAAGGTATACGAGGTTGTTTTTTTTACACTTGTAACAAAAGAGGTATTTATGAAGTATAAAAAAATCAACCTTATTTCAACTAACGAGAGTGAGGTATTTGCGAGGCATAAAAAAATATACCCTTTTTCTACTAACGATAGTGAGGTATTTATGAGGTATAAAAAAATATACTTTATTTCAACTAAAAAGAGTGAGGTATTTATTGAGGTGTATGAAGTCATTTTTTTCATACCTAAGCTTGTTTTAAGGTTGTTTAAAGTACACTTCATATTAACTAGCTCACTTCCCAGAGTTCCATGCGAACCGGTAAATGGCGTGTGTGTTGACAATTGAAAGTCTATTTGAAATTCGGTAAGTGTGCTTGACAATTATTAATTTAGTTTTATCACTTTTAATCAAATGTGTTTCAATTTTCAATCTTAAATTTCATTATCTTTGTTTTAACCACGCGTCCGGATCTTAAATAATTTAAGTTGGAGGATATTCTTAGAGGCTATCGTTGTAGGCTTAGCAATAAGAGAGAATAACCGAAATATTTTCGTCGCTGTGTAGGGTAACGTTACTGGTGAATCGTTACAGCAGGTTATGCACAGTATATTTTATTGTTTGTAATTTATTCAAATAGAACTATTCTCTTTATTTTGCTTAAATGTATATGTTTAAACGTAGCAGTATGCACGCTGATTAATTGAGAAAAATGTTCATAATTTCTCTTATAAATAAGTCATTGAAAATTGAAAGATTTTTAAAATAGCAATTTTGCTTTGAAATTCTACTATAGCTGTATGCTTATAGTTTGGATATTTGTTGCAAAGTTTATATTGTTAATATATATATATATATATATATATATATATATATATATATATATATATATATATATATATATATATATATATAAAGTTTATATATTTACAGAGCTTATCCACAGTTCCCTGATATTGCTGAGATGACCTAGGTTGTAAATAGCACATGCGCAGCGGCGCAGAAGAAGAGACTAGCAAGCTGCTCAGCCTTCCCCTAGGAAATAGTTCTGAATTTATACCTAAAAGAAAAAGTAATCTCTCCTAATAAACTACAGAATTTATGTAATTGTTGATAACAATAGTTTGCTAGATATTTGATAATTGAAAACTAGTAACTGTACTAGCTAACTTCTTCATGTTTGATCACAAAACTGCTATTTTCACGACATGTTATTTTCTCGCATTTTACCCACGTTAATTATTTACTAAGCAGATTGTTATTACTTATTAGAATATTGAGCAGAATTAAATTAAATCCGATTTCAAGTTTATATGACAATTTGTTTCAAGGTTAGGAGCATTTTCATGCAGTTGTTTATGGTTCACTACTTCAAAAATGTGCGAATTTCGGAAATTTTAAATTTTTTAGAAATAAGTCAGTATAGTATGCAATTTTGATCCTGAATTGAATAAAATCAATTGCAAATAAAAACATTTATGGTTGAAAGTAATATGCATTGTTTTGAATTTCATCCTATGGGATGGGTATTTATATTTAAACAAGTGTTTGTAACAACTAACTATTAGTTTTATTCTTCTCGGTATTATAAGTTATATAGGAGATATTATACTCAACTTATTTTAAAAGTATTATTTCAAATCATTCTCTCTTAGACATTTTCCTCACATAAAATTACTCACAACTTTAAAATAAATGCTCCTTATCAGCTTGTAATTTGTTCTATTCGATGGAGTGTAAAAAGAGAATAAAAATTCGTACATAACTTTAAAATTTTAATTTATTAAACGATTGTTGATTCTTGATTACATAGATTAAAAAATATTAAATAACTATTTTTTAAGAAACTCTGATGTGATTGACAATAACGTAAGTCCTTTTCAGAATCAACGTCAGAAATTTAAAAAAAAGCTATTAGTTTCATGAAGTCTGACTAAAAGTTTAAAAATATAGACTAGGTTTATTGAGTTTAAAGACTTTTAAAAAAAGAAAATCTAATTATTAAACTTACAAGTACCATAATGTTACAGATGTATAGAAAAATAAAAAGTGTTAAAATTGCATAATAAGATTGGAATGATACAGGGTGTTTATAAAGTCCCGGACCCATTTTGATAATTAATAACTCATTAAATAATAAAGATAGATTAAAATTAATAACATAAATGGTTAGATAGACTCAAAAAGTTTCATGACCCTTGTCAATGAATTCCCACGTGTGCCCCCTTCGTCGCACGGAGAATATCAAGTCGATAGTCAATTTCACGCCAGGTAGCTTCCTTTTTTACCGAAAAGACGGTCTCATCAGTCGTATACTTAGACATGTTGGAAAACTTCGTATTTCCTCAACTGGAACAGCTTCAGCCACATGTCTTTTTGCAACAAGATGGTGCACCACCTCATTGGGCTATCATCGTTCGTAGTTCTTTGAATGACCATTTTCCAAGAAGATGGATTGGGCGAGGAGGTCCAATCCCTTGGCCACCCAGATCACTTGATATAACGCCACTGGACTTTTTTCTTTGGGGATTTATAAAGAAAAATGTTTACAGGAGGATCGTGTCGAACATTGATGACCTAAAAGCCAGAATTACAACCGCAATACCCTCTGTGGATGCCGACATGCTTGCCGCTACCTGGCGTGAAATTGACTATCGACTTGATATTCTCCATGCGACGAAGGGGGCACACGTGAGAATTCATTGACAAGGGTCATGAAACTTTTTGAGTCTGTCTAAATATTTATGTTATTATTTTAATCTATCTTTATTATTTTATGAGTTATTAAACATCAAAATGGGTCCGGGACTTTATAAACACCCCGTATATTTGAATTTCTGTAAATGTTGTTAATGGCAATACTGTCTTCAGTGTATTTAATCAGTGTATGTGGCTGTGATACATATCATGCTTTTTAGCTGCGAGGATTGAATAGAAATGGCAGAAGAGTAATACTATTTATCTGAAAAAGAAAATTAATTTTATCCAGTTAATTTAAATCATAAAAAAAGCAATTTCTAATATTTTAAAATCTGCCACTATTATTGTAAATATGACTTTCTTACTAATTCATTTTTTTTCTTTTAGGTTCCAATAATTACAAGTTTCAACATGTAGACAGAAATAGTAATTAAAATAATTTTGTTGGTTTGCAAAAAAATGACATTTTAGTTTTAAATAAAAGTTGTACTTTGAATTTCAGCTGACTAATTATTTAAATTTGTAGTTTTATAGCTTTAAAAATTCAAGCACCTTAGACAACTATCTTCTAAAAATACGAGTATGAGTTCCCATAAATGATTTTTACTGACTGTAGAATTTGGATAAGTGTTATTTTAAGATGATTTAAATCAATCTATTAAAATTATAGAAGAATTATGCATTTGAAACTTTCTTTTATAGCTAAACAAAAGAAGCAATTACTGCCGAAGGTCTAATATTAAAAATTTCAGGTTGATAAATGATCTCTACTAGTGAAAAAAATATAATGATATACATTATTCTTCATATAATATAAATAATATCTTTATAGATATTATATTTTTATATAGTGAGTCTAAAAATTAATAAACTAGGTGGTCCGTATAACACCTCACCTTCGTAAGTGCTAAAAAAACGGATTTAAGTTGAGCTGCATAAGCCTGAAGTGTAAAATGTCGCATCTTTGGTTGATAAATCAATACTTCTAAAAATAGAAAAATATATACTTGAGGTTACGAAATAATAACTTAAGGTAGAACATGGAACACATGGCGGTAATAAAAAATAACCTTTCCAAGCGTTAAAAATACACTTCAGGTTGATTTATAGCAACCAGAAGTGTAAAATGGCCCACCTTAGGTTGAAAAATATATACCTCTACAAGCATAAAATTATATACCTGAGGTTGAAAAATAATTACCTGAAGTCGAACAAAATACACCTGAGGTTGATTTATAATAACCTGAAGTGTAAAATGACACACCTTAGGTTGTTGAATAAATACTTCCACAAGTGTAAAAAAATATACTTCAGGCTGATAAGTAATAACCTAAGATTGAAAATGAAACACTTTAAAGTAGTAAATATCTACCTCTCCCCAGATGTAAAATTAAACATCTCAAGTTGAAACATATATACCTCTGGAGGTATATTTAAAGTATATTTGAGGTTGGTTTTGAGGTATTCATTTGCACCCTTTTTAACCTCAAAGACGTATTTAAATAACAACCTCCTTTCTACCTTTAAAATATACCTCGTTTATACCTCATTTATACCTCGATTTTTTCATAAGGGTTTGGTTTCCGTCCAATAATTAACAACTTAATGAATGACTAACAACTTAAAGAAAAAACTTTCTAACCCTGAAGGCAAAATACTAAGAATGATGCTAGGTGCACCTAGAGCCATAAGTAATGATTCAATTAGGAAGGATTTAAAAATCGATAACATCAATGAATTTATCGCAAAACTAAACACTAAATTTTTTAGTGATGCAACAAAGTGCACTACCTCAGACTTAAATCGTATTTTTAACCTAGATATTATTGCGGATAATATCAATTATAGTCCAGTCACTGCCTTCCTTAGTCCTGACTATATTATCTCAAAATACTTTAAGATTTAAATAACACCACAACGCAAACACACATGAGCTGCATTCCCTTAATTTCCACAGCGAGCAACCCGGAACGAGCTGTAATTACCGAGACGGCCAGATCGCTGTGCTAGCAGAGCTACACTTATTACACAAACTCAATTCTAATCTTATATATATTTTGTAAATAATGTACATAGTTTGTAAATAATTTTTTCTTTGCTCATTTTAATTTAACTGTATTCAATTGACATGTCTAATTTTGTCTAACAGAACTATTTCAATGTGCATCATAATTCTTGAAATTGGGGCTTGCTCCAACCCCTTTACTTTTATTATATGTCTTATTACTTTATATATGTCTATTTTAGCATATGTCTTACAGATTATGACGAATCAGTTGGTGGCCCTTCGAGCCAAATACTGAGATCCAACGAATATCGAGCATCAAACCATCGATGTATTCGAATTTGTGATAGTATCATACTTCACGACACTCATCACAGGAGTGTATATTTTTTATTTTTCCGTCCCCTTTAAGGACGGAATGTAATTTTTTGAGATGGTGTCAGGACCAGCGCCTTGTTTTGAAGGCAGGTCAACTTGTCTGTCAGATTAATTGCCATGACTTTTTGATATAATCTTACGAAGCTCAGAAAAATAGTTCTTTACTAATAGTTTCTGTTTTGCAAAAAAAAAATTCAACTGCTCTGCTCACTACAGACTCAATATGCGAAGTTTTTTTTAATCAATACCGCAATAATGGATGTTGTGTTAAAACCTCGGAGATTTTTTTTGGCAACGGCAAAATTTTTGCCGTTGAAGAAGGCAATCCCAGAATTTGAGTCCGATGTGTAGGTCCCGTCTGAGAGACCTCATCCCTATTCAAGCTCAACAGAATCATCTAGCTTGCTGATCCTTTGTATCCCGAAGCTCCGCCTAGCATTCCGGTATGAAATAAGTACCCGTTTTGGATAGCCAAGGCCTTACCAGTTCTCCTTCCGCCACACCAAAATGACGATGTATCTGATACTGTCTTGGCTTTTTCCTGTGGCTCCCCATAATAAAGAACTTTGGTTTTTAAGTGACTGCCTGTTAGTGACTTACTCATAGGTAATGGAAGACTTTTTATTAGGTAATTTCATCTATACTCAAGGTATGTCAATCCATTTTTTTAGATGTTGTTTTTTTCTGTGTTACAGGGTGTTTTCGGAACACAATTACCTTGTTGTAAACCACTATACGTTATTAATTCGGCCATATCTCTTCTGAAAATCCATTAATTAACTTTTTAGTATAAAAAAAGGATGAAAATTTAAAAAATGATGAATGCCAAAAAAATGATGAGAATTTATACAATGGTGAAAAGTTTAAGCTTTAGTGTGAAATAAAATCTTTAATATTAACATAGAAGCCTCCTTATTTCGTGTTAAGATTTATACAAACCATCCATAGTGCATAAGTTTTAACTATACGTACTCAACAAAGCGAAACTACACGTTTTTCATGCCAATTGAGAGAGAGAGAAAAAAAAAGATCATTAAGGTACCTTGGGGGTGGTCACTTGACGCATGTTTATCCAGTGAAAGTAAATGACCAGAGGGGCATAAGAGTAGGAAAAAGCTATAATACCTAACACAAACCACACTATTAGGTAAAGTAAACACATTAACATGAAATAGAACCTGAAGCCAAAAGAGGGAGTACAAACTATATAAAAGGAGGAAAAATCACTAATAAGGTGTTTCTAGTCCGCGTTTACATAAAAAGAGGTAAACCTCATGCATGGCCTTTCTCTTAAAACATTAAATTTTAAATATTTTGGGTTTCTTCTTTTTCAGCCGAGTATGCACAGCGCACAAAAAAATAAACGAAACACCCTGAATGTCTGTTGATCCAATGATAGGATTTTCATAAACTAGAACTCAATCTTAATAATTCAAGGAGTCCCCTCAAATATGCTGATGAGTTACTGCAGACGATATTTTAAGTTACGAAATCAAACGCAAAGATGTAAAAATACCTTTTTTTTTAATTGATTCGCATTTCTGACTCCAATTATATAGGAGTAGCAGTTTGGTCAGATGATCGGTCTTAATTTTATGTCCCTTAATGTTAATTTTGACTTATTTCGCAGTATCTCGGGAACGCTTTAAGCGAATTGAAAAATTGATGCACAAAATTATAAAATTCATTTATCCAAAAGTACAACAAAACATAATACTATAAACATAGCTTGTCTAAAACGATCAAAGAGATCTAAATATGGAGTATTGAATATGCTTTTGGACGACAATAGACTATTAATGGTGCCAATAGTTGTCTAAATGATTATGATAGGCTGTGTCGAAGTATGTAGTTTCGTGAATTAAATTGAATATAGGGTTTAATGGCACAAGTCCCAAAAAAGGATTTTTATAGGGGGCCATGTGGAGTTTTTCTACGAATTCTAGGCCAAACGGTTTTTTTTCTTATTACACAAATGTAAGACAAAGCATATTTGTTTTGCCAAAATACATTATTTTGGTAAAACTAAGTATGACATGCGAAACATTCAGAACTCAATAAGATCAAATAAAGGTATAAATAGATTAAAATTACATAAAACAGGTTTAAAACGGTACGTGTGAAAATAAAATACAAAACGAATAAAATTGGGTAAAAGTGGTTATATACAATATAAGATACCAATCACGTGTAGAAATGCAAAAATGTTAGGATGATGGACTTTACTCAATAAATCATTTATGCATAGAAGTCTAACTACCGAAAAAGGTAAAACGATGAAGGTTAAAACATGGGCAAGAGATTAAAATGAGATGGATCGTGAATAAAACGTTGCAAGAATTTCATTCGTTGAACAGCTGACCCAGTTTTGGGTTCATGACTACTAATGTTCAACTCTGTAGCTTTGTAATTTTGAAGCAATCCAGGAGACAATAAAACTCCTGAATCAGCACCCCGAGGTAAGATAGATTGACCAAACAGCAAGTGATGATGGGTCAATCGAGAGTGGCCGATTCGGAGACGGGTGGGGATTGACGTCTGCCCTACGATTACGTAACACATGCAAAGGAATGTAGTTTCATGAATTGATCCCTAATGCAATTCAGTTCTGTTGTCCAATATTGAAGTTCATTGAAAAAGTGGGGAATCACATCATGTAGTTTGGCTTTTACATGTTCATACAATGGCAATGTTGAAATTATTTTAAGTGAATATCAGGACCCATTCTATTTTCAGAGTAGGGGATGTAAGGTAGAATCACTATAGAGGAAAACGATCGCAAGTTCATCCTTTATTCCAAACAACGAAAATGCGGTGATTAAGACCCCTTTTCTAATTATACGATTGGAATGAAAAGTTTTTAAAATACGTAATATTTTCTTAAATTATTAAGAACGCTAGATCTGAATGTGAACATTCAGATTGTTGATTTTTAATTAAGGTGGCATGTGTTTTTTTCTAACCTTTAATTGTACAGCAATAAACGATTATAGAAAAGAAAAGGCCAAAAGATTTTTTTCTTTTTCAATATGAAGTGGGTTCTGGTTCTACCCTCCCGTTTGAAAAGGTGGGGAAAGAGCATGCGTTTTTTATTCCTCTCCTTTAATAAGAGATCTGATACTTTTCCTTTTATAAGAGATCTGATAAAAGTTTAGCAAAGTGCAATTAGTAAAGGGTATTTATAATGAAAGTAAAATAAAATAAAAAATCAGGTAGTTAAAGACGTACTTTTTCTCACTTATTAAATACATATTTTATATATATATAAAAAAAATACTAATAAGTTTATCCATCAATTTCTTCTTTTGAAGATTTGATTACGATCAAAATCACTTAGTTTTATCTAAAGGGCGGGAATAATTATGAAATTTGTTGTGTAGTGTAATTTGTATTTTAAATTTTTAAATTAAATTTCATTTTTCTTAATTTTAAAACTTGTTTAATCATATTTATCTCTGGATACTTAAATTAATTAATTTAAGTATCCCGTGATAAATAAGTTTCCTTACAGAAAGACGATTACAATTACAGATAATCGATACAAACACAAATAATTTCTTAACTAAAGTTGCACGAATTTTGAAACTTGTTTTCTATTTTTGATGATAATTCTTAAAAGTTACAATAGAAATATTCATTTTTCTACATACTGTCTAACTAACGGTGGCAAAACTACAAATAATACGACAGAATAAAACAGTTACGCAATTGAAAAATACTGTTTAATGAATATCTTTAAGACTGCAATAAGTTTGGGTAACCAAATTAATCCGAAAAGTATGTTAACATTTTTATCAAATTTTAATTAAATTTTATGAAAAGAGGATTTGTATTAGAATATTAAAACAACTCATTTCTACACGAAGTTATAATTTTCTGAGTTGGTTGCATTCTGTTAATTTTTAAACTAGCTTCTGTCAAAATTTCGTAAGTTGTACAAAATAATTATTGTTTTTAGAATAATATTCTAAGCTCAACTAATTGCTTTGCTTAATGACATTTTGAGTTATAAATTGAATAAAAAAAATGTGCTAGTTTTATTTCATGTCTGCTCATTTGAGAAAATTGTTTTGAATTTGCATAGAATAGTAATTTGAATTATAAAGCTATAACTCCTTTTATGCTTCATGATTAATTGAATTTAATGTAAGGTACGGCAAGTGGTACTTTTGAAATTTTATTTTTCAGAAAATATTAGATTGATTTCGCACAAATTTTGTATTTTGCTACGCAAAATTTCATTCTTTAAAATGATGCAAAAAATTCTATGCCTTACAATTCAAAATTTTCTCGACTATTATTAAATAGAATAATAATAAATATTTACTTAAAATTTTTTTCATAAAATTTAAAATTAAGTAAAAAATTTTTTTTAATTGTGTGCAATTTTTTTTTAATTCACTCAAGATATAGCGAAATACGCAAAAAATAAAATCCCGCTCTCCTGACCAAACTATTGAGACCATATTTCCAAGATTGCGGCTACCTCCCCCTTCCCCATATTTTAGGGGTCAGAAATCTGAAGGCCTCGAAAAATGTATGCTTATTCAAAGAAAGCACGTTTTTGTGTCTGATTTATAACTTAAAATATCAATTAATTCGCATATTTAAGACTACTTCCGCGAACCATTAAGATTGAGCCCTAGAACGTGAATTTCCCATCATTAGATCAAAAGTTGTTCAAGAAGGTCCGTTTTTTTTTTTTTTTTTTTCAATCTGTAAAGTTTAAAGATAGCTATAGAAACCAGTAATTTCTGCGCACAATTTTATTCCTATTTTGACTATTACTTACTAATTATGTTGACTATTACTAATCTATTTTGACTAAGACCTATTTTTAGATTATTTATAGACCTATTATTTGACTTATTTACCTGTTTTGACTATTACTTACTTGTAATAAAACTACTGTTACTAGTTTTATTTTTCTATTACGTGCTGATAAAGACCAATGATGTTATTATTTCTGCATATTTATAAAAGCCTGAGAATTTTATTAATGCAACTTTTTTTACAATAAAATACAAATTTAAGAACATTTTTGAAGACGGATATAAGGAAAATAACATTTATAATAACATACAAGATTGAACGTATTATCGATGTCCACAACAGACAGAACCGATTATACTGCGTTAAACAAAACTGACATTACAAAAGGTAAGCTTACTAAATAGTTTTATAACCTTAATTTACCCCAAAAAGAAAACGAAAAAAAAATGGGAAAAATCACTTTAGTACTTTAAGCCTCAAGGTATTTTGAGGTATGAGAGAGGGGAATCAAAATTTTGACCAATTTTCATTTAACTATTGAGATCTTTGATCATGATTACAAAGCAAGTTACAATTGTTTAAGAAATTTTGCAAACAATTTGAATCTCCGTTTTATCGCCCATCGAAATTTCATCTATTTTCTGACGTAAGAAAAGCGAAGAAGATGAAAATAATATAACTAACGTATGACATATAGTAAAAGCTACGTCTTTTTAAATGGCTGGAAGGAAAATAATTATATTTTTTTACAGCTCATACAAAAAAAGGGCAGGGTACGAAGTAATTGATTTTCAATACAACTCTGGAAGCTGGATATTGGTTTCATCTCGGTATTTGGCGTGAAGCGCCACCAACCGATTCATCTATACTGGTGTTAACTTATATTAATGAGTTATGTAGATTATAAACTTATACTGGGATATTCAATACTACTCTGAACATTTTAAATATATATATTGGGAATTATATAATTAAAGGTTAATTTATCATGATTTAAAAAAATTAAACCACAGTTATACGGTGAAACAAATTAAACCATAATATTGCAAGATTTACAAAAACTAAGTAAACCCACAAGAATGTATGAGGGAAGGAAAACAAATTAACGATCAAATCATCTTAACAAAGTTACATATTAATTCTTAACTTACATTTTAATTGGCCGAATAGTGGTAGTAAAAGCATTGATAAAAAAAACCCGAAAAACTCATATTGAATTGGTCATAAAAAGAACAGAAAAAATTTAGAAGAGAAACAAAAACAAGCACAATAAGAAAATCACATGCTGTGAGAGAAATAGACAAATGTTACATAGGTTAAGGAAACTAAGATATTAAAATATATTTTTAAGTAGGAAGAACTCATGCAGCTGCAGAAAGCTAGTAAAAAGAGGGGAGAAAAACAAGGATAAACATTAACTCCCACACCAACCAAACTGACCGGATGCAGGTGTTACTGCTGGTGGTCAACACAGGCCTTATATCTTTTGAGAAATAAGGCACTGCATGACTTAAAAGGAAGGGCAACATTAAAATGCGGGTAATAAGCAATTAATTATAAAATAAATGCATATAACACAATTAAAAAATATAGAATATCAAGCTTGTAAATAAAACATAATAATAATCTGTAAATATTATAAATAATTAATAATAAAATATGCAATAGTTGAACATATACATAGTAAATCACACAGATTAAGAAGAAGTTTAAGCTTAAAAGCAATAGCAGAAATCCATATATAACAAATTAGAGTTAAAAGGCAAAAGCAAAACTGAAAAAATTTATAAACTTTGTGATAAATAACTACGAAAATTCTCCCTCAAGTAATACGCCCCACGTGTAAGATATGACAAAAATAGAGTTCTCATCTTTTGTACTCCACATAAAAAAACATAGTTTTTAACTTTTTTTTTATTTTGCTATGTACTGTTTCGTTTCAGTAAATAAACAGTGTGAAGCGTGGCATATTTCAAAAAAACAAAAGTAACATAATACAAGAAACAATTACACTCATCAGTGATTTATGTTACCATCCTTCTGCTTAACCGGAAGTAGCGCCTCACCGGAAGGACCGAATACTGATGAGTCCACAGAAACTCATTAATAATGGATGCCTAGGAATTGATAAGGAAACTTGATTCTCTTAGGAACTAGAAAGAGGAATCTTAACGCAGTTTTCACACAAGAATGATCAATTGCAGTATAAAATTCTATTCTTCTAGTTCAAAGATAATCATCAAAGGGCAGAGGGCGGCTCTTTTTTTCATTATAAAATTGGACATCATAAAAAATAAGACATTTGAGATCTAATTAAAGTTGAATGTCAAAATCATGATCCATCCAATTCGTTTCGAAACTTTCTTTAATATTTTTGAGTGATACTGATGAATAACGGTTCATATTTGCTATTGAAATAATTTAATACTTTTTTTTAATTTTTGCAAACCAAACAAAAATGACGTTAAGTCATAACTACTGTAATCGAATTTAAACACAAACAAGGTTTGAAAAGGCAAACGGGGAGTGAAACGATCGGTTTTTAAGTTATCAATAATTTCCGCTGACTTCTGAGTTTAGATCATAATTTACATTTTAAAATGTGAATAGGATGTCTCTTTCTCATGAAACGTATTTGAATGAAATGGTCAAATATTAGGAAGTGAGATAATGAATGTACAATTTAAGGAGGAGAAAGTGAACCAAAAGTGGCATTTTACATTTCCCGTCAGAAAACTAATCATGTCATTTGGAAGAAAAAAAAGCATCAAATTAGTTCACATTAGAGGGATAGGGTTGTGTTGAATAGACACCTCCTAAAAAAGAGAATGCCTCAACACGGATAAATTTAGTAGTCCGACGTAACAAACATAATTTGCGTAGAGGAGAAAAAATAAGAAAGATATCATTACATTTGGGCTACTTAGCTGCGCAGTGGAGGAAAATACGAAAGTTATCATTGCGTTTGGACTACTAAATGATCAAATTTCTTGTTTATGGTAACCCGTGCAGAGGCCTGCTATCTTCTAGGAGGTATTAGTTGAATCCGCATGAGCAGTTGATAAGGCATTGGTAAGATTAACTATTGCAGAATTGATATATCATTCGTGGAGAATCATATGGAAATCATTGATAATCCGTCTTTTTTTATTCAATGTTGGTTGTGATCCACACAGGATAATAGTCGTTGCTAAGTTCATTAATGGTCTCCATTGCAAAAGGTGAGAAAAGATGAGTTAAGGTGAGAAAAGATGAGTTATTAAGGATTTCAGAAGGTGCAGGTCAACAAAAAAAATGAGTTTATGTGGATTGTTCAGATGCATAAATACTGAATACTAATTTTTTGGTGATATCATGCAGTTGAAGTTCTTTTTTCTTTTTGCTAACTCAAATGATATTTTTAGCATTGAAGTCTCCGAGAGCTACGATGTCTAAGATGGAAGGAAAAAAAACTTTTAAAATGTTCTATTAAGGTTATTTTCGGAAGGGTTTACAACTAACTGGACGAATTAAATAATAATTGAGTTTTACTCCCGATTGTTTTTGCTGCTGATGTTAAAAAACTTTTTTTTCAATCCCTATCCAATTGACGCTCTCTTTCAGGTATCAGTGGGACAGATTTGTTGACCACTTTTTCAGGAGTTCCATATTACGTGGGCCAACATTGCTCCCACAGTACAAAGAATGGAAGAACATCCGTGCCTTGTCCAGGATTCAAATCCAGGACCTTTCAGATGTGTGTCAGCTACTTGGCCACTGCACAGTCCAGTGGGCTGATGTTGAAAACGAAAGACTAGTATTTCGCGTGAATGGAGATTGCACTACCGCCTCCAGTGCGGATGATTCGATCACATGTATAAGTATAATAGTTTGGAACTTTATTGCCGTGTTTGAAATGTATTTCAGTAACGGCAGTGATTTCAGAACTGTATCGGACAATGAAATCAAGGAATTCAGCCAATATGGTGAGTTATTTTAATTACAAAGGGCTGTTGTAAGAGCAGGGAGGAAGTGTCTATTGTTCGCAATTATTATAAGAAAGTCCTTGATTGTCCTCGAAGTTAGAGGAGTGAACGTTCATTTGGATTTGAAAGATTGAGAAGCACTTAGTCAAGCTCTTACATAATATGTCTTATTTGTCATAATTCTAAAAAAAAATTCTGAAATTGTAATAAAACTTAATAGCTTCAAGTTCGGTTGTTATTAAAACGGGCAGAAAGTAAAACTCCTTTCAATGAAATAATTCAAAGAGAATCCCTATTTCAACCATTGCGGTTTTTGAGTCATTGATTGATTGATTGATTGAATGTAGGGTTTAGTGGCACAAGGTCCAAATGAGGACACAGTTTTTGAGTCAAGTGAACTCTGGTTTTCAGTATTATTTTCAGGAGTACGGTTAACTTCACCCTTGGTTCAATAATCGTCTGTTGACTGGACTATATTCTGTTCTTCCTCTTCTCGCTGTTTGTATGTGTTGTAAATATTGTTTGCGCACTTACCTTGTTGGGCACGTTTGCTGAAGTTAACATCCCGTCTGTGTTTTGACAGTGTTCTATTAGAATTGCACTGTTCCTTTCCTGCTTTTCACACCGTTTAAGCTGTTTTAGGGTGTGGCCCTCGCGGATATCTTGCTTCGGAGAGATATTGCTAAATTAACTCGTTGTTATAATTCATTCCTCACAAGATTATCTAAGCGAAGTGGAAAAAGCAAACTATATATTCAGGAGTTTTTCTTAGACACGATTGCTGTTTGCAAAACCTAAAAGACTTCTGATTGTTGAGTAGAAGATTAATTATATTTTAGTTTAATGATTTAATTGAACGTGGGGTTAAATGGGACAATGTAAGTCCATGGGGAATAACTTAAACCTTTGCATTTATCTACTGTAACACAATCTACTGCAACATAATCTACAAACCTGTTGTGTTGTTTCTAATCCCCAAGAGGTCCATCCCAATTAGACCAAATCCATAAGTCCAAAAATGCTCAAAAAGTCTAAAAACAGATGAGGTTTTGAAAAAACCTCGTCGATCTCAAAATCGATACAATTTAGAATATGCTCGGGAGACGCTTGAGCAGTCCTACATTTAGTGCAAAGTCCAAAAGTCTTATGCCCCTGAACATACGAGAGACACCTCAAGTGACCACTTGCAAAGCGAGACAAACAAGTCTGCTGGCTTCTAGGTCCCTCAAACATCAAGGCACTTCCAGGTCGTTTTCTGAAATACCAACTATGCGGAGGAGGAACCCTCCAGATGTCCATTAACATATCTACAAACCTAAAATCAGCAAACGTGTTTATGAATTATAAAATATAGTTTAAAGCTGGTTTATAATTTTTTAAGATTATTATTATTATTTAGAACTGAAAATAAATAAATAAACAAACAAATGGAATTGACGTGAACAAATAAAATTGAAATTATAATTCTAAAATATCCTCAGTGGTAGATGGATCATGGGTCAGAGTTCCCTTGCCGTCAGGCTAACCATGGGAAGTTTTCGTGGTTTCCCTCTCCACGTAACGTAAATGCGGGTTAGTTCCATCAAAAGAGTCCTCGCGATGGCAAACTTCTCCCAATACTTGATACAAGAGTTCTCTTGTCTTCTAGAGAGTATTCAAAATTGCTAGGTTACGGAGTTAAACATTGGTAGTTGTAAACCCGAAATTGGGTCGATTCATAAGCGACTGTTATAAAAGAAAATAATAAAATAAAATTGTACAAATAAACAAACAATTAAAATTGGCGTGAGAAGAAAAATTGAAATTATGCAGGGAAAAAATTTAAATTTGAAAACAGTAAGTTTTATTAATAGAAAACACAAGTGATAATTCCCATTAAAAAGAGAAAATACTATTTATAAAGCTTTTTTAAGTTATTTATTGTAATCCGCCAATATTTTTTTTTTTAAATTTTCCTTGTAAAATTATATAATTTGCATCTCCCATCACTGTAGATCAACTTTTTTTATGCTCCATATTCATTTATTATTTCCTGCATATTAGTGAGTCATGATAATCACCTCCTCAAACACACACCTCCTCAAACCCAGCTACACTTGTAACAAATTATTGATTTACCAGTTTTTTTCTCTTTTCTGGGAAATTCGCACTATTGAAAATAAATGATAAAAACATTTTATCATTAAGAGAAATTTAAAAAAAAAAAATCTTTATGAATTATCAATTGTATTGTTCATTATAACTAATTTTATACACTTTTATGCCTGTTAATCATTCTTCTGTAATAAAAACGTGGTTTCCAAAATAAAACGAATCGAAATTGAGTAGGTCATATACTATCGTGTTTCGACAATACCAATCTTCAGAATCTAGTATTTCGTGATGTTTATCGAAAGGAAACTTTTGAAATTCAGGGAGACTTTTAATGAAGGCTTAAAGGACCTTTCTCCTCTATCTTTTCGAATTTCCCATCGAATGGAAACAAGTTTCTTATTTTCTGTAAACAATGGAAAGGAAGAAATTACATGAAATCGTGAGATTGCATTTATAATTGTCAGTAACAAGGCATCAGAGAAGGAACAATTAATTCTTCCAGTAAAACAGATAAGTAAAAGTGAACAAGATCTATAATTATTCAAGACAATTTATCGATATGTGTTTTTATTTATCTGAAGATTCCCTTACAAAAAAAAAAGATGTTTTTGAGGTTGCTTTGAAGTTGACAGATGTAAAGAAATACTACTGAGGTAGAAAATGGGGTACTGTTTTGCACCAAAAATAACCTCGTTAATAAACCTGAATTTCGACCACGTATACACCTCACAAAATCAACCTTATATATAACTCAGAAATAATTTTAGTTTATATCGGATGAAATCCGATATAAACTAAATCATATATCACTAAATCATAGTTTATATCGGATGAAATCATTCTCACCTCAAATATACGTTTTTGCTTCAATGTGTTGAAAAAATAAACCGTACACCTCAAAAACAACCTCCCTAAGCTGGTTGCTCTAAAATAGATTTCCATCAAACTCAAGTGCGAATAAAACAACTTCATGCACCTAGGGAAGTTGATCTTTTGAGGTCGTTTTTGAAGTCAACTTCGAATAAACCTCAAATCCAACTTGACACCTCAAACCGCAAAAATACCTTAAATTTCTGTAAGGGTTTCTACCAAAAAGCTTTTTATTGAAAATTGTAGCTTCATCTAGATTTGAACTCTGAAACTATCCTGTGTTCAGGAAATAAGACTTGAGACTCTAATAAACAACTAAAGAAAACATTTTATTTAAATTAAACAAAACATTCCACACGTCCAGCGTGCTCTCGTTCGATACAGCTAGCTGTTGAAGAAAAATACATAGAAAAAGCAATTATCGAAGTCGTGTCGTAACATTTATACTCTGAAGATCTCCACCACTTCAGTTCGCTTCACAAATAGTGATCGCTATCTCAGTGACGCCACAAAAATAAAAAACGTTAAGAAGTACAGTGCAAATAAATACCACTAATGTGCAATTGATAGTATTAAAAACTAAAAGCAACTTAAAGCATTTGTTGTGCTTCAAATTTTCCTCCAATTTGAAAATAAGATTAGTACTAATACAATAATAGGAAGTATATCTACTTATTATAGTGGCTAGATTTGGTTGCCACTCGAATAACACCAAAACAGAGATTCCCAATCGGTTAACGGCATGTCTGGAAAATAATTTTTGTCCCTGCAAGTTAAAAATGAAATTTAACGAGAAATAAAAATTTCTGAATTGACACAATGAAAACAACGATAGAATTAAACCTTTCATCAATCAGTGATACTTCCTTAAAAAACCTGTTGAATTTTAATGAACTTACTATATTTGGTTCTCTGAATTTGCTGCTTAACTTCAAGTTGGTTCTTATTTTCTACATATTATTCTCCTTTACTGCACCGAGAATTCTGCTCAAGCCAACACTTACTATACAATAAAATAACCAGCAATATAAGTATGTTTAAATGTATATTCTCAGAAATAAAACTCCCGCTTTTGCCGATTCAGCAATCCTCGAGCTATATTTTGAGAATTATTTCGTCACGAAATCACGTGATTTTTGAGAAATCGAGAACTCTCAAATGTAGGATGAAAATTTTTCCTCTTCTCGAAACTTCATCGTAGTGCATTATGGTTTTTTTTTTTTTTTTTAAACTGGAATGACGAAACTAGGGTGAAGATTAAACGATTGAAAATAAAAAGCTGAAATAAGCCGATCGGCCTGTTAGGTGTTCAGAGAGTTAGCTTCTTACCAAGAACTCGGATTCGAATCTAGCTTTGGGCATGGGTATAGTTTATCTCTCTGTACTATTTGTCTTTGTGTAATTAAGGTGACATAGACCCAGCCATATGGTGGCGCCTGATAGAGTGGTTACATTAAGCACTGCAAGTTTTTTTTTAATAGAATGACGAAATATTTATTTTACTATCGATGAAATTTGTTTCCTCAAAGAAGTGACGATAGTTATTTCGTCTAAGTGACGTTTGTAGGAGTAGGGCGATATTTGCTAGGAAAGTATACCAGGAAATGGTTTCGTCAAAAACGAAGAAAGATTCGGGAAATTCGAGTATCCATTTTTTTTCAGTGTAGTAGCAATAAAAACTAAATTTAATTTTTTAAAACAATGTAAAAATTTTATTACCACATTAAATATAAAAATAAAATCTCATGGAAATTATAGTAGGCTCATTAGCATATTATGTTATTTAATTAAATTTTAACCTCATATTTAAATTTATGATCTAAATCTTATTCATTAATTAATCACTTTAATTTTCTGTTTTCACTATTATTATCAAAATAATATATTTAATTTTTATAACACTACTTATAATTATAGAAAGCTCTTCACATTCTTGATCTCGTTTGTTTACCCCAAACCAAACAAATATATTTGTTAGATATACAAATAATTTTTGTTACCATAAAGATTTCGTTGAAAAGAAATTCGTAGTAAACGTGATCTTTATTTCAAAAAGTTAGAACAGAATCATATTTGAGCTTATTTAAATTTGATTTAATAAATTCAAATACCATTTTCATGAAAAATTTCAAAGTTTATTAGTTTTTGCAATGGACTAATTTACATCTGAATATTTATACTCGATTTTTAAAAAAATAAAATCAATTTATTGTTGGCATGAACAAGTAATGCTAATTCCACGAATTAATAAAAAACAACCAACAAACTAACCTGTAATTCATTTTTCTTAAAACATATACCTTGAATAAATTGAATTTTGAATTATGTTTCAAATTTTGCAAGAAAATAAAAGCAAAATTTGAGAATAGAAATCGCATTTTTTTTTCTCTTGTTGTTCAGACAATATTTATTCAGCATCTGCTTTCTTCCCTGAATCCATTAATCATTATTGCAGTATGTTTATTTTTAAAAAAATGCTTTATGTTTTAATTAATTTTGTTTTTTAAAATAACTCATTAATTTTCTCGCTTTTCCGATTTCAAGTAAAAAAAAAAATAGCATATTCAAGTTAGAAAATAAAAGAAAAACCCAAATTTATACTTTTAAAAGCAATAGATGAATGGTTCGCGAAAAAATAATCTCAGGATTTTCGGAAATCAACAAAATTCTAAGAGATTGAAAGTAAAATGAATAAATTGAATGAATTAAAAACGTATATAAAATCCCTTTATTATAGAAATAGTAATATTTAAAAATAACATTTTTTAAATTTAATTTGTTAACAAAACAAAACAACAACAATTCTTATTGTCTCTATCAATACACGTTTTGCAACATATAGTGACATGTATTAGTGAACCATAAAAAGTTATTTTCCCTTTCTATTATCTTGAGCAACTTCTATTAAAGTTAATCAAGTTTAATAGCGCCGAACTCAATATAAAAAAATCTTACATTATGCACTTAAGATTACAACCAGACACTATCACTAACAATTATGCAATCATTGTTAACTATTTGTAATTTCGAAAACTACTTCTGATGATTGCATAACTAATTGCCAAACCTATCTCAAGCAATTACATAATTAATTCCAAATAAAAAGAATTGACGTTTCGGAGGGTGGAAAAAAGCGCAAATATCATTTCATGCACTCCAATAATTCTAACTTTAATAATTTGATTATTTATACAGAAATTAAATTCCCTTTAAGCGATATTCCTGTCAATTATTGGGGCTGTTTATAGTTATTTTTTAATGACAATATTTTGTTATTGTGGTCTTTCTTAATTACCAGAGATCCAAGCTCTAACTTTCGGCAGAAAATACGAGTTTTGTGAATTAGAAATATGGAGCTCAAAAGAAAGTAAACTCTTAAATTTAAAAGTTTGAATTAAATTAATTTATGTAATTTTTTCTTTATTAAATTAAAATATTAAAAAATTATGACGTTTAATTTTTACCCCTTTAGAGTGTACTTTTTTTACAATTTGGACCACAAAATCCACAAGACCGAAATAATAAGTTTATTTGTCGTAACTGCCAGCCAGGGGACCTAGCGTGCCTGACTGCGAAGCGGATGGCTGCGGGTTCGAATCCCGCTCTGGACATGGATGTTTCCCTCTATGTGTTGTCCTCTGTTGTGTGCGATGTGTGACTGTGGCCCACCCTATAAACGGGTATCTGTGGCGTGGGTAATATTGCTCGCCTCCGTGATTTAGGTTCACAGGCGCCCAATGGGTAACGTTAAATGAGCATCACTTCCGCCATCTTTCGAGGTGAGGAACGAAAGTTCAAGTACCTGCCCGTTAGGAAAAAAAATTATCGTAACTTTTCACTTGAATCAAATTTCTCAGCATTTTTCATTGAAAATAATATTTCGAGTAACGAGTATAAATCCACTTGAATCGATGAATCGAAAACCAGTCACTTCCATTTTTTTTTTTTTTTTTTTTTTTTTTTTTTTTTCGAAATTCGAAATTCTTGCATTTTTAAGTTAAGCTGGCGTAGATACATAGTTAAAATATAAAAAATGCACGGCCTCCTACTTAGTACAGTATATTTTGTGCAGGGAAATCTCAATTTAGTTCGAAGACTTTTATACTTTTATAACCATCTTTGAACAGCAGACCTAAATTAGATCCTGGGTCACAGGAAGTTAAACAGGACTAACTCAGGTTATACCCTTTCTCCGAGGAATCTAGAGTCTGGAGCTGAGGAAGAGGCAATATTTGTAAACAACCCTTGATAAGCTGCCCAAATCCTGTTGAGAGTTGCTCCTCGCCTCACACTCTGAGTTTCAGTTCGTAATATAAATTACTAATTCTATCGAAAAGGAAAGGTAAGAGAGAGCAAGACCGACTCAGTAGATTTTTAAAAAAATACCCACTTAAATTATTAAATAAAGGAAAACAAAGTTACTAATTCTTAAACAAGGTGAAAAGAAGGAATGCCCATATTTGTGCAGTTTTAATCATAGGGTTAAATTTTTTTCTGCAAGCATCATTCGATACTCTTCACCCACTGATCTGGATTTTTGAAAATCAATTATTTTTTTAAAATGTTATTCCTTTTTCCCCTATTATTTGGAAGTTTATTAATGGAGATTTCGCACTTTTACGTTAGTTTCTGTACGTAAGATTTGAATCAACTGCGCATGCTCGCGTTAATTTTAGATGTTACACATCTTTACGTTATGCTGGCTTAATGAACGCTACAAAAACAAAGTTACAAGCACGCTCTTTATAGCTGTTAAATGTTGTTATCTATTTAAGCCGACCTTCAAACTAAAAACAAAAATATGGACATGGAATGCAAATTTGTAGAAATGTATTGATGAAATTTAGAAATGAATCATGCTATATTACTACTAACTTACCTGTATAGTTTAAAGAAAATTACTGTAAGTTACATTTATTTGCGAACCTCATGCAGAAACTAAATTTCTTCTATCTTTGGCCACAAGTCTAAATAAAAAGCTTCTTTCTTTCTATCCCTGAGTTAATTAAAATTTACCGAATTTTTTTCCTCACAAAAACGTAGTTTTACGTAGAGCAAAGTATCTTGAGTCGTACGCCACAGCTCTGTGGATATAATCTACGTGTATTGTAAATGTTTGTTTTGATTTTGTGGTCAAAGTTAAAATAATCCGATACGTTAGTGTTTTAACTTACTAATTTTCGCAAAATCTCTTATTTTCTCTTACATAAGTTTGATATTTTTTTTTATGGGAGCATACGCATTTCACCAAAAACTGACGCATGATCACTAGAAGTGCGTATGCGCAATTACTTAAAGCCATACGTACGGGAACATAAACTAACGTAAATTTCCGAAATCTTCCTATTTTCTTATAATTTCCCCATTCTATGAACGTATCTCGGATTCTCACTCTATCCCATCACACGCATACTTTTCTTTCATTATTTGCTGTTCTTTTTCGTGACTTTGCGTTATTAGATTAAACAAAACATCTTTATAGAAGTTAGACTCATCAAAATAAAGATTGAAATCTCCAATAGCGTTACTGAAATCTTAACTGTCAAGTCATAAAAGAAATGAAACGAAGAAATCAACAGTAAACTGCATGAAGTAAAACCATTCATAGCTTTTTTGAAGAGCTATATAGAGCTCTAGAAAAATAAAATTCCAATAAATCGATTGAGTATTGGACATACTCAATTAACACGAAAACTTTTACGGTACAAACCATCGCCTGCTTGCTCTAATTGCAGAAGATCACTAACCATAAAACTCATGTAGACACTGTTCAAATATAACACTCAAGGAGTTTTGATACTTCATCCGTAAATATCCTGATTTTTCAATTTTAATTGGTGACAATATTCTTATGAACCTTGTTGATATCCTTAAAGATCTCGTGTACCTTCCTTTAATATAAACCATTTTTTTTTTCAAATATCAACACACCGTTAGGAGCTGTATAGCGTTTTTTATTTATTTATTTATTTATTTTTTTTTTTTTGCTGTTTTGTCCAAAATTTGTAACTAACTTCGTCTACAACCGTGAGGTTGTTGTTGTCGTCGTCAGCCATTAAGGCAGAGGAGGTGCGATTGTTCTTGTTTTCCAGTGGCGCCATCTATGGCCAAGAAGACAACCGTGAGGTGACAACTTTTTTTTATTTTCCCCCTCCTTCACCCTTTTGGTTAATGTTCTCCCATTTTTACTGTGGCGTAATGTTTAACGTGCCAGGTGTAGTTTACATTCGTAACTAAGCAAATTTTATTAAAAGCAAACTATCTATTTTTTTTATAGAATTGTATTGTTTAACAAACATTTGAATATCTCAGTGTTGACTCCATAAAAGCATACGGAATAAATGAACATAATGAAATTTATGAAGACAAAACTTCATTCCAAATCACAAGAACACCAGTCGGTCAAATAAACTCATAAATAAAAATAGGAAAATTCATAACATTTGAAAACTTTCCAAGATTGAGAAAGTTTCACTTTGAAGTATACCCAATACAACACTCCTTATTCTATTTATCAAAAAAAAAATCTTTGCGTATGGTCGAGTTGAGTTGAGTGTAGTCTATTGTTCCATACTGCATAGTTTTTTTTTTGGTATGTTTTACGAAAATGAAATTTATTGATTATCGATGTCCTTTGAAATATATTTGATCAGACTAAGCGAAAAAATTGATTTTCGCGCTTGACTTATTTTTCTTTTCTGTAAAAACATGTATTTGTTTTGAATTTTAACTTTTCACTCACTTTTCCAACTTCTAAAGAATATTTTCACTGTAATCGCAACTTAGAGAATTTCTTAAATAAAACAAAATGTTATTAAATAAAACATGAGACTAAATAAATTTTAACAATTCAGTGTTTTGTGATAAAACACTATTGCAAAGTTTTTTCAAATCATAATATTTTCTATAAGAGAATCGAAGTTTAAATATCTAGATTTTTTTTTAATAACATAATCTCTTTACCTTTATTCCTCTTTTCTTCGCCTTCTCTTTTTTTTAAAAAATCGTCATGATTTTTGTCATTCATACTTTACTTAAACTAAGTCATTTTTTTCTTGATTTTATGCAAAAAATTTGGAGAGAAATTACAAAGATTGTATTTATGAACAATATCTCATTATAAGTATAGTGTAAGGGAGGCTGGAATCACAGAATGTAGAAAATTGTAGAAATCAAACACAAAATAACATGGATGCTTTTTATTTCAATCTTCTTTAAAAAAATTTATCCCACGAGCTTAAAAATCATATTGACTGGAAGTGACAACCTTTTACAAGAAAGCTTTCAAAAAACGTTATATATTAAAGGCGGTCGTGGCGTAACTATTGCGATAAACTTCTCAGGGAGCACCTATAATGAACTGCTCAGAAGCACACGAAGGAACAGTTCATAAAGGGTAAGCACCCCTAGCGGAGTATGATGACATTTCTTGGCATAGGTCCCTATGTAATTTTAATCCGGATGATGTGCCCTAATTCCCCGAGAAGTTTGTCACAGCATTAACTCGACCGCTGTTATATATAACGTTTTTAAACTTGTACATTTCGACAAAAAATAGACTAGAAATTTTATTTTATCTTGGCGAAAGAGAAACCGATTATAGATTGGAAATCAGGGATACGAAAATATTTAAGATCTTTTTTTTAATAAAAGTTGCCCAAACAAAACAAAAAAAGTTATTGACTTTTATTTTTACCCCCTACGAAAAAGGGGATTTCCAGCTATTAAAATACTAATGACACGAAGAAGCGCAAACACATTTGTTTCTCGATGAGATCAATTAAAATTCGCACTTTAATTTCCTGAGAAGGGCATCCACGGAATTCTCAACTAATCTTCGATTTTTTTTTAAGCATTTGATACTAAGGGACAAAACAATCGTTTATTTTATCATCACTAATTGATACAATTAAAAAAAATTATGAGTAGTATATTTTATTTTATAACCGTCGTTGAACGGCTGACTCAATTTTTTGGGTTTACGACTACTAATGTTCAACTCGCAGCCTTGTCATTTTGAACCCAATACAGAACGCGGGAAGTATTGGATCAAGTATTGTTAAAAATATGCCTTCATGGAGGACTTTTTGATGGAACTAACCCGCATTTGTGTTACATGGAGAAGAAAACTACGAAAATCTCTCAAGTTAAGCCCTACGGCAAAGGGACTGTAATCCATGATCCGTCTATCATTAAGGATATTTCACGTCAGCACAGTGGTTAGGCGAGAACCGGATGCAGAACTCGTATCGACCAGCCATTGCTGGGATTCAAACCTCGTTCACCTTATTGGAAGGCGGATGCTCTATCCCCAGAGCCATAACGGCTCTTATGTGCACTATAGTTAGTTAAAATCAAAAACTACTAGATTTTGATTTAATAATAAAATTACACCACAGAACATTAATTATTTACCACGAAAGCTCTAGCTAATAATTTTTTTTCAATCTATTTAAAAACAAATTCGAAATTTCAAGTTTTATTCTTAATTAAATTTATATGCATTTTAATTTAAAGCTATACATTTCGCTAAATTGAACTAAATTTGATTAGTGTAGACTTAACTTAAATATTGGAAATTAATTAGAAATTAGTTTGAAAATCACAATCATCGCTCTATAAATTAACTTGAAAGACGTTTTAATTAAATTACTTTTAAAATTCTGAGCAGAGTAGATTTAATAGAAAAACACGGGTTTTTAAAATAAATAAAAATATTCTAATAGATGCTATCTGAGATTAAAAAGCTTTCAGATTCCATTAGAGAAATCATATTTTCCATTTTAAAAATTTCTTTTGCAAATACTTCTTCAAATGGGAAGAACTTAAGTGCAAATCAAAATATGGAGCTATTTATAGACATAGAGGCCTGGAAATTACGAACATGATTGATTTTCTAGGACCGAATTTTATTCTATTTGTTATATTCTATTTGTTATATTCTAAGTGAATGCACAACAATTTATATAAAGTTGTTAGCATGAAATACTGACTAGTACTAATTTTGATTTTTAGTTTTAAGTTTTAAGTGAATAAATAAAATAATCGTTTGCAGGATAAAGTATAATGATGAATAAAATAAAAAAGAGATATTTAGAATTTAATTTAGCGTTGGAGTTATCGTTTATTACTGTTACTATTATTTATTATTATTACTTTATTTTTTTAACTATGATATGACATTGTTTTAGTTATCATTATACGAAAAATGAAACCAATATTATTTTCAGAACAAACTTTGTTTATGCTCACTGAAATTTTTCTATTTATTTATTTATATATGTTTGCATTTTTAAGGGGTTATATTCCCTAGAAATCACGCATCAACCCTTAATTTAAAAAAATATTTAAGTACGCAATTTTATCACATGTCTGGTAATGCTTAAAAAAAAGTTTTTTTAGCATATTATTCTTAGGCGGACATACACTGTAAAACATTCCGAATCAATTTACTTTAAAAAAAATCTGTCATCCTGATTGCAGCATCCGTTAAATCCGTTTTACCACAAAATTTTGCACCGTAACTTTTACAGTTTTATTTTTTTTTAAACTACGGTGATTTTACAGTAAAAATTAAAGTTAATCAGATTTTTTGTTCCGTAAGAAGTACTGGCACTGTGAATGCCGGGACTTTTTACCGTAATTCTTTACAGTGCACTTTTGTAAACAACTAGATCTAACTTTACAGTCAAAGATTGGAATTTTAAAGTTAGAGAATGAAATGACACAAAGTGAAAAGAGTTACAATAAATAAAGAATAATTTTACTGTACGTAAATATTAGCAGTTAATCAATTTATTTATTCATATATTTATTTTGCTTAAACAAAATACATAGATATGCTTATAAAACTGATATGTTTTAATGATATGTTTCAATTAAACTAAAATAAAATAGTTTTGCATTTCACCAAGAATTACTAAAAATATAAAAATTTTGCTTTAACAATAGTATAAAACAATTTCTAAACTAACATGTGTGTTATTTTTGTTAGTTTACTGGTCGAAAAAAAACTATTTTTTTGCGCAGTCAGAATCCACTGGAAAATAGCATGAGCTGCAATCTAAAATTCATTTTAATATCTTAAACACTGTGAGTAAAAAAAAATTTCATTATAAAAATAATTTATCTATTTTTTTAAATTGTAATTTAAAAAAGAAATTATGAAAGAAAATTGCTATTACAATTTGTTCAATTAGTGACCATCTAAAATTTGTACATAAACTTGCAATTCTTTATATATTGCAAAAAAGAACATACCTCCACAACACCCAATTATCATTTGCCTACACCTTAGCTCTACTTCGTTTTATGCTAATAATTAACTAATTTATAATTAAGAAAACGTGCATTAATAACGATATCACTGGTGTTAACATAATTAAGAAATTCAGGATTTCACACATTACTTGTACTTCATATTCTTTTGTTCTTCGTTTCTTATACTTCATATTGCATTGATTCAAAATATATAAAATTTAAAGACAAAAGTCTAGTTATAGCTTTAAGTTTACATAAGCGTTCTTTTTAAAATTTTAAACATAGCAACTTTTCTGACTAGAATAATTAAGCATTCTTATATAAAATTAAAGTAGTCTATTTTAAGTACACGTTAGTTAAATTGAACATAGCTACTGAATTAACATACAAAAATGAAAAATCAGAGTTATATTTAAACGTTAATGTGTTAAATACTGTATTTTATTTTAAAAAAATGCTCTTTTTTACACTATTTGGACCAGCTATAACTTATGGCCTTTTTATTATAACTATGACATTATGTTCACTTTATTACGAAACTATCATTTCTTGTTTAGCCACTTTTCCCACTGAATAGAGATTTGGTTCTTTTTTGTACGCTGATATAACGTTAGCGGCAGGTTCAAATTGTATATCCAATTAATGCATACACTCTATAACAAAAAAATCGATGCACTAAGACGCGCGAAATCGACGCTCGATCAGGCTGGAATGATGCCGACTGGGGACGTTTAGTCTTTAGCGACGAATCCCGCATCCAACTGTGTCATGACGATCATCGAAGACGTGTTTGGAGACGCACAGGGCAGAAGGGGGATCCTGCCTTCACTATTGCACGCCCTCAACAAGGCATTATGGTCTGGGGTGCCATTTCCTTTGACAGCCGGACCCCTTTGGTCGTCATTAGAGGTACACTTACTGCACAGCAGTACGTCGACGACATCCTAAGACCTGTTTTGCTACCGTTCCTTTTGCAGCGCCCTGAGCTGGTTTTTCAGCAGGACAATGCCAGACCACATACGGCACGTGTTGCTATGAACTGTCTGCAAGCATGTCAAACTCTTCCTTGGCCTGCCAGATCACCAGATCTCTCTCCCATCGAGCATGTCTGGAATATGATGGGAAGGCGATTGCATTTGGCACGGAATGTTGATGACCTCGTTCGACAATTGGATCGAATTTGGCAGGAAATACCGCAAGAGACCATCCGGGAGCTTTATCGGTCTATGCCACGCCGCGTGGCAGCTTGTATCCAGGCTAGAGGCGGGTCAACACCTTTTTGAACTTGTTACTGTAACTCTGCAATAAATTACTCCTTCTTGATGCGTCGATTGTTTTTTTTTTGTTATAGAGTGTATATGCATTTTCCAATTGTATGAGAAAGGACCTAGAAGACATAAGACACTTTTAATTAACTCCAGATATGGTAAATGCGGTTGAGATCTAGGGATTATGGGGCGGAAGCAACAAAGTGAAATCTTCATCACGTTCTTCAAAGTAATCCATTACAATACCCGCAGTATAGGAGAACGCATTATATGTATGAAAATGCCTCTTATTACAGGGATAAAACATCAACATTACATGATGTACAGAGTGCAAAAAAATAAACGGACCACCCTGAATAACTTTTGATCTAATGATCGGATATTCATGTTTTAGGGCTGAATCTTAATGAATACAGAGAGTAACCGCAAATGAGCTGATTAATTAGTGCGAAAGTTACTTTAAGACGAAATACAGATATTATTGTTGAGTTGAAAAATAGTATCATAGTTGTATAGTATAATAGTTGTCGTATTTTTAGAATTTGATATCTTAGAAACTATTCGATCGATTTCGAAATTAAATAAAAACTGTTTTCGTTATACATTTAAAATTGTTTTCTTCATAATAATCTAAAAATTTGTAATTTTTACAATTTAAAGTTTTTTCGAATAATATTAAATAAAATATGATACATTTTTTTCTAAAATGTATATTTTGCATGGAATTATCTCTGAAAAAACGAGTTTTACAATTGTGTACAGCATTGCTTTCAATTCACTTAAAAAATTCTCAAGATATGGCAAAAATACGTAAAAAGTAAAATAAGTCGCTCTCCTAACCAAATTATGGGTACCATATTTCCCTGATTGCGGCTACCCCCTACATTATGGAGGTCAGAAATCTGAATCCATCGAAAAAAAGGTAAGTAAATTCAGAGAAAGTACGATCATTAGATCAAATGTTATTCAGGGCAACACTTTGTCCCTCTAGTGGCAACACTTAGCTGCAATGGTTTTTTAAAATCACCGCTCACTATTCTGTTTCACTATAAAGATACTAGTTTTGATTTTGTTCTGTTAGTAAGACGCCTTAACTCTAATTTGTTTTACTATCAAAATGCTTCACTAAAAAGGTAAAATTTGTTTTGCCCAGTTAAAAGAAAAATATGAAAACATTTTTATTCGTTCCACTATGAAGTTGCTTTGTTTTACAATTTTTGTCTACGTGTGTAAAGGAACATTTTTTAATGTGTATTCTACGATCAAGATGAGTAGTTCCACGGTGCAGTTTGGCTCCACAGTTAAGTTACTCTTTTTTTCACCTTCTAAAGGTGATTTTTCTTTACTATAGAAAAGGCAATACAAATATTAACGACCCATTAAATCCCGTGTCTTTGTCATTAAATGTGCCGTAAACATTGAGTCGACTTCGTAAACTGCGATATTTAAAAAAACAAAGCTTTTAAAGTTTTTTGAGAAAAAATAATGAAATAGACATGGGGCGGTGAAATTCTAGAGAGAGCAATCTTTTCGATCATGTTAAGGAAAGAGAGCTGAAAGAATAATTGGAATTTCTATTGGATCAATTTGGAAGGAAAAAAAAGAAGAAATAGTTGATGGGAGAAAGAGTGCTCCATCATAATGAAAGAAAATAGAAGTGTTGGAAAGAAAGTCAAACAGATTAATGGAAAAGGTCTGATAGTGATACTATTTTTGGATATTTTCTTTTACATTAATACAGTTACTCTTGAAATAGATGAAGATGTAGAAATGCCAATAAAAGCTCATTAAAGTATATTTTAAACAAAAAAAGTCCCTCAAAGGACAGCAATTAATACAGTTTAATATGCTTATGATAATAATTGCGTGAATTATGAAGACTGATAAATTGATTGGTTGGAGTTTATTGGCACAAGAACCAGAAATGGTTATACTGCGCCAGTCACTAAGTTGAAATTGGTCTCTAGGTCAAACTACTACATTTTTTTCTTAGAGTAGAGAATAAAGTCCTACGGTCTTGATAAATTTTAAAAGGTTGTGATGTATAGGGTCATCAAATAAAGATTGAAGATCAGGATAAAAACTGCCAAAAAGTTTGTTTCTCAAGCATCTGAATCGTCTACAGTCGGTAAAAATATACTTAATGGCGATAACAACTTGACAGAGTGAAGGTTCTTTTCTCAATAAATGCATATGGGTATATGGGGAGTGGCCAATGCGCAGCCTATTTATTAAAACATGAGTTTTACGGTCAACGGATATTATTTTATGGTTATCAATAGAAAACAAGTTAGGCTGCTGGAATTTATTGGTACATGAGCTAGTGTCGGCTATATCGCAACTACAACTAGATAAATATGCAACAATGTTAACGATTCTGAGGTAGTTTTAAAAAAGACTAGATAGACATATAAAACTCATTGTCTTTAAGATATGATTATAAAAAGCAATATCTAATAATCAAACCAAATGAAACTAAAATATAATATGATATATATGAAACCAATATAAAAACCAATGTCTTTAAGGTAGGTGCGCTGCGATGAGGATTCGAGTTGAAAAAACCATTTCGTCACAGATCACATGATTTCGTGATGAAATAATTCTCAAAGTTAACAAATATAGCTCACGGATTGTTAATTCGTCAAAAGTGAGAGTTTTATTTCTGAGAGTCTAGATGAATGGTATATTATATTTGACTCGTAATTAGGACTGGGTGATATAAGAAATTATATATCGTGATGCATCGTCAGTTTTGCATCGCGATATAGCGATGTATCGCGATATAGTATTTTTGAATTTCATTTACTTGTAAGGCACAGAAAGTCAGATTTCTATCAAAACTTCATACTCAGATTGATTTAAATCAATTTATGAATTTGAAGATATATATGTTTTGCTTAAGAAAGATATTAAATAAATTGACAACAATGCACAAATCTTACTTAAAATATTTATTGAAATGTTTGTTTAGAAATTCATAATACGCGTAAAACAAAGTGTTAAAAACTTTTTTTTAAAGCGTTTTTTACAAATTAATATTTTCTTGTACTATTATGCATAAATAATTACATAATTATTAAGTTCGATCGTAATGTTCAATTTCTAAATGAAACGTTAAAAATTATTTGTATGTTTAAAACAAAGTGCTAAATAAATTTTAGAAAAAAAAACGCTTTTAAAACACTATTTTTTAACATTATCATTTCAGTTATTATAGTCCTATTATAGTTCATTTACGTCACCCTAGAGCTGCACAATGGGCTATTGGCGACGGTCTGGGAAACATCCCTGAGGATGACCCGAAGACATGCCATCACAATTTTAATCCTCTGCAGACGGGATGGCACCCCCGCTTCGGTAGCTCGACGATATGCACGCGAAGTCTTTACGGTAGAACAGTTTAACGAGGACCAATACCGCACACCCTCGGTCCCTACGCAGACTGATCCAAGTGGTCACTCACCCGCACAATGACCGCAGCCAGTGATGCTTGACTTTGGTGATCTGCAGGGAACCGCGTCTAAACGATCAGTCCACTGCGGGACCTTATCAGATAAATAATTCAGATAAATAATTAAATTAAATAATGACCGAATTATGAACGAAAAAAAAGTAAGATTTAATTTCTCAAAAATAAAAAAATTGTGATATTCGATAATATATTTAGCTAATTAACAAATAATATGAAAAGAATATTTTTTTTTAAAAAAGTATTATACTCTCTAATAAAACGAAGTGCTAAATGATTTTAAAAAATGAATAAAATACGCAAACCTTCCAAATTTTTTTGTATAAACAAAGTTGATTGACTTATGTCCAAATCCAAATGACAAAAATAAATTTTGTTTTAACTTTATTTCTAAAAATAAAAACAACAAGACTTATAAATTTAAAATCAGAAATAAAAACTCATTAAATTATTAGAAGTTTCATCCAAAAAGTTTTTAATAAATTAAAAGAAAGTAAAAAAATAACCTAACAAATTCAAATTCTTTACGGGCGCCTAAATTAGATTGCCGATAATTTTCACATTTAAATATAAAAAGAAGTTTTTTTTAAAAAAAAACTTTTCTAATTAATGAAGAAACTCTTCTTTACATATTCTTTTCAATAATAGATTGCCTTCAGAACAAGGTAACATCGGCGGTCGCGAAGTTAGTCCCACTGAAAATAATCTACAAGAAAAGCCGCGACAAGGAAAAAAAAAGCTTAGAGGTGCGAAAAGGAACATGCGATATAACGATATGTGTTCTCAAAACTCTGATTTTGATTCTACAGCTCAACAATCAAGGCCATTTCAACATAACGAAACGAACATCGTCTTCCACAGCGCGAGTCGATATCGGAACGTAAGAGAAGAGTCTTATATCGCTATATCGTTATCTTATATCCTTGCGTGTCTTATATCGCTATATCGTTTTGCGCTCGTTGTCTTTACTCGACGACATAAATCAGATTTCTGATGCATCGCCTTGAATGAAAGTCACTGTATCGTCTTGCCGATATATGCGTTAAATCGATATGTCTCGATACATCGATTTATAGCCCAGTCCTACTCGTAATCGAAGAAGCTCGGAATCCTAATGCGTATGCCTGCGTTGTGAGTTGCGTCAAGACGTTTTAGACCTGACTTTCTAGAAGAACCATAAACAACACAACCATAGTCTAGACTAGATCGGATGACACTACGATAAATGTTTAACAGTATTTGTTTCTCTGAAGAAGAATTAGTTATAAACTATCAGCAAATTTAGTTTTGCGTCACAAACTTTCTGCAAATATTGAATAAGCGACTCACATTTACAAATCGAGACTAGTTTTATATAACGAGTGTTATTAGGATTCTTTTGTGAAGTAGTCTTTATAGAACATGTGAGCTTTTGAGAGGGTTATGAAGAGAACTGAGTAGTGCTAAGTGTCTGCTGATTTGGTTCAGAAGATTTTGTTGTTGATGTACTAGAAAATTTTTAATTATGCATTCAGTTAATATGTTTTTTCTTTATTGTATTGTAAGCCAATGGGTGGATCAAAATGTCATGTCAATTCGAAGGCCTTCTCTAAAATGACAATCATTGAATGTAACTCTGGTAGAAACTGAATTATCCGAACCTCCAAGAATGCTGAGTAATCTCTCCGTCTTACTTTTGAAAAAATATGACGTGTCGAATCCTCTTGATTTACGGATAAAGCCTAAAGAAATTCTGAGGACATTCTTCATCAAATAAGAATCCTGATTTAACAGTTGAATCATTACTTAGTGTTAACCTACGTTTAAAACCAAATTTTATTTAAATCGATCAAGTGGTTCCAAAAGGTAATGGACGAAATATAAAAATTCACATAATTTATACAGCATGTGTATTTAAAAAGAGTCGCTCAAAAGTTTTTATCAAATAATACCACAAAATTATTCTTAGTATAGCGAATAAATAAACAAAAGTATAGAACGAGTGGAGCTTAATATTGAACGAAGAATCAGACTGTAAATAAATAAAAATGACGAAAAACGTAATGATTTATGGATTGGCAATTGACTCACATTGCTTTATATTATCATTTTTATTTAAAATAAAATTATATGCTTGAGACACATTTCATTCGCTATCTGCATTTACCTTATTTAAATAAGATATTAATATAATACAAAAAACTGGAAACTACTTCTAATCGTATTTAAAAATTAATAATGAAAGCGGAAGGAAAATTCTTCTTCCTTTCTCGTTTTGAATATCTTCCTTTATTTTGATAAGACATTAAATCTGAAAAAAAGTTTTCGCTTTCAATAAAATTATTTCCTCATCACATTTCCTTTGACTTCATTTGTAGATTTAAAATCCTTTCAAGACCTCTATTGAAAATTTTAATATTATTTCTTCCTTTTTTTTAAACTTGACAGATTTCTTAATTGAACCGGCTTCTTTTTATTATTATTTTTTAATTTGCTGGGTTTAAGATTTTAAAAGTTGTAATATATGGTACGGGAATTTCATTTATTTACCTTTTCTACAGACGAATATCAATATTTATTTAGAGAATCTTTATCTTTAGTATGTAACAAAGAAAAAAATCGTTTCAAATGTTTTACCCAATAAATAAATCTTACGCAGGTGATATTTTTAACTATACTGAGCGCTTTTTTATTTATCTAACCTAAATCAGCAATGTAATTCATTTTCATAGAATTTGTATTGGGAAGTACGCTTTAATAAACACATAGCAAAAAGTGACTATACTACTTTAAATTTAAACGACGTAACTCACTCAAGGCCTGGAGTGAGTGAGCTTAGTAAAATTTTAAACCAACAGTCATACTTTTCCCTAAACCTTGCTTAAAACAAGGTTTAAATCAATGTAACTAAGTTAAAATTGTAGTCAACTCAGAAAAAGTTAATATAACTATGTTAAAATTTACGTAAATGGATTAACTTCAAGGCAAAAAGGTTAAAATTAGAACTGAATCGAAATATAAAATCGAATATTTTTAGGATAAAGCATTAAATTTGGGTGTGGTTTGTCTCCAAATAGAGAAGATATAGTCAGCAGGTCACATTTAAAGTATTGTTGCTTATTGAGTTTAAATTTTAAACACTGGGTCCTTAGCAACGCATGCAATGACGACGCATGCGAACTGTTTACTATTACTCTTGAACACAGTTGAAAAGTGTGATGACGTCCAAATAAGGTGCCCACGCCATCAAACTCAAAACAACTCGCATTTTGCCAATGGGTAAAAAAAAAAAAAAAAAGCAGAATTATGGTTTTTGCTCAAATGAAAATAACTATGAAAGTTGAATGAATTGTCATAAATGCTAAGAATGGTTCTGAAAGAAACACATTTGAATTGAAAGTTTGAAGAGAAACATTAATGCACATTTTTTATATATGCTAACCTTTTTTCTAACTTATTCAGTACATCGTTATTAGAAGAAGAAAAAATTAACACTATTTTTTTTCACTGACATTCTGCTTAAAAAGTTTCCTAAAAACTACAGAAATATTAAATAAATAGTGGATTATTTTACAGGTTTAAAAAATCTTAATTGTTTTTTTAAGAAAAAATGCTTTAACTCTCGGAACCCCTTTGACACTTCCACAGAACCATAAGGTTCCGCGGAACACCTTTAGGGAACCACTGCACTAGAAAATCTGAGGGTTGTGAAAGCTGTATATGCCTAACACCTCGATTTCTAAATTTAATCAAGTAAAGAAAAAAAAATTCGTAACATAATTTACTGCAGTGGGTTCAAGATAAATAATTTTAAGTAAAATAAAATTCGAATAACTAAAATTATAGGGTTTTTCTAATCATCTTTTGCACCTTTTAGTTTACAAATTTAACTTTGTCGATTCAAAACTTTTTCAAACTTTCTAAAAAATATGTAATGGAAATTTATTCATGACAATTTTATAACTCCCCGTTTTATTTTTCATTTGACTACATTTTTCAAGATTGCTTCCAAAACATAATTAATTTTAATAGAATGGTTTGCTAATCTGATGCAGGAAGATTAATGCGCCATTGAGTGTTTTGATATAAAGTTGCCTGGCTTAGAGCAACTAGTAATAATTAGAATAAATTTCAAAAATATAATTTATATTAACTTTAAATTATCTTATTGGTTTTAAATTATCTTGCACCCGGAGTTCTTCTGATCAAGATTCCTTCAATCATATTCTTGTTCTTCTGGTTCTCCTGGTAATCAAATCCCAGCAATGGCTGATGTAAAATGTCGTCAGTAGTGGACGGAATATGGGTTAGAGTCCCTAGCCGTCAGGCTAACCGTGGGAGATAATAATGGTTTCTTTTTTTCATCTAACGCCAATGCGAATTAGTTCCATCAAAAAGTCCTCCACGAAAACAAAATTTTCTCCCAATCCAGGATTACCCTTGTCTTCTGAATTGGATTCGAAATTACAAGGCTACTGAGTTGAACATTGGTAGTCGTAAACTCGAAAATTAGATAGGCTGTTCAACAACGGTTATAATACAAGATAAAATATTTTGTTGTTTGAGCTCATAACTTTGTTGCTTGAGCCCCCTTCGTTCTTTTCGTATTGCTAACAGAGAGATAGAGTATGAAAACGAAAAAGAATCCAGTTTGTTGAATATTTTGTAGGTGGGTTTTTTTCTGCTTTTTCATAGTGTGAAGCTAATAATCACTCAAATTTACTTATGCAGAAAGATTTCAAATTAGCTTCCTATATAATCTCAAAATCCTTTGATTAATTATCACTGTGTGATATTACCATCAGTAAGTAATGAATTTTAACGCATTTGGAAAATCAGATAAATGATTTGGGTTAAATTATTACAATTCACCCGTTGAATGAAACTAATTCAAAATAAAGTTAACTATTAGACTCGAGATTTTCAAATTACTCTTTCCTCAAATTTGCGACATTTTATAAGGCAAAAATGTCGTATATTTAAAGTTCGATTTCTCGAAAATCATTCGATTAATTTTTCTTAAATATTGTGATTTGACGTATAAAATTTAATTCGTAAAAATTATGTAAAAAATTGTATGCAAACTTTTCAGTGAAAAGAATCATCTCCAATACTTGCCCCAGAACACAATTTTATTTGCCAAATTTACGATTTAATGGCATTTGGCGACGTAGTTAAAGCTTAGCACCGGCCCTGAATCTGTTTAAAAGTACATAAATATATTTTTCTCTTTTTTTAAACCAAGACTTGCAATCTTTTTGTTTATAACAAATATACTTTTTTTTCATGAAACTTTGATCCCATAGTTGACTTATCGTAAAGTCACGGTTCTTTGTAGAACACCACAGTCAAGCATCACTGGCACCGGTCAGTAAGATGGTGGGTGACCACTTCGATCACCTTAAAAAGTGACCGATTGCGTACGGTATCGGTCACCATAAAACTGTTTTATCGCTAAGTGCTCGATTTCGCTCGTAGTTCGTGGGTGCATGATACCACTTTTACAACTAGCTGATCAAGCATAAATGTAAACGAAATTATTCGATATGAAACTGTTTATATTACATTTGAAGGTGTTATAATTGACTAAGTTCAATCCCGTGAGCGACAGCAACCAACAAGATATTAATCTGTAAGTATTATTAACTGACTTCGAACTTTGCCTACAACAAATTTGACTCTAAGAAGGAAAAAACACTAAGATTGTTATATTTAAAGATATTAATAGATATTTAAAATCAGTTCGAAATTTCCCGAATTTACACGGTAATTGTGAGAAAAAAAGAGGAAGGAAGCGAATTAGATCGAATCGTAATGCTTTTACAAATAGAAGGAAAAAAACGAAAGAAAGAAGATAATTTTTTTGCTACTTTTTTTTGAGGACTTGGAAATAAAGTTTTCTTACAACTTCTTCGTGCCTGTTGGGCAGAAACTAACAATAAAAGCTACGAGGCACGAATTGACCCAGGAGAAAATGTTCTCTAAAAATCAATATCATATTTGAAAGGTTATTTACAAAAAAACAGTTTTTATCGTAAAAAGTTAAGAATTCTTTATAACTGCTGATACCCAAACTAATGCATTTCCTCTTTATTTTTTGATCTAAAAAATATGTAAATAAACTAAATTCTAAACAAAATAGAACATAAGTTAATCTTGTTTTTCACTGTTAACGTCTTAGGGTGAATTTTAATTCTGGTTTAAATTTCTCACAGTGCTGTATATTTAAATGTATTTTGTGTACTAATTTAACTAAAATGAATAATATTTATTTAATGTTAGCTATAGGTGAACGAAAAATGTGTTACTTAGTAGTATGCACTGGAAATGTTGCGTTTTATAAATCTATCTAAAGTATTATAATATGCATTTCGAAAATGTAACTAAATATTTGCTAAATAATAATTTTATTTTGCGGCTGTACGTACATATTTTATTTCCTAACCGTCGTTAAACTGCCGACCCAATTTGGAGTTTACTACTACCAATGTTCAACTCCGTAGCGTTGAAATTTTAAACCCAATTCAGAAAACAAACAATTGGGAAAAATTTGCTTTCGTGAAGGATTGCTTTTTGATGGAACAAAACCGCATCTGTGTTACACGAAGAGGAAAACCACGAAACCCACGTTCGGTTAGCCTAACGGCAAGGGGGCTCTAACCCATGATCCGTCTAACATTGAGGATATGTTTCGTCAGAACTGTGGTCGGTGCAAGCCTGGTGCGGAATTCGTATCGCCAGCCATCGCTTTGATCCACACCCAATTCAACTCAATGTGAAGCAAACGCTCTATTCCGTGACACATAGCAGCTTTTCACATAAATATTTCATTTTATTTTACCAATATTAGAGCCGTAGGAAGTGCCTAAAGAGCCACAATTTTTTCAATAAATGTTTTGTACAGTTTAGGATATACATATATATAATTTTAATTCCATAAAATATGATTTATTAAATAAATGTAAAAAAACGAATCTATCTAATAACTTATTCTTGGCCATCTGATTGCATTGTGAGGCAGAAAAATTAAAATTGTCCTTTACTTAATTGGCTTCATTTTAACACATTGCTGACCGGTCACGAGTCATAGCAATCATGTCAGCAGTGATCTCGTGGTGACTATTTTAAAAAATGGGCGTAATTTTCCTTACTTTTCAAGTTTTACTATTTAATTCTCTACCAATTTATTATAACTTTTGCTGAAAGCGGAGCAGTTGGCATCCCTGCAAATACAGTAATGTAATTAAAGAACCCGTAGCGTGTTAGTACCAGTTTTTCAAAAAAATATTAAAAAAAATAAAACCGTAACGGTTATCAACTTCAAATTCCAAAGCAAAAACTCTCTTTTTAGAAGAACAACTCTCTGTAGTTCTAAAAATTGTGTCGTGAAACTTAATTTTTTTATTTACTTCTTTATGTGCTTATTTTATTTTATTCATGCTTTTGCTAGCCAGTTATTTTTTTAAATATTTTTAGACTTTATAACATGATAAGCTTTTTTCAGCATCTTTATTGTTTTCACGGCGCATTGTTGGAAATCTTCTAGTGTCATTATTTGGTCTGTATACCTCGAGTTGTGTCTCGCTTATAAGATTGATGGGTCAAACCAGAAAATCTTGTTGGAAAGATTATCGGATCCTTTAGTTGAAACACCAAAATGCGATTTGAGCAAATTCTCACATTTTTTCATCTAAATGATAATACACAACGTATAGTTCCTCCAGACAGACTTTTCAAAATTAAACCGCTTTTGGATTATATCATTCCAAAATATCAGGCCCTACATATACCCAAACAGGAGCTAGCTGTAAACGAAGCAATGGTACCATTCAAAGGAGGCATCAGCTTTAGAACGTACGAAGATAACGAAGTATGAAATTTTGATCAGAATGCTTTGTGAAAGTAAGAGTGGGTATATATGCAACTTTGAGATCTATTTGGGGCTAGGCAAAAAGTTACAAGAAACTATATTGGAGCCGTACCTTGGTTGTTGGCATCACATATACCAGGACAACTACTATAACAGCGTTTCTACAGCCGAGCTATTGTTCAGAAGAAAAACATTAGTGTGTGGTACCATACGGGAAAATCGTGGCTTACCAAAAGTCCTGTTGGAAAAATCTAAAAGTGACTTTTTTACGTAAGGGACCAGTTGTTCTTATTGCTGGGAAGGATAAAAAAATAGTACGGATGGTATCAACTATTCATGATGCTTCTATGAAATCAAGTGGAAATCGAAAAAAAAATTATAGAGATGACACAATCGAACCTTTATGCATATTGCAGTACAATAAGCATATGAAAGGAGTAGATCGTGCAGATCAGTATTTGGCGAATAATAGTATTTTATGAAAAACTGTAAAGTGGTACAAAAAATTAGCTTTTTTCTGATAAACTGCACCTTGTTCAATGTATATGAAATGTACTGTACCTATCAGCCAGAAAGTAAAATAAGATATAAGAAATTTCTACTGGAAGTAGTCAGAGAATGGATAACTGTGATTTCCAAAGAATGTAGCACTGCACCTGACACTTCTCGGAGATATCAAACAGCTCCTTCTAAAGATCCACCCTCCAGGACTTCCGGACAACTAAGAGACCACGTCTTAGAAAAAATTGCTACGGCCAGAAAAACAAATCCGACAAGAGCGTGAAGAGTGTGTTCTTCGAAAGGAAAACGCAGCGAAACCCGATATTTTTGCAAAACTTGTGGTGTACCATTACGCGTAGGTGATTATTATACTTTTTATCATACGAAAAAGAAATATTAGGAGTTGAATAATAAATAAGAATTTTTAAAGTTTATTTATATTGTTTTATTTCCACATCTGCTTTCAAAACAATAGCCGGGCACATGTGTTAAAATACTTGTCAAAAATGAAGTTCCCTCACAATGTGAAACCAAAATCCTAATAGCTTAGAAAGAACAATTAGTGCAATTATAAAAACAATTTTGCAGACAGCGTAGAAATATTTATTTATATCGATTTCATGCAGGGTATGGAAGTAAGTACTTTTTAAATGAATAACTTGCAAAATTATTTTATAGAAAAAGAAAATTGTTTCGTTACATAAAACCTTTCGAAAAACAAATATAGTAACTTAATCACTTTTAAAAACAAAACATTTTAAATTTAATGTTCTTAATAAGCAATAAATCTGTTGCGAGAAGATACAAACATGCAATAAATCACTTTAATAAAGTTAAGAACGTGGTGTTAATTCTATACTTTATATATTTATTAATAATAACGTATTCGTTCGCTAACGTATATATTTCTAGCATTCACAGAAACAAACAGAAATCTATATTATACAATTGATAGGTAAATTCAACAAGACTTGATTAAACTTTGCCTGTTTGACATGCATATTACACGCCGCAAATACTTCAGATAATCGATTTATCAAATTCAACCAGAATAATTATTAAATTTTAAACTAAATTACCTCACAACTCCGATGTCATTTAAATATCTTAGAGCTCCCCATTATATGCGACCTCATAAAGAGTATTAGAAATCCTATCAAACATTTTCGATCCATGAGGTCTATGATTTATAATGGAATACGTGACTTATTTCGAAAGTGATAGACTTGCATTCATTCTACAATGATTGAAGTCACAGGAGGTTTGACCCGTAACTTCCCTCTAACTTTTAATTTTACGTTTATTGTATGCACGAAATGAAGATTGAGACAGAATTCAACACCCAGTGTAGAGCTACACTTATGCAAAGCATACAGTGTGTTCATAACATGCACGGATTAGACAGAACTTAGCATATTAAGACTGAATTTGTTATATTCTTCCGAATTATTACTCAAACACAAACAACATCTGCACAGATCCGTATTAAGGAAGACTACTGGGCCCCCATATCATTTTAGACCTCGCGGGAAGCCCAAAACTTAAGGGTACATCTAAAGCAATAGGAAATTTTTACTGATGACTTTTTTTTTAAAAATAAAATACAAGTGCATTTTAATGGTTAAATGTGCGAGAGATAGTAAGAGCATTAAACCTAATTTACAGTTGGGCCTAGAATACTAAACCCATTTAGATTAAGAGTTTCCTCATTTTTGTTCATGATAAAAAAAAAACTCTGTTATTTTTTCGCCGACCGGTCTGTGTAAGGGTCAGGGAGCTGGCCTTGCATCAGAAAGATTCTGGGTCCGAATCTCGGGCAAGGCATGGATGTTTTTTCATTCTCTGTGCTATCTGTCCTTACTGTACGGACAACGTTGGCCCACCTAAGATGGTTCCCCTGAAAGAGTGGCCAACAAATCTGCCCTTCAAATGCCTGTATGACGAAAGGTCATTCTCCAGGTGGGCATTGGAAAGTTTTTATTTTTTATTTTTCAAGATTATTATCATATCTACATGGATCATCCAACCTATATACTGTTCTAGGCTGTTTATTTACACTGTAAAAAATTCCACAGCAAATTACAGTAGAAAGTATTGGCATCCTGAGTGCCGTATCCGTAAATTTCATTTTTACCGTAAAATTTTACTCTATACTGTAATTTTTACAGTAATATTTATTTTATTACAGTGCATATAAAAAAAAAAACAGTATATCAGATTCTTTGTTCCGTAAGTAAATTTTTAGCTAGAGCCTGAGTGCTTGTACTTTTTACCGTAATTTGTTCCGGAGTTTTTTTACTGTGTGCCAGTTGACAAATTAACGTTACAAGAGTAACGGAACTATCTAAAATGTTTAATTAAGTAAAAAGTATTTAAAATTTTTTTCGAACTAGAAATTATTTGATTTATTAAAGTAAGACATATTTTAAAGTAAATATTATATTCATTGAATCTATAGTACTTGGTTATCTATAGTATAGTATCTCTTGAGTGTCGTCACAAGTGTAATAATTGATAATTTATCTAGAAGCCAATTTATTTTAATAATACGACATGCAGTTGGGCTGAAATCAAAACAGGAACTATTTTTTCTAGATAATTTGTTCCTTGCCTTTTAGAAAAATTCTCACAGTAAAACTTTTCAAAATTAAATATAAAATAAAAGTTCAGGCAAATTGAATCTCATAATCATATTTTCAAAATGAAAGAATTCTTTATGAACACGTAACGAATTTTGATGTACTTAATAAAACAATGAAATAAATACAATCAATTTGCGTCTTGTTTTATAACATTTTTGTTCTTTTGTTATATTTTTATATTTTTTACATTCAAACAATCATGGCTCACCAAAGGTATTGCAGGAAAAAACGTGAAAAAAGTGACTGAAAAAATTTGAAAGTGTAGTTACTTAATTAAAAATACAGTAATTATTCAGATAATGCAATACTAGTTTTGTAACTTACTCATTTACAGATGTTAATTCATTTTTATAACATACTCCGCCGAAAATTCAGAATACTCTTGAAATTTTCTACTGCTCAACTTTACCATATTTTCTGAAAAAAACTAAATTAAATCATAATTAGAAAAAGTAATAATTAAATAACTTAAAAGGTTTTTGCTACAGCACTTATTTACAAGCTCTGTTGTATTTTCTATACCATTCTATTTCCACCGTATTGCATCTTGTGTTCAGTTATTATGGCTGAAATTGTTCTCAAGTGTATAAAAAATTTCGGCAGTAAGTCAAAGAAGAGAAAAATATAAACATGAAACAGAATATGCAGAAATGAGAAAAAATTACATAAAAAATTATGCTACAATAAAGTAGAATAAATGTCAGCTGGATCAGCGAAAATTTTAGCAAAGGAAAAAAGCTAAGAGAAAGGAATAAAAACAGAGAACTTGTCAAAATTAAGATGTGATAATAAGAAAGAAATGAAGAAAGAAATGTCTAATTAAACAGGTTTTAGAGAAAGTGATAAGAATTTTAGAAAAAGTGATAAGAAAGTACTAAAAAGTTTTTACATCACCCACTAAAAAGCTTTCTGAAAAGTATAGTATTATCGAGAAGAAAATAAAATATGAAAAAACTAAAGCAAAAAGAGATATTGGCACTCAGAAAAAGTTATGTCCGCATAGTATTAGAGTGAATCATTCAGTCGAATCTGCATTATTTGGGTGTACATTACCGAAATTTATCCTAGAAAGCACCTGCTATATAAATTTAAAGAAGCTTTTTATTAGTTTAAAGAAACATACCCAGATATTGAAATAATCATTTTCAGCATTAAGACCCAGTTTCGTAAAACCTTATGTACACATTCCACAAAATATCTGTATTTGCAGTAGCCATAAAAACTTTTATAGAATTTACAGCTCAGAAGCTGACATATGTGAGATGTGATAACTATGTATTTAATTGACTTGATTTGCTGCGTCATTCGATTGTTAGAACTCAGACTGATGATTAAAGATCTCACTTTTTTCGGAAAACCGATGTCCGAGACCTAGAACTTCTTATCAATTACTTTCAAAAGGAAAGCAATAATAAAAATTTTAAAAAAGTAATTGTTTAAAAAAAAACAATTACTTAAACTTTACAAAATCTTAGAAAATAGCTGTATCCATTTCTGTAAAGCACCTTTACTCTCAAACTTCAATTCAAAAAATAATACAGACTCAGATAACAATATCTTGCAAATAGAATTTGCAGAAAATAGTAACAATCAATATCAAGATGATATTCTATCTGCACTCTGCTCAAATCAGCAAATTACTATTTTTATCCTATGGTATGCTGGCTGTTATTTTTTAATTTTGTATTTGATTTTTTTTTGTGCTGTTTATTGCTATTTCTTCTTGTTTTTATGTGACTTGTCTTCCAACCTTAAACATTAACCGATAAATGCCCCCTTAGGGGCATAGGTGCTGTGTTGAATGTTGATATGTGTGTGTGGTGTGCAGGCAGGGTTCGTAGTTGTTCTGATATTTCCCGATACAAAATATCTTGTCCTTATTTATTCTGATATTCCTAATTTTTTCTTTGCTCATAACATAACATTTACCAATATAACTAACCCGTTATCCTTTGAATTTTTAAAAAATTTCTTCTACTAGAAAAGGCGTAAGAGAAAAAAGACTTATCAAAATCAAAACTAGCAATTTTATTAAAAAAGTGGAATCCGCAACGCGTTTCAAATAAAAAGGAGTTAGCGTAAAAAATGAAATTCTTTCGATATCTTTCAATTTTCCTCAGAATAACGAATTATTGCTGAATCAGTATTGAGACAAAAAATTTCTTATCTTATCCAAATCTTTTTTTTTTTACAGAATCGTTTTTCCTTTGTTTCTCTCTCTCTTTTTTTTTTGTCATTTTGCAACTCTTTTCATCATAAATCAGCAACAGGTACTTGACTGTAAAGTGATGCCCCGTCATGTGTGTCACACATAGACTAGAAGACCTCTTTTCATCATAAATCAGGAACAGGTACTTGGCTGTTAAGTGATGCTCGTCATGTGCGTCACACATAGACTAGAAGATCTCTTTTCATCATAATTCAGCAACAGGCACTAGACTGTATAGTATCTTTTCACTCTATGCCTTTAATTTTGCATAATTTTGGATTAAAATGAAAATTTTTAAGTTTGACTGAAAAATTTTCATTATCAAAAAATATGAAGAAATAAAGGCGTATTGCACTCTATTTTCAGATAACGAAGTATTTCAAACTATCTTTATATTGAGAAATCTATTTCCGATATCAAGAAAATTCATGTTCCCATATCTCATTAGACATCAGCAAAATCGCACCGTTTTTTAAAATATTTTCTGATCAACTTGTTCCTATTTTAATTTTTATATTGAAAAGGTAGTGTTTCCAATTTTTTTTTTTTCAAGAAGAATAAAACGTTATTTTCAATGATAATCACAAAATTAAATACAAAATACACGGATTATAAAGTAGTACATGTGTGCATAGGTACGAAAGTGAATAACATTGGATAAAAATCGTTTATACAAAAATACAGTTATGGACAGTTAAAAATACCAGATGTTAAGACGGAACTTATTCATTAACTTCTTCAGAATTTATAACATTCTTTTACATTACCCCACACTGAAATTCAACAAATGCATACTCGGTGTTTGGTTATCACTATCATTAATATAACATACTAATATTGTGATTACATATTTTATATCATTATATTGAACTACGCGAAACGAAATAGTCTTTTTAGAGAAATAAAACATTATCTGTAAATCATCAAATTCAAAATTATTGTGCCCAAGAAACATCTGACGTTACATTTTTAACGTATTTAAAAATTCTAAAGCGAAATGTTTCTGATCATTTTTTTAACTGTTAACGAGATTGACAAAGTAAGTTTGAGACCTTAATACACCAAATGAGCGATATACGTAATTTTAAATGTTTTCACAACTTTCTGAAATTTTCTCATGATAATAAAATCAATCTTAGCATTATTCGTAAAGGAACAAAAATTACCTATTTATTTAATTTAACACACTTCCTTGTTTTTTCCTCCTGTTGTAGGCAAAACCTTAAAAAATAACCTGGGAGGTTCAGAAACTCAATATTCTATATAAATTATTCAATCTAAAAACTTCCTAGTGAGATGAGAGATTTTTGAAAAAGTTATAAACAGACTGACAATTGTTTATAAATTATGATCCATCATCGACTATACTCTCCGTGTTTTAGTGATGGATGAGTAAACGTGTTTTCTTAACAAATATTTCTTTAAATTATCCCTTTCTTCTCAAATATTCTGAATTATAGTGTTATTTTGTTAAAAATGGCTCCTATTTTTGTTATGGAATATCAGACGTCAATCCATCACAAGTTGAGACATCATTTAAGAAGATGCGACACAATAACGTAACCAAAGTAAACATAAGGTACTATATTTAGTTATCCACTGTCAAATCACTACGTTTAACTTTAAAAATAAACTATGAAGTTTTTTTCCTCTCCCTTTTCTGAAATAAAAAATAAGTAAAATCGTAAACTGCGTGTACTAATTATAAGTTTCAAAATTGTGCCTAATTTAAGCGGTATTACGTACTTTTTAAAAGTAAAATGTGTTATGAACTAGAAGATTTGAACTAAATACAGAAATTAATGGCGCTTTGATTCTTCGGAGACAAGAAACGTTTGTTTGTAGAGATCAAAGTCCCGAGAAAGTGTATGCAACAGAGTAACTTCAAATTAAATTTATGATCATTATGTCCGTTTGCTAAGTCAATGCTCAAGTCTAAACTATATTTATCTATGAAAGTTTTCACACTTCTCTGATGTTCCTTACCTTATGTTTCTTTCTTACTTCTGATCTTTCTTACCTTTTTCTTATGTTTCTTACTCTTATGAAGTCGGACTGGAAAATAAATATCTCTGTATTTTAAAATTTTAGAAGGCCGCAGACGCCGCCGCTACTTTGAGTGTTTAGCTAAGTGTTGCAATTTGTTTTACTTGCGCAAAAACTACAAGACTTAGAAACTTGAAATTACTAAGTTGTATAGAAAAGTGTACAGAGATTACATGTAAACGGTTACCAAAGAAACATAATTTTCTCTCCTTAAATTTAGATTTTTTTTAAATTTAAATCTTTATAAGAAATACGTATGCATTATTTGTAAATGCAGCATATCTTTTTTGTAATTTATTTAATTTGAAAATAATTGTAACATATAAAGCTTTAACTAATCTTTTTTAACTAATCTTCTGTGTACTATTAGTACTTTCTTATCAATTACAGTTAAAATACCTGACGATTTTGAAGTATATGAGTTTTATGAACTACGCTGATATTTTCTACACTTGCTTCCATAGTTTCAGCTTCATAGTATTACACCGTGAAATATATATTACATGTATATCATGAGTATTTTGTATGTAAATGGTGACGTCAGACGATTAAATCTAGTAAGGGTTCCGAAAATTGAAAACTTTGGAAAACTTCTCCCCGAGAAGTTGTTTATTGTTGCACTTCCACGAAACAAAATTTAACTGAAGATAAGATTTAAAAGCCCACGATCCAAAAATTCCACGAAACAAAGCAGCTGTATATACCCCAAATATTAATAGAAGCATTCATGGTTTTATATAGCCATTTAAAAAAAAATTTGCACCTTAAATAACAAAAACTTTGGCAGCTTCATCAGCCATAGAAAAAAAAATTAAACTGTTCCAAATTATGATCTCAGCAGTTATTTCGTAAGTAATTATTTAATCTGTACAGAAAATAAGATGTTACTTTAAACAGATCGCGAATTAGTTATAAGTCAACACTAAAAAGAGCCTTCTTATGAAATTTGACTGATCGTCGCTCAAGTAAAAGTTTTGAAATGCAATATGCGGGGGAAATGTTTTTTCCTGTTACTAATGCACAGATTGCGAATTTTTCCGTATAACATTCTACACGTAACAGAAGGCAGTCAGAAAACGTGTTCTTTTTCGCCATCCAATAAGTACTCTCTAGTCGTTAGCTACAGGTACTATTGATTTTCAATAAATACGTACATATTTCCTTTTAGTGGCACTGAAGTAACGAATTTCCAATGATGGCCATTATTGGAGCTATCTGAAGCATCTGTGACTCACATTGTGGAAATGCCAATATATGCCTTGTTTTGCTTACAAAACAATCTTTAATCGTGTCTAAAACATAAAGTTTGACTTTTTGATATTGAGAGACATCTGACGCTCTTATGACGTACTTTTGCTTAATCGTACGAAAGGTGTAAGCAGCTTAATCTATGTTTCTTTTTCCCTGAAACTACAACCTTTGCCTATTTCTAAAGAGTAATTTAACAGATAATCACGGGTTGGAAATATTTTGGTTTCCGTGTAAGAGCCCAGTAAAATCAATTCAGTTCCTATTTTGGTTTCTGTTAAAGAATCAGATCAGTTCCAAGAGTAGGGGGTAGAACGAGATGCTGAGCAAAAAGTTGCAAATCGATTGTGATAGTCAAGAGTTTATTTTCTTAAAATAATTTTTGTTTTGTTCATGCAGTTGTTAAGTATTGTTAACTAATAACAAACGAAATGAAAAGCCTTCACTTCTCTATGTAATAGTCAAAGTGTTGTATCAATAGTTAAAGACATTCTGTTTCAAGTGTTAGTAATAGAATTCAAAAAATGTAAGCAGTAGTTGTAAATTTTTGGTGCAAAGGCCTAACATTGATAATGAAAACATTGATAGGCTGGAATTTTAAGTTTTAAGTAATAGGGTTTAGTTTTCCTGCGCTAAACCTGAACAGGATCATGGTCTAGAATTAACATTTCGATTCCACTAACCAAATAATTTTACTTAAATACATTTGTCTACTCAAGAAAATTAGTATATAGCACAATGGTATAAACTATGTCTTACAAAAAGAAAAGGAAAGATCAGTGAGGTATTACTCTAAGATTCTGCAACAATATAGATATCTTCCTTCTATTCGCAAATGAATCCGTAAAGGTTCTATTGTTTAACGTTACTTTTAGTTAAAAACGATCGAGGTTAGATAGTAACTTATGGGAAAAATCAGAAAGGACTGCACTCTGAAATAAGATTTCAGTTTTTATCACTATACGTTTAATTTTTTCCTTAGCAATTGTAATTTAATTCTTTACAGCAGACAGATCATAAAATTACAAATATGGTTTCAAACTCAAATAAAATAAACGATGGTCAGTATGTATTTCATTAAAATATTCGTAGGATAACTCAGAAAATAAGAAATTTATTTTCACATCTGCACTCAAATTTCGAAACCCACTTTCAGAAGTTAGTTTGCTATCCTGATCGCATGTGATCAGTAATCGGTTGTACTACGCCAATTTCAAACGATATTAATCAATCATTCTTTAACTAACACTGGCGAAAAGATTACAAGTTGTTACTCAGTGTTTTGTGACACACAGGGCGCTATTGATGAAGGGCATAGAATAAGGCTGCTTATTCGCCTATCTAACCATATTTTAAAGGTTTTGACGTAATACAAAGTGAGGTCTGATTTTACTCGAGAAAATTTTCAACATTATCCCTATATTGGACTTTACTCCTCGTCTTCCGAGTAAGGTTCAAATTCAGGCAGTTAGGAATTAATAGCGTAAGCAATGAGGGTGTAAAAATATAAATTACATTGTAAAACATGTATTCAAATTGCAGAGTTAAAATAAGTACTTCCCGACCAAGCAACCAATAAAATATTTTCTCTTTACTTTTCCTCACTTTTGAATGAATGTATACTGTTAATTTAAAAAAAATGTAAGTTTTCAAAATCTTATTTAATATAACTTTCGAAACTTTTGCGTTTAATTTTTAAAAGCTATAATAAAAACTAATCATTATTTCAAGGTGCGGCGGTAAAAATTTTAGTGTCGCGAAATATCCACAAAATATCAATAGTTGTAAGTTTTTGAATCTCGTTATAATGCTTTTAGTGAATCGCAAAAGAAACTTTTGGCGCAACAAATGCAGCGATATTTTTATATGGATAAAAGATTCTTAGTAAAAAGCTCTCCATAAAAATGCACTCTATGATAAATAAAATCTGTCTCACGAGTCGAAAAATGTTTTCTTTTCTAATCTGGCTTAAGAAATAGGGCAACAATATCCCTGGTATAATAAAAATATTCTGGGGAAATATTTAATGGAGTTTTTTTATTATCTAATCATTTTTTTATGTTTAAAATTAAACTAGCGTTGAATTAAGTTGTAAAAACATTCCTCTTCACTTTGCAAAGGTAAGTATAAAAATTACTTTAATTATGGCATTCATAAAAAAAACGTTGTTGAAAGGAAAGGATCCTATTCGCATTGGAGAAAGAACGATTTGTTTAGGCCACTCGATTTTAGGCAATGAGTATGAAAAGGTTTGTAAGTTTGTCCAGTTTAGCGAAGTGGGTATAGGGATTACCATAATTGGACTTTATCTTTAATTTTAATAAAAAAAACGCCATTAAGTTGACGTTCAAAGAAACAATATTTTTTTATTCCATAAATCGAATTTTTGTGAAATTTGAATTTCACTTTAACAAGCTTATTCGGCTATAATTAAATTTCGATAGAAAAAAAAAGGAAAGGTGAAAATTCTCTCTATCTCTATTCGTTCTACAGTCACATGGCTTATTTATGAAAACACAAATTTTCGAAATCTGCGAATTCTTTTATATTTTACATCCATGCTCAGTACAAATATAGGCTTAGAAATACTTGTTAAATCGAAAAACAGGTATCGCAAATTGGAAAGGGACATCACAAATATAAATTTAGGATTTCTGTGGGATTCGAACTCGTTTCATCCTTGTTTCAGAGTGTTTGGTAGAACAATATCGATCTGCTTCTAATGCAACCGTACTCTTTACGCAAGCTCATCCTAATATTAATGTCTCATTTCAACTTCTATATCGCAACACCGGTGACGCAATCGGTTACACTGTTGATCGAATTTTACAGCTCATCTCAAAAAGAAAAACTAAAAGAAACCCTTATGGACACTGGTCTTCAATATAAAGAAAATTAACATCCTTAATTCTCCTAAGTGCACCAGTCAACTACACAATAGAAGAAACCTTAGACATCATAAAACAGAATGGAGAATATAATGAAGATACGGACATCATTAAATTAATTCCACACAAAAAGAACAATAGCACATCATCTTCAGAGCTTTTTACCACTTAGCATTACTTCTTCAAAAAATCAAATACGTTTTCATAGTTCGAAGCAGATGCATACTCAAAAAAAAAAGAATTTTTGTTATCAGATGTAGAAATTGTCAAGAATTCAGTCACCATCAAGACCACTGCCCCGTAGCATGATGCGGACGAAGAATACCATGCCATTAGCAACTGCGTTTCCGATTCTTCTTCTCTGTAAGCGCAACAGCCCCTTGCAGGCCTTGGCTGCCTCAACAGCTGACAAACACCAGAGCCTCCTATCCATGGCAACTCCCTTCCAATTTCTAATCTTTAGGGTTTTCAAATCATTTTCGATGTCGTTGAGCCATCTAGTAGGGGGTCTGCCTCTGGGACGTGATCCATCGGGGTTTTTAAAGGTGACTATTCTCATGGCGCTATTTTCAGGGCTTCTCCATAGATGGCCCAGCCATCTCAGCCTATTACTGCGAATTGTTGTGGAAATTTGGGGCTGCTTGTAGAGCTCGAAGTTATATCTAGTTCGCCAGCATTCCTTTTCTTGAATTGCGCCAAAGATGGCTCTGAAGATCTTGCTTTCAAAGGTGTCTAGTGTCCGCTGCATATCTGAATTTAGAGTCCAAGTTGCACTTCCATAATTTAGTGCATGAGTGTCTTATAGAGATTTAACTTTGTTTTTCGGCTGAGAATATTCGATCTTGTATTAACTGTTGGTTGACCAATAGGCATTACAACGCAACCTACGATATAGATATGATGATTATATTCTCCACTTAAAAAAAATAATTTGAGAAACCTTTAAACAAAGTGACAGGCGCAGTATAGTCTTCTCTGGCTCTTCTACCAATAAATTTTAACTAGCCAAACACTTTCAAAAATGATAATTGATTGTTTAAAAAAAAACTAAAATATTTAAAATTAAGTATATAATAATCTATTTTATTAGTATAAGCATATATTTATTAGTATAGCTGCATAAAGTATTAATGGAACTTAATGACACAAGGTTTTAAAAAGGACATGCTGCGTCAAACATTAGGTAAAAGCTTTAAAGTATTTGTAGAGATAAAATAAGAATATTTTTCTTAGATAAAGCATACTCTTTTATGGGTTGACTTTTCACACCGATTTAGATAAGCAAATATTTCACATTTTTTCATCCCATTGGCGCTTTTACCACTAAAAGAGAACACATATTTTATTGTCAGTACACGGAAAGGCGTGAATCTATCAAAGTCACAAATCATCACCCTACACAAATAACTGTTCACTGAAGATACGGGGAAAAGAGCGCAATAAAACCAAAAACCAATATAAGAAAATAATTTTTCTTTCTCCCATTCTAAGTTGAAAAATAAAATTCAATGAAATATGATCTGTGAAAAGCACTTTAACTGTATCAAGAATCATAAAAAAATTTTATATTGTTATGTATATTTGTGTATTGCATTCTGCTAACATTAGGAACTGATTATTAAGCACCTAAAATAATCACAATCAACGCTAATATATATATATATATATATATATATATATATATATATATATATATATATATATATATATATATATATATATATATATATATATATATATATATATATATATATATATATATATATAACACAGAAAGATTCAATTAATCTTTTTATGTTATTCCTTTTCTGAATATATTTTTCTTATTTTATTATTCAAAACGAATTGCTTTCTCACACTTTTCAATTCACATCCTGTCCTTTAATCTTTCTTTGCCTCAAGCATGGATTAATTAAAAGCAAGATATTTTTCCCCTTTGCTTTTTTTGGGGGGGGGATCGCGCGACCTATCTAATAAACCAATTACAATTACTAAGATTTCCCTTATTCCCTAAAACGAAGCCTGTTACGGATTTACTTTGCAAGATTTTTCCCTAACAACGAGGAGCACTACTTTTCGTGACCACTCTTTCAGCTGTTTTCTGTCTAATAATTAGTAAATAAATTTTGTACCCTCTTTCCCTGCCAAAGACCTGTTTTAATCCTTCCACTCGGCAACGACGTTACATATCTTTATATATAAGAAGAGTTTGGAATGATAACACATAGCCAATCACAAAAGACTTCTGCTTAGTAACGCACAAAACAGCCAATCAAAATTGAGAACGCATGTATGTAAAAAGGTAATAATTTTTAATAATGCTGTCAAAAAATACAAAATACAAACTGACCTCAAATGAAACTCAGAGGACTTCGAATTAAATAATTAAGAAAACTCTACTATTACGTTTATAAAAAGGAAGATTTATTAACTCAACAACAAAATTATAACATCGCCATTCCAAAAAAAAAAAAAAAAAAATTCTCACACTTGTTACGTAAAGCTATGAAAAGACCGAACGATTATTTATGCAAACGATTATATATGATTATCATGAACTAAACTTTATGCAAACGATTGTTTATGACGTCATTAGATAAAAGTGTCATTAACGCAATATTATCCAGTGTTTATTAATAATTTTGAGTGGCAATGTAAAAAGATAGTTGTTCTAAAGTTTTATAATAAAATGTTTGCTTTGATAGAACGCAGTTATTTATTTTAGAATTCCAATATATTTTAATAGCTTTGATAAATCGGGTAGAGTTATTGGAAACACGAATCAACACTCTCACAAAAAACTATTTACTGTAGAAATTATTGAGTTATGCTAGTATTGACTGAACATGACATCTTTAAGTTAAACTAACTATTTATTCAGTATACTACAAAAAGAAAACAAAATGGAACGACGATCGTAATATATATAAAAATAATAAAGAGCACGGGCTTCATAGGTGAAAGTTAAATTAGTAGTGCTGATGTGCTCCCAGATTTTCTAAATATGTAAATACCAATGTTTTTTCTTTCTTATTAACACATCTACATCAATACTTTCCCTTGTTAAAAAGAAAAAAAACTAAACTACTAATTTCTAAGTAACACTTAAATGTTAAGAGTTCATAAGAGTCCCATCTTTTCACATAGCTTTAAAAGTCTTGGCTTAGGCAAGGGCTTCGTCAATATATCTGCAGTTTGCACCTCCGTTGAGATCTGCTGCACACTAATTTCTTCTTCTAAAACCTTTTCGCGAATGAAGAAATGTTTTATACTGATGTGCTTCGTTCTACGATGAAACTCGGGATTTTGAGCCAATCTGACAGCTGCACTATTATCAACAAAAATTGTTGGCACTTCTGTCAAGGAGGAAATTCCATTGAAGAGTCTTTTAAGCCAAATTAATTCTTTTGCGGCTTCATTTGCAGCAACTATCTCAGCCTCTGTGGTTGATATTGCAACCATAGTTTGACGCTGACTTAGCCAAGATATAGCCCCACCTGCATGCAAAACTAAAACTCCACTCGTCGATCTTCCTGTCTTCATGCAGCCTCCAAAGTCAGCATCACTAAAACATTCTAGAATTCCTGGTTTATAGCCTGATTTATAGATAATACATTTTTGCTTGGAACTCGCGATGTATCGAAATACTCGTTTTACTTTGATAAAATCTTCTTTGGCAGGATTTTCTAACTTACGTGACAAAACGCTTATAGCGTATGCCAAGTCAGGTCTAGTGCCCATCATAAGATACATTAATGCACCGACAGCTTCACGATAAGGAAATACTGTTTCCCTCTCTTCTTCACTAGTGCATGATTCTTCCTCTTTTAAAATAGGTGTATGAACTGGCCTACAATTACTCATACCAAACCGCTGTAGTATCTTTGTGGCGTAAGTTTCTTGTCCAATTTTAATGCTTCCATCATCAAGTCTATAAATTTCTACTCCTAAAAAATATGATGCTGGCTTGCTTGTAATTTTGAACTGAGCTTTCAACTGATTTATGAAGTCTCTTGACTCTTCTTCGTGAGTAGCAGCAACTAGTCCATCATCTACATAGAGAGCTACGAGTAGCTTTTTATCTTCTTTCTCCCGAATGAACAAACACTGATCCGCTTCATTAACTTTAAAGCCAAGGTTTAACAGGAATCTACCAAAACATTTATGCCAACAACGAGGAGCTTGTTTAAGGCCATACAAACTTTTCTTGAGTTTGCATACATCGTTGGTGCCATTAGTGTAACCTTCAGGTTGATACATGTAAATGGTTTCCTCTAAATCACCATATAAAAAGGCAGTTGATACATCAAATTGCGTAAGGTGCATATTCTCACAAGCTGCAATACTTATTATTGAACGTACAGTTCCTAACTTAGTAACTGGACTAAAAGTTTGATTGTAATCAATACCCTTTCTTTGATTAAAGCCTTTAATCACAAGTCTTGCTTTATACTTATCTATAGTACCGTCAGGATTTTTCTTGATACGAAACACCCACTTACAAGGCAAAGCCTTAGCTTTCTCTGGTAAAGGTGTTAATATCCATGTTTGGTTTTCTTTTAGTGATTTGATTTCCGCATCCATTGCTTTTATCCAACAATTGTGTTCTTTGCAATTGATAGCTTCTTCGTATGACTCTGGCTCATTTGAATCTGATATGAAGCTTTCAGCTGCCATCACATAATCTTCAAAACTTTTTGGCTGTTTTAGTTCACTGCGATTTCTCAGTTTCATGGTAAATAAATTTTCTCTATCTTCACTTTCATTTTCTGAACTCATTTTCTCTTTTAAGTAATTTTGATCAAGCTTTCCCTCATTTTCAGCTTCTGTAGGTAACTTACTCATTGTATCAATCAAAGGTATTACTGCAGAATCTTCACAATTAGTTAGAGGTTTCTCATCAAATAATACATCTCGAGAACAGATAACATTATTGTTTTCCTTTATCCAGATACGATATCTTTCATCACCATCATATCCCAATAGATAACCTTTTATAGCTTTCTTATCCATTTTTCTACGCTTCTGTCTTGGTATATGGACATAGCATGATGATCCTACTATTCGCATATGTTTTATTCTGGGTCTTTGCCCCATCCATAGTTCATAAGGACTTATGTTTGGTAATGAACTTTTTCCTGTTCTGTTTAATATGTACACAGACGTATTTATCAGTTCTGCCCATAATGATGAAGGAAAATTTATTTCTGAATTGGAATTCCTCAAAGCTCTTGCCATTTCTACTAAAGTCCTATTCTCTCGCTCACTGCCGCCATTCTGCTGAGGCGTATAAGGAGCTGTTAGTCTTTGAATAATTCCACCTTTATGCAAGATTCTTCTCACATTTTCATTATCGAATTCTCCCCCATGATCACTCAAGATCTCCTTGATATTGTGCCCTAGATTTTTGGCATGTGCTAACATATTTTCAAGAGCTTGGGTAACTTCTGATTTCTTATGAAGATGAAATACATAGCGAAATTTAGTAAAATGATCTTTAAAAACTACAAAATAACGATACTTTTTAAATGATTGATCAAAAGGTCCACAGACATCTGTTGAGATAAGCTCTCCTGGGCTCTTGTTCTTCTGTCTATTACCAAATTTTAATCGATGAGCTTTACCGTAGATGCATACTTCACAGAGTTGATTGTTGAATTCAACTTTAAGTTCCATTTGCTTTTCAAGAACATTCTTTACATGGCGTTTGTCTTGGTGTCCCCAGCGCTCATGATATAATTGCAGAATAGAATCACTTGTGGTAACTAAGTTCACTTCCACTGGATTGTTTGGAATAAGAACTTGCATGTGTGCTTTATATAAACCACCTCTTACATTTCTTGTACCATAGAGTACAGTTTTGTTACCAATTTTTAACCAACATTCTTCCGTTGTTGATACGAATTTACTGTTTTCGTTTCTATCCTGTGCTGCTAGTACTGAAAATAAATTTTTCTTAATATCTGGAACTAACCAAACTTCTTTAAGTTCTTTAAATTGTCTCTCACCATTAACTTTTGTCATAATCTTTAAAGTGCCTCTGCCTATAGCTGGTAGTACCTTACCACTTGCAGCAGTAATCCCATGCGGGGATTCAAAAACTTCAAAATCGGCAAAGAATTTACTATTATTGGTGACATGTTTTGAAGCACCATTATCTATAAACCAATCGTAGCTGCTTTCTTCAAATGAAAAAACTTCTTCGTGAAGAGCTAATAATGAATTATTTGCAATAACATTATCTCTATCTTGAAGATTTTCATTTTACTTTGGCTTAGCTGGCCTACCATCGGCAATCCACTTTCGACAATTTTTCACCCAGTGACCATTTTGATGACAGTAGTTGCACTTTCCAATTTGTCTTCTACTTTTAAAAATCGGCTTGGCTCTAGTTACTTTTGCTTCTAATGCTTCTTGATTTAATGATTCACTAAAACTTGAATCTTTCTTTATCTCTCTTTCATGAGTACACAACTGTGTTGTTAGTTCATCTAGAGTTCTTTTTTCATCATTCAAAAGTAGCCAACTTGATTTAAAGGTACGATAATTGAGAGGAAGAGTGTCCAAAATTTTGCAAATTAACAACATTTCTGGTAGCCGGTTTTCACTTTTACTCTCAAGACCACTATTTAAATCATTCCATAAATTTTTGAGCTTTGATAAATGAGCTGACATATCATCATCCGACCAACTAAATTTAAAGAATTGAAGACAAATGTTATAGAGCTGGTTGTCAGAAGAATCTTCAAAAATTTTCTGAAGTTCCAGCCAAACATCTCTTGCGCTATTAAATCTCATTACCTTTTGTAATGTGTCTTCTGTCATGGAGTTGGTTAACACCATCATCGCACAGTTATTTGCCTTATTAAAATCTCTGAGATCATCCTTATATTTCTTTTTGATAGTTTCAGAAGCTGTTGGCTCAGGCAGTTCTGGCTTGTACATCTTTCCTTCAACAACTTCCAGAGCATCTGCGTGATAATTCAAAACAAACTTAATTCTGTATTTCCAAATTGCCCAATCACTTTTACCACTCAATGGTTTCACTTGGATTTTTCCTTGATCCATTACTTAAACTAACTGCAATTGCTGACTTTCGGAATATGAATTAACTTTAGCACCAGCACTTCCGCTTAACTATCGCCAAACTCAATTATTTCATTATTTTAACTTCGCGTAAATAGCGTGCTGGGCCCATAACCTGTAGAAATTATTGAGTTATGCTAGTATTGACTGAACATGACATCTTTAAGTTAAACTAACTATTTATTCAGTATACTACAAAAAGAAAACAAAATGGAACGACGATCGTAATATATATAAAAATAATAAAGAGCACGGGCTTCATAGGTGAAAGTTAAATTAGTAGTGCTGATGTGCTCCCAGATTTTCTAAATATGTAAATACCAATGTTTTTTCTTTCTTATTAACACATCTACATCAATATTTACATTCCAAATTATCAAAATATATTGAACAGAGTTTACTTAAAAATACTTATATCTTTCATAAACAATGGATTGCCGTGAATATCTTAGGCGATATCAACAGCGGCATTGAGCTGAACATGATTTAGCTACACAAAATTAACTGGAAAATAATCGTAGTGCTATCAATACGCGACGGAGGAATGCGCGGCGAAGAAACGTTAAAAAGTCAAGACGTTTAAATGAAAACGAATACCTTGATGTAGTTACGAATACTTCTGAATGAAACTAAAATATTTTGTCAGTTGACAGTATTGAAGTTAATTGAGCAATTACTTGCAATGGTATTCTAGGTAATATTTGATTCTAAGTAATATTTGAAATATTACTTAGAATCAACTTATTAATATTATATGTTTTAATTTGTTTGTAATTTTTGTAAAGTTTTTTTTCATCAGGTTTTAATTGTTTTTAGTTTAAAATTTAAATTACTGGGAGGGGGAGAGAGATAAAGCACCATATAGGGAGCGTCCGGCATCCTATAAGATCAACAATGATTTGAGTTAGGCTATATCACGCGTGCTTCGGATACGGAGATTAATCTCCGGCTAATGCCCTGTAGTAATGTGTTAAATAATATTGCTTCCTCGCTTTATTTAAGTTTATAATATTGTCTGCATTGAAATTGCTTTATATAAGTTTATAATGTTGATAATAAGTTCCTCTGACATTTTACAATCCTATCATATTCTCTCTATGTGATGTTGGCGCAGAAAAATTGCCAGCTAATCTCCAGGAAAACGACTAAGTTTGTTCGCGAAGCGAAAGAAAATGTAATTGCGTAGCAATTATCGGGGGTTGGCGAGCGGTAGTGAGCAGGGGGTGGAGCCCACTAGTATATATATATTTATGTGTATGTGAGTGCGTGGGTGCTGGGGAGAGAAAACAGAAACAGAACGAGAATAAACAATTACTAAAGAATATATAAATTAAAAAATGGCAAATTAACAAGTAAAAGATATCTCGTTTTCAACCCACACTATTATTATCCGCAAAAATTAGCACTTATAACATTGTATAAAAATTTAGGGTTTAGGCTCTATAATTTCAAAAAATTCCAACACAAAATCACTAAATTACAAAAAAGTGTATGTGGCGTAACCACGTGAGACGTAATTTCTAACGAACACTAAAAACAGTTTCAAATGGACCAGTCGACGAAACGAAAGTTAATGAAGTAATGAATTCGATTGGTGTCGACGAAGTGGTGTTGATGATTGTCGCTGAAATAAACGGGAACTCTTTTAACTGCATATTTATCTCCATAAAATGATGTAACCTCTGTCGAATTACATTATCTGTTGTTTTCACCATCCCTGAAATTTATTCGAACAGGTGAAAGTGTACCAATATTGCACAGAAACAGGTTCCAATAAAAAATTTTACTATTTGTGATTCTTAATAAAAGTTGCTTTTGATGAAATTTAATTTTTTCACAAAAGGATATCTCTAAAAATTTTATTGAATAAACTAATTTTTTAAAAAATTTTCCTACCTCCACATTTAAGATAAATGTGTTATGAAATTAGTAAAAATGAAATGTTAATAACTATTTTAGAATATAAATTATTATCTATAATAATAAAAACAAGAGAGTGTGCGTGTGTTAGTATTATAACTCCATGACCGTTCGTTCTATCGTCTTGAAATTCGGACAACGGCTGCAAGGGCCCATTTTAGTCTTTGATCTTAAAATTCGTTCGAAATTTCAAAGTAGGTCATTCGATAGAGATATGTGAAAAATGGAGATTTTCTGATTGGTTTAATATTATTATGTGATTTGATAATATTTGAATTTTCTCATTGGTTTAACTAAAGACGGTTCTTTTTTTTTCACTTATTTTAAAGGTAACATCATTGATATTAGCTAGCTTATATCTCTCATAATACAAAAAGGAGTTTTTTGCACCTTCTTAAATAATTACTTATTTATTATTTATTAAAGCAGGTAAACTAATGGTTAATTTGAACTTGGTTGCATGCGTGGAACCTCTTCACTAAATTAGTTATCTGAAATCACGTGTTTATAATTATGCTTTTAAAATGTGTTTCCATAAAACTGAAATCGCCATTCGTCAATGATGTTTGATTAAATTTGATAATAGGTACTACCTTGATGTATTTTTAAATAGGTACTATGTATTATATTAGTTTCTTTGCTACCTATTAAAATTGCATTATTACTGTGCAGCTTTATAATAAATACTGTGGAAAGAGATTTTTTTAGGGACCCCCGAAAGAGATAACTATTGTAGAAAATTGTTTGATTGCTGTAAATATTGCCTATCATGATGGCCACGAGCAGCAGCATCCTGCCAAATGATACAGGATATAGTTAATCCTTATTTTGATAGGATGAATTACTATGAATGTGTTTTGCTCAATCGAATAGTGTTAAGCCACGAAGAAGGGATTATTTGAGCTTAATTTGTTGAGTTGGTATAGTTCGTTCATCGGGAGTTGGCACTCGCCTCCACCTCTTTGGAGGAAGAGTTCATTTCAGAGGAGTAAAAGGAGAAACGTCTCCGCGCTTGAAATTGAAACGACCCTTAATGCACGCCAAACGCAAGCGAATTATTTTTCAGTCACGTACTTCACTTTATCATCTGCAGTTATACCTTTCGTTACTCTAGATAATTAAATATATTGCAGCAAAATGTCTCAAAAAGGACAAACTATTCACTCAAAAGAGAAAAATATCAACAAATTTATGATATATTTATTGTTAAAAAAATGCACATAAAGATCGCGAAATAAATATTTTTGACATACAATCGCCAAATAGCAACCTTGTTCAGGATTGTCCACATCATTCTTCCAAAAATAGCGAAATAGTATAGTGGGATACCACGTGATAAAGGCGGAGCCAAGTGCCAACTCCTGGTGGATGAACTATATATGCCTTTTAGTTTTGTAAGCGATTTAAGTGTTATTTAATATTGATTATTTACTTTTTTTTCACCACTTACGAACGGGAATTTAGCTAGTTAAAAATAAAAAGGTTTTCATTTTCATATAAAGGCTTTGAACTTTTCCGTTGAAATATGTAATTTCCTCAGAAATGGAAAGCTTTCTAAAAATAATTTTTGATACAGTAATTGCATGTTTCAAACATCATTCGAATAGTTTTTTTTTTCTTTCCTTAACTATTCAATGCCAAACTTTAGAAGCATGGCGCCTCAATAAAAACAATTTTCTATTATAAATCGTTATATGCCTCATTTTTCTACCTTAACTATATTTCTCTTTTCTGTCTAGTGCAAAAGAGCACGTACTTTTCCAACCTACTTCTTTTCTTAAAGCGGCCTCATCAAATACCTGATTTATTACTGTTCTTCAGCGATTGTGATGTGTGTTATACACTACGATTTATTTATCAGAAAAACCGTTTTATTCATCTTAAATTTTCAAAATATTTTTTTGAATGTTATTTATAAATTACCCGGGAAACAATTATTATTTGAATCAAATGAATTCACATTTTTTAAGGGGACACTTCAGGTTCAAAATGATTTTTTTTAAATATCAACCAATTTTAATGAAAATTTCATAGATTGTGAATAAAGCATTTAGAAAGATATTCCCAAAATTTGAAGCAAAAATATTAATTTGTTGAAAAGTTATAATTTTTTTAATAATTTATCCGCAAGTAAAATTACTAAATGTTCCAATATTTCAAAATGTTTCCTGCGCATGAGTTTTTATCGTAGCTGTATGAAACTCATTTATATTACAGTTTGAATAAGTATAAATAAAATTGGATATGTTTGAACAACTTAGCACTTAATTTTAAACAAATAAAAAATCAAAATATCATAGTCTTTATATAATTTTTAAAAATTGAAATTTAAATAACAATTTAAAGTAATTTAAAAAATATTCAGTGAGTATTCAGCTTTTATTTATATCACATTGGTTACGGAACATTAGACCAATCATATATATGAGAAAAAAATAAAGATTTATTCAAAACTCATGCGCAAGGAACTTTTCGAAGTTTGAATATTATCGTAAAAAACAACATTGAGAAAAAACAGTTTAACTATAAAAACAAACAGTTTACATAACCTTGTTTACAAATCTTGAAATGCTTATAACTTTGCAAAAAATGACTGAAATTGAAAAAATTTTCTTTTAAATTGTAGCTAGATATAACTATTATTTTTTGAAACAAAAATTGAAAAAAGTATAATTTGGTCGATTTTTGGGTTTTTCATCGTGAAGTGTCCCCTTAAACAATCGAGATCAAAAGATTCTTCGTAGTATTTTTAGAATCTTTTAAGACTTCTAAAGATATCGCTCATGGGTTGCAATAGCGGCACAACTCAAAAAATCATGTTTTGAGATAAGTGGGTTTGAAGTTTTTATTGCTAAGGATAATGCACAAAATGCTTTAGTTTGCTTAAAAGTAGACTGACTACCTTCGAGTTGAATTATAAGTTTTGGTAGTATTGCTGCTGGAAGAATGTGTAGTTTCATATTTACACATGTTCTTAGTCCAAAACGCATGTTTTTTGAGTTGTGCCACTATTTTAGCATTTGATTTCGTGTTTTACCATCAATAATTAGATTTTTATATTTAGATATTTGAAAATGAAACAAAAAAATTTAAAAAAAAAATTATATCTCGAAAAATTATATCTTGAAGTTTAGTGAGTGATTGCAAATTACAAGAAAACAGAAAGTGTGATACAGTGTGCAAGTGATGTCAATTTCTGGCACAAAAGCCGTGATTTGGCTATACTGGGCATAAAATTAAATTTAAGTCAAAAACTAGATGAAAGTCAATGTAAGTATGTTAAAATTTGGTCGCTGAACTAACTTTCTGTGCTCTTTGTTAAAATTTATTCTAGTGGTGGCTATGTTTCTGATTTAATATATTATTTTTCATTCATTTGAACTTAATTTATACACCACTACACACAAATGATTTACTAGTTCATTTGCAACGCCACTTTATACGAGCTCTTTCGTGGTAAAACTTATAAAATGTTGGAAAATTACCAAAAACTCTTAAAGCTTTGATATTTAAATGTCTACCACTGTATAAAATATTTTGCAAAAAGCGTAATAGTTGGTAAGCCTGTTAATATTAAAATACAAAGGGTGAAAAAAAGCGGCTAGTTTAAACTCAGGACAACATACAATTAAAATATGCATTAAAAAGAATTATAAAATCCGATGTCTTCAAAATATAGCAGTAACATTTGCATAACATTCATAACTCTAAATAAACATTTTTTGGGAGGAAAAAAAGATAGCAATTATTTTAAATAATCAATAATATTTAAATAGCTTGATGTTTTATAGTGTGTTTAAATATATTTAAATACGCAAATGAAAATCCTTCCTACATTAGTAACTATTTGCAATTTAATTGGAATCTTCCCCAGAATGTAATTAATTCTCTTGTAGTTTAATTTCTTAGGTGTACTTAAGTGCGATTTCGTAAACTCATTTAATTAAATGTGGTTTTCCTTGTCATGGTAGTAAACGGAATTTAAGACTATAACATCTAGTGTTTCTAGAATTGAAAACAAAACTCATGTTTAGTTTTCCGCTGAATATTAGACAAAGTATACTTTTGTTATTGAAGAAAATAAATTAAAATAAGACAACATCGTGATTAAAGTAATAAAAATTCATCTCTTCTCTCTCTCTCAAATATAAGCGAAAGTCAATCTATATGGATGTTCGTAATACGGAGATTTGGATTCTGTTCTTTTGTTTTCCTATAGTTCTCAAATTTTTATGAGGTGATTGGTAAACAAAAATTTCTTCACCGGCGGCATGTAGTTTGACTGCAAAATCGAAAATACGAAATTCCATTGCTGAAAATCTTTTCTATAGATTAAACTTCTTTTGAATGGTTGGAGTTTACTGGCACAAGAGCCAGAAACGGCTATACTGCACCATGCACTAGGTTAAAATTGGTCTCTAGGTCAAACTACGGTATTTTTTCTTAAAGTTAGAGAATAAAGTCCTGTGGTTTTAATAAATTTTAAAAGGTTGTGATGTATAGAATCCCAAATAATGATTGAAGATCAGGATGAAAACTGCCAAAAAGTTTGTTTCTCAACTATTTGAATCGTCTACAGTCGGTAAAAATATGTTTAATGGCGATAACAACTTGACAGAGTGAACAAATAGGTGCAGGTTCGTTTCTCTATAAATATATATGGGTATATCGGGAGTGGACAACGCACAGCCTGTTTTTTAAAACACGAGTTTAACGGTCAACGGATATTATTTTATGGTGATTGATAGAAGGGAAAATTTCATGTAATTTGTTATCATTTTATATATTCCAGTGCTCTTTCCAGACTAGATAAACTGATGATTTGCAAATTCACTTGTTGTCCGATGGTGCTAAAACATACCTGCTTATATTATGAGTACTTTTTGCAACTAGCACATTCATTCTCGTGTATACCGACATGGGATGGTATCCAACAAAAATAAATATCGAAACCTCTGTCACAGATCCTTAGTTACTGATTAAACTTTATTTAAGAATCTTTTGAACGGCTTCACCAACTGGCATGGCGTTTTTCGTTATAGATAGCTAATATTTTTTTGGAACACTTTGCAATACTTTCCATCCCTCTACGTTGAATTTTTCGCATGCAATATTGAAAAATTTGTTTTTTTTTATTGTTTTAACGTTGTGCTCTGTCGTCAAAACAGTATCGTTACAAAACGTTTAGAAAAGGCGAATCTCTAGAAAAAATGAAATGCCTAATTAAAGCTTGCAAAGCTCATAGTTTAAATGAAGTAAAAACACGTACTATAAACAATGACTTAGCCTAAAATAGGTTTTCAAAAATTTTTAAATCATAAGTAATTATAAACATAAATGTGCTTATTCTTGTTTATCCAATCGTAATTTCAATTGCATATAAAGTTATTAAATTCTAACACTACAACTCCTTGTTGCAAAAAATTAACAAATATTATTCTTTGACATATTTGCAAACATAATTTTTTTACTGCATATTACTATTTTTTTTATTGAAAATATCATAATAACCCAAATTTTTAATGACGAGAGGCTGGGTACCAACAAAAGCTAGAGACATAAAACGAAAAATTGTATGTTTGTGTACTTATATTTAAAGCCTAGATTAGATAAAAGTTTATGTTAATTAAGATATTACGAAAATGCTAAAAAAGGATGCGTAAGAAGTAACAAAACATAATATAAAATGCTTAACATAGTTTTAATGTAAGTATTTTTTGCTTAGTTAATTGTTGTCAAATCTTTCTTCACAATAGTGTAGCAGATCCGATAATTGCCTAAAAATCTCGTGGAAGATTTGATTTTCAATTACTTCGCTTTCTGTAAAAGGTTGCATAAAGTTGGAGAGAATTAAAATATAAAACTTTCAAAATTTGGTCATCATTTTAAAAGGCTCACCTCGAATTAACTAACACAAAATGGAGTTTAATAACTTTTGAATCTCTTATTACGTAGTGGCGGGCAAATCAAATTTAGCAAACTAAGATCCATAAATAAATTATGAATGTTACTATGGGCCGAAAGCATATGGAGGACCAAGGCCTACTGTCCCGATTTTCTTGACTTTAGACACTGGGGAGCAGCTGTTCCGGTTGGGTGTTCAGCCGAACGCGAAACCCTCAATGTTTACTCCCAAATCATGCTTGGTACTCATTTGATACCCTGTTTCCACTAGTAGGTATAAGCTTTCATAACATTCTGGTGAAAACCAGGTACAATCGACAGACTGAAAAGATGAAAAGCTAAGTCAACATCCCCCGGTCGCGATTTTCCAATCCAACAGCGTTTGACAACCTGCTCTCCTGTTTGGCATTTTCTTAAATAAAATTTTAAAAAATTTAATTCTTGATCTTATTTCAGTTTTGGTAACAAATTTTAAAAGAAGTATAAACATATATATTATAATTGTGACCAACTACAACCAATAGAACAAACCTCTATAAAAGATATCGAATCGTTAAAGACCACCAGATTGTAATTTAGCTGCCCGGTCCGAGGGTAAAACCCCGGACTTGTGACACGGAAGTATGAAGCGCAACATCTCAGCTACCGGGTTACTACCAATAGAATCTTTTTACTCTCAATAGAAAAATTTCGTTCTCAAAGAGAACCAAATTTAAATCTCAGTTGAATGATTGTATTTGTTTTTTACACACACGTTATTAAAAAGCTCGTTATTTCGAAATTCCTTTACATCTAGATATTTCACTTTCACTATAAACGAATCTTTTGTTGTCTAAAATGTCAAAATTTGCTTTTTAATATATTTTCTTCCAAAACTATTCTAATTCTTAATATCAATTTAAAATGAGAAATCGTGTATTGAATTCTTATCCTTTGTTAAGACCATGAAAAGTTACTGCTTTTTCTTTTATCCATGTTGCCGCATGCTTTTAGTACAAAAGAATTCTCAAATTCAGAAAAGTTTACTAACAGAAAAGAAGCAAAAATATTTCTCGAAATTAATGTCGCCAAATAGTTCTAAAAAATTCTCGTAAAGGCTCATATTGAAAAACTTTTGTATTTAGATACGACGAGGTTGGGAACTTATGAAAAGTAAAAAAAATAATAAATGTAAAATGGGAGAATGCTTACTGTGTAAAGAAATATTCAATAAGACTGTTTAAAAATGGATTTCCTTTCTCCGTTTCAAAAATAAACCTCAAATTCTACAAGGTGTTTTCAAACGCAGGTGGAATGTCAAAAATTCTTCTTTACTCTTGTCTAAAAACGGATTTAGAGCGGGGGAAAAAACGAGCTAGATTTGGGATAGAAAGCTAAAGATTTCCGCTGAAATTCCCTGAAGGGTAACGTAAAATGTGCTTTCGCTTTGAGAATATATAAGTTTTTCTCATGTTAAAATATTCCGTAAATAAAATGTCCCGTAAAAAAAGATTTCGATTGATAAAGACTTTTCGGGAGAAATTGGAAAACTTTCCTTTACCCAATATGTTTTGGTAACAGAGAAATCTCGATGAAAAATAAATATGGAAAACTTCACATTTTTGTGATTCTAAAAATAAATAGATTCGTAAAAAAATGTACAATGGCTCACAAAAGTGTTCGCACACTTTTAATATCTGTAGTAAATGCTAAGTGCCTTGGAAATTAATTATAATTTGAAATCCCATATTTTTTCATATTATCTTCATGTTTTTCTTTACGAAACACCATCTTTCATTCTAAATATTGACTGACTCTTTTTTTTTCTTTTTAAATAAAAAAGAATCCGCCGAAAAGAAAAAGTTGCTGCAGGCCTTCACCTCTTAAACTACCCTACAGAAAAAGATTTATATTCATTTAAGGCCAAAGACTATTCAAGCACACCACGAGATATGATTCAATAGAGGATACGACACAAACCACAAACCAACCAAAAAAGAATCCGAGAGAGAGGTTGACTCAAATGTCATCATACACAGAAAAATTTCCGAATAAATTCAAAATTAAATGTATTGCTTGTTGATTTATTTATTTATTTTATAATAATTTTTTTCTTTTTATTTATTTATCTTTCACTTTTTATTTATTTTTTTCTGCATTGTGCTAGCATTTAAAAAAGTGTTTGGCTTTAACTTTTTTTGTTTACTTTGCAATATTCTGTTTATTATTTATAAAATTGAAAGTGACAGTAAGGAAACAACGAATATCGTACGAAAAGTGTTTTTATTTATTATTTTTTTCATCCTATTAGTAGTAAATCACTTTGGAATATCGCAAAGTTAGTAAATCTATTCTATTTTACACTGCAGTATGAGGTAAAATGCTTTAAAGAAGAAAATCGGATCGGAAAAAAAAGAAAAGGTCCGGTAACGTTAACAAAACGTGATCAGAGAACGCTGTAAAATTATCTACAGAATATAATGAAAACTTTTCTTATACAGTTTCATCTGAAACTGTTTGGCAATTTCTCAGAACAACTCAATTAAGTAGAAGTTCTGCCCGTAGAACTTTTTTTTTGGTAGTTCGAAAAGCTTTAATTCGCAAAATCAATGTTAAATAAGTGTGTATTGTAAATTTTTGGCGCAAGAGCCATGATTTGGTTATACTGCGCCTAAAATTAGGTTAAAAGTTCATATAACTTGGTCCAAATCCAAACACAATCAAAACAACCAAATTAAAACTGAAGTAACTTAATAAAGTTACTTATAAAGTAACTAGTTAAAGTTAGTTAAGTGTAATTAAATAAACCTCACATTTATAGAACTAATGTCTTATTTGCTGATGAAAGCAATCCTAAGAGCTTAGTTGAAACTGGTTAAGCCTGGCGGTGTCTTTGTGTGGGCATGGATGTCAACATCAGAACTAGATGATTTAGTATTTATTGATGATTTAATGAATCATGCTGTTTATTTAGATATTTTAAGAGACAATTTAAATTTATCCGTTCAAACCGCCCAAACGGTTTTCAACGTTCACCTCGCGTGTTTCTATAACTGCGCACAAGTTTTGAAAACAACCCCTAAGACACCAGATTTAAACCCTATAGAACATATGTGTAGAGAAATGAAAGCTAGAGTTCGAAAACACGAAATAAAACAAAAGTGAATAAAAGAAATTGATGCGGAAATAACTGAAATATTGAGATAATATTTTCATATATAATTATAATATATAACTATATATAATTATTGATATAATATTTATATAAACAACGAATGATATTTATTTCAAGCTGTTTAAAATTATTAATAATTAGCTGTTGTTGTAAATGCTAAAGGATATCCTTCTAAATACTAATTTAAAAAAATTTGAATGTTTATTAATATGTAGGAACTTTTTAAAAGTGTAACATGACTTGTAAGTTAATGTTTTTGTTATTTTTTGAAAATTATTTTCTTAAAAATTTTAAGTTTGACTATGCAAGCAAAATACTTCATACGATTTTATTGAAAATGGGTCATAGATCGCATTAAGTACTTTTTCTGAAATATTTATTTTAGCCATTGGGTAAAGAAGGATTTCATTATAAATCGTAAGTGTACGAACACTTTTGGGAGCTACTGCAATTTTTTAAAAATATCCCAAAAATGATAATAATAATTATCATTATTAACGAATAAAAAGGAGATATTTTTTAAAATAAATAATTCCGCTGAATGAGGTGCTTCTGAAAATTTCCATTTAGTTGGATCGGAGTTATAGGCACAAAGCCAGATGAAACTATATTGTGTCAAACGGAAACATTGTATTTAATTGGATTATTTTGAAAAATTGTTTCAAAAATTGAATATTTCACTTTTTTTTTCATTTTATCAAAAAAATAGGAATAATTTTAGATACTTTACTTTGTGTTTTATTGCAAACTATGTTTTCAATTTTAGTGAATTTTGAAAATGTAATGCAAAAAAAAAGATACATAATTTTAAATCAGGTAGTATGCTAATGAGAAAAAAATGCCAAAGATATTGAAGTTTGAACAATTTTTACATAGCAACAGATCAAAAATCGTTAATATTTTCATTAAAATTAAAAACCTTTTTAAAAAATTTTATCTCAGTGATTTTGTGAACAAACAATGCATCTTTATAACATGATTATTAAATACTTACAAACAGAGCGAAGAAATTTAAAAGAATGTACGCATTTTTAAATAAAATTTCAAAACTCTGCCTTGTATCTCCTTAAATTGCCTATAATAACCTAAAAATGATGATCAACATATTCATACTTAATGTTGGTTGTCATTTATAGTTGAATAAATATTTTTACCAAAGGAGCAATTTTAGTGTTAACATCTGATTACTAATAATCTGTCACGATATGCGCATTTTGTAAAACTGAATAAAGTTTGCCCTATCTGGCGTTCTAGAGTATGGATATTATGAACCAAGGAGAGACTAGAGATCTTGACCTCAATCGAATCGGAAACTGACAAATGTGTCCTCTGGCTAATAAGCCTGATGATTTATAACCCATCCCTTAAATGAGTCCAATTCAATTACATCCCCCATCGATATCTGTGAAGAACAGTGACAACTGCTATCCGGGATATAATATTGCGTTCCTGTTCGGAAATGGAATTACTTGTTGATCAAACTCCGAAGATTATAATTATTCACAGAGCACAAATTGCACCAACGATTGTATTAGTAAAGAAATACTGAAATTAAACGATTATTTCATACATAATAGAGCTAAAAACAATAAAAAAAATGGAAACACCATACATAACATCGCTAAAGACAGAAAAAATAATAAGTTAATAAATACAAAATTTTATACTCAAAAACTGCACATTATTTTTTAATTCAAAAAATGTTATATAGAGTTCTGAAAAACCAACAAAACACAACCATACATTAAGAAAAACATCTAACGAGATCAAGAAAAATTTTTCAAAAAAAACGAGACGAAATTTTAATAAGGATAATTTTATTCTTTTCTAGTTGTCTCTGCTTTTAATGACGTCAGCATCGGGTAAACGTAATTTCTAATACCATTATGTGATTGGTTCTTGGTTTATTTTCATATGTACATACATAGGCATGTTTTCAAACCGCTAAATATCAGAGGGCTCCTGATTCCTCACTTTAACCTGAATTGGTTTTTGTTGAGATTAGTTTTTCTGTATTTAAGGTTTTTTATTTACCCGTTAATGGTATTTCAAATTTTTTTTTTTTTGCAAAGTTTATGCTAACCTGTTACGGGTATTTCAGTTTATTTTTGCTTTGTTGCTGTGTAGTTGTGTCAAATATGCTTTTTTAAATAAAAAAAAAAACTGTTTCTTCAGTAAAACTTTCGTTACAATACCAACTTTTTTTAACAACCGTGTTACGTTAACGACCTATTGCACGCTAATTGTAAAAGGACGAAAAAGGAAAACAGGCATCCCATTGGAATATTTGTTTTATACCTCACTGTAACGAAATTAAACGGATTGTTTCTAAAAATCAACGTTTGCTTTATTTTGTGTTTGTAAACAAACACATCAAATGCTATAGTCATTATCAATGTTCACAAATGCTCTGCGTCAACGTTGATAATTATTTTACTCCGATTCACTCAATTTGAATAATTAAATTTTAAGGTTAGAAATGTGAGTTCTAAGTGCAATAATGAAATAGCGACGAAATACGATTTTTGTGAGTGTAGCAAACAATATTTACTCAAGTAAACTTTCGTGCAACAATTTTATTTTTTTATTTAATTTTGCTTTTAAAAAAATTCATTTAGGAAAATATTTTTTTCTCTCTTCAGTATTTTTAATGTTTTGAAAGTTAATTTATTCGAATTTTTTTGTTGAAAGGATTGATAAAAAGCAGGCAATGTGTGCTTTGAATTTCCTACATTAATTTTTGATGCATGATAAAACGGAAAGAGGAAACACAGGGACAGCAATTAATCTCCCTTTCTTGAACATGAGACGAGTAATTGGTGTAGTACCTCCTTCCCTATGAGTGACATATATTACAAGGATAATTAAACAATCAATTGTTAAGTAGCATGGAAAGAAAACAGTATCATGAAAATATGAAGAAATTAGCACGGGGAAACGTTAATCGGGGCATGAAATTTGTATAATGAATGAATTAGCGAAATTTAAATGGCCATTGTCTTACTGAAAACAAGTAATGATTAAGGAAAGTATGAAAATTTCTAACTAAATTATTAAAAAAACATAGCTTCCGAGCTAGATTTCACAAAAAAAAAAGTCAGTGATATTATATTTGATATTGCATTTTACTACACGTCGTTTTTGGAGGTTATAATGTTTAAATGAAAGGCACTAACTCACTTTTTATTAACTGTAACTGTTTATCGTTTTGATTATTTATAATGTGCTTTGGGGGCGTTTCATTGTAGTGTTTTCTATATTTGTTAATTTAAATGTGATTCTCTTGCAAATTTATATGATTTTTAATGTGATAATTATTATTATTCTTTATGCTTGTATTATCATTAGGGGCCTCGGGGCACTGTTAGTTTTGGCTTTGCCACTAACAACAGAAAGGCTCCTGTGTGTTTGCAGACAGTGTGTCCCCTGATGAAGTGCTGCTCTGTAAACACACAATTTTATTTTAATATTATTTTTATATTATTTTTAAATCATTTTTAAGTAATTTTATATTGTTACAAGGACTATCATTCGTCATATTTCCCATACATTTCGAAATTATCGTATCATTGAGGTTTAGGCAATGAGTATATAGATTGAATATATATAGGAGGGGACCGAAGCTCATTCCATGACATGATCATCTTATATATATTTATATATATATATATATATATATATATATATACAGTGACTTAAGAAGATTTTATGTTAAACATATATAATAAATGGGTTTAGCTTAATAGCGACCAAACCCTATAAGATTGCGTAGCAATTTTCAGGGTTTGGTAGCATCAGCGAACAGGGGGTGGAGCCCAATAGTTTTAACAAATCATTTAGAGAATTTTTTTTAAAAATTTCCATGCTTTCCTAGTTAAAAATATTTTCCTCTGTACTTCTGTTTTATATATTACCTAAAGTTGCAGACTTTTCAAAAATTATTAATTTCCAATTAGAAATTTACTAAATTTTCCCCTAACATCATTTAAAATGTTATAATCTGAAAATATAAAAGCCGAATATAGAATTCTACTGTTTTGAAAATTATAAGGTTCTTGTAAAAATGCGCTTAAATTCTTAGTTCAATGAGCTTTACTTGAAATGCTTTTATAAATTAATTAGAGCCAAATACTTTCAAGTTACAAAAACACACTTACACTAACAAGATGGGATTAAAAGCGTGATTACGCCCACAGGGCAGTGGCAGAATATATCTGTATTTAAATAATTTGTCTTTTCTTTTCATTTGTTTAAATATTAGCTAATTGTCTCTAAGAGAGATTCCACTTTTTTTTTTCACTTGTAACGCGTAAAATTTATTAATGCATCTTAGTACCAAATTTAAATACATTAAAATAATATTTTTTTATTCATAAAACACTTGCGACAAATGATAATTTACAATTGATTGATACATTCATTGATTGATAATTTACAATTGATTGATACATTCATTGATTGATAATTTACAATTGATTGATACATTCATTGACTGATAATTTACAATTGATAATCTGCTATACATTCATTGACTGATAATTTACAATTGATAATCTGCTATACATCGTTCCTAAAATAATTAAAATCATTCGACGTTAGTGATCAGATTAGTTTTTTGGGGGGCAAGAGAGACAGTTTTGGCTATATCGCTTATCCAACTAGGTATATATTATACAACTAGGTTCACAATTCTGTTTCGGTTAAAAAACTAAATAAAAGTATAAATGCCAATGTACTTAATGTATGAGAAAATGTTAGAGAGAGGATTATCTCCAATTAGTAAAAATAATGACGGATAGAAGCTATCCAAAATGACGCAGTCTCTGATTTTTAAATTTCATGCACTGGATTTGTAAAATTCTTCGGAAGTACCCAGTCTCTTTAAGATACAAGATTTCGATGTGGGATATCAACAATTAAAATTGTTAGTTAATTAGTTATTTGGAGTATTTGGGGCCAGAGCCAGAAATTGCTATACCGCACAATGAACTTGATCTAAAAAACGAGTACATACTTGGTATAAATATGAGATATTAATAATATAAAAGGTAAAATTAAATTGAGGTATAAAATCCAATGTCCTTAACGTAAAGGAGAAGATTATAGTGTGGACACAATCTTAATAGCTCGAAGGGGTAACCTCAAATGTGCTAATTAATAGCTGCAGACAATATTTTAAATTACGAAATCAGACACATAAACGTACTTTCTCTGAATAAGCAAACCTTTTTTTCGACGGATTCGGATTTCTGACCCCTAAAGGGGTAATCGCAGTCTGGGAAATAGGGTCCCAATAGTTTGGTCAGGCGAGCACTCCAAACTTCGGACCACTCAATATTATTTTAACTTCGTGCATATTATGCTATATCTCGAGAAATTATTAATTTCTTGCACACAATTATAAAATTCGTTTATTCAAAGATAATTTCCATGCAAAAATAACTTTTAGTAAATATTAGTTACTTTTTTTTTAATAAAGGCCGAAAAAACTACGAATAGTAAGGTATAAATTTTTTTGCATCATTTAAAAGAATATAATTTACATGATAAAATGCAAAATTTTAGCGTAAATCGATTGAACAGTTCCTGAGAAATTAAATTTCAAAAAAAGACAGATATTTAAAATTCGATTGCAGAAGCACGGGCCAAAAGCACGCAACCTGTTAACTCCCAGATAAAATTGCCCCGTTGGGAGACACATTTGTATGAGAGAGCAGACAGGTAACTCCAGGAATCCTTTTTCCATCTTGCAAGACGCAACACACGGCAAACATGCTGGTCAGCAATAGCTAACATTATTAACTTTGAAAAAAATTGGTTATTTCAAATAAAGATGGGGAACAAAATTTAAAAAAAATCAGGAAACTAATCAAAATCTGAAAAACTATAATCTCTAAATTATAATTAGTGTTTAAACCTAAATGAAATAATATTCAATCATTACTTAAATGTCTTGTTTTATTAGAAAGTCGGAAACTCAAAACAGAACTGTCTCAAGAGAATCGGAAGTTGCTACGGTCCATCTAGAGGCCCAAATGTGACATACCCGTCACACAAGAGTATGCCCCTGAGAATTTATCCAATTGGTAGCAAATCTAAAAGAAGATCAAGGCCCACCCCAAGCTGTCTTGCCAATAATGATAATGATTTGTATCCATTTTTTAGGTCATATAATTTTTTTACTTTAAATTTTAAAAAAAATCTATTGTTGTTTCCAATATCAATAACAGCAAGCATGCTTGGTGAAACTAAGCGAATTTAAGGCAGACAGTACGTTTCTTTTTTTTTCTTTCGTGGGGCCATCTATTGCCAAGAATACGACTTCAGCTGCACACACACGTCACAACCCTATTCAAAAGGGCGGGCCCATTCAAAAATTTATCATTCATCCACAGATCGTAATTTTTGACCTGAATCAGCAGGGGTCTGTCCAGGCCGAATTTACTACCGTTTAGCGGTACCTTCACAAATTCAACTTAAGGAAAAACGGTAGTTTCACAAAACACTTTTTGTTGAAATTTTATTTTTTTATCCCTTAAGAAACAATAAATCCATATTTTTGTGTTGATTTTTTAATACATTTTTTAATTTTTCACAAATTATGTTTAAATTTTCACAAAATAGGTACCTCTCAGAAAAGCCTAGACAGACCCCTGATCAGAGAACAATCTATCGCCAATTTAGTACCCCCAGAGGTATAATTTGTTATAGAAACTTAGAGGGATTTTTGACTCGACAGGTTTGGACCATACCATATACGGCACCAGTTACCATAAACGGCATGCGGAGATCAAACTCACGACCTCTATGGGTTCAACGCCCTAACAACCAAGCTATCCTGGTCCATTTAAAATTCAAATTGAATTAATTAATTTCTTTAATTCTTCTTGCCATCTCTATTTTTTTTAATTATTAAGGTAATCAGAGTTACATCGTCATAATGTCCTATTTATGATAGGATACAATAAAAGTAAAAAAGTGACCTTAATTCAAAGCTTTTTAATTAAATCATTTGTTTTTACAAACATATCCCTTTTCCTTTCAGCATAGGGAGAAAACTGACGGATTTAATTTCGAAACAGCGAAGAAAATGAAGACTTTCTCAAAGAGTTCTCTTCTTACACTTAAATCTTGGGTTAAAAAAAATCTTGTATTATTAGTTCGTTAAATTATTTCTGACTGTTTACTTTCTATCAAATAACATTTATTTTCTTTCCATCAGTGATGTAGTTTTAAGATTATATGACATTTCTTCTTTATTGTAAGTAAAACATATGAAAATAAACTGAATTTAGTAATAAATTGTATTGATGAACATTTTATGAATTTATTTTATTTAAGAGGAGAAACTTTTCTTGGTGAATTCTCATTCACCTTAATGTAAATTTAATGTGGGAGGATTTTAGATAGTGATGTTGTATGCTTTATGTCAGTGTTTCCCAAACTGTGGTACGCGTACCCCTAGGGGTACGGGAACAGTTTAGCGGGGGTACGCGTTCTTATGCAAAATATCCTGCAATAAACGAAAATTTCAAAAAATTTCACATAAAAACAAAGCTAGCCATGAAAATTTACGATTACGTATTTTTCCATTGGCTATTTTTTGCAGAGTTAGCAAATAATAATTAGTGGTGTCAACAGCCAGTTGTGATTTTTAACTTTTGTGCTATTTTTGATAGTAAAAAATACATAAATTTTTTTGTTAGTGGTACACAGCGTTACGAAAAATTTAGAAAGGGTACACAAAAGTCATAAGTTTGGGAAACACTGCTTTATGTTATGGCTCAAGTGTCATGAATTAGACCAGTCTTGGTTAAGTAAACGACTGAATTGTGTTTTAAATAAAATTTTACCCTTACTATTGGGTAAATTTGGTTTCTCTTTCAATTTGGTAAAACAGATGAAGCAATCGCTCAATAAAAAACAATAACAACTAACTGTAACATAAACGACATTAAAATGTAGTGTTCAATTTTAAACTAATTCGAATGCACGTTTTTACGTTGTCGAGGCGTTTAAGTTAGATCTTATTTAAGGTAAAATTTATTAAATGTATTTAGCTTTGTGCAATCTAAAATTACAAAAATCCATAAGTCTGACATATCACCGATACATATTATACGTGTCCAGGGGCGCAAACATTGAGTTAGTTCCTGGTGCTATAAGCCCCAACTATGCCTTTGCTTTTATTAGCAAAGTCTCGTACTTACATCTGAATGCATATGGCAACCCTTTAGCAAGCATTTAAGATAACCGAAGTAAAAGCATGTGCTTAAACTCTAGAACTATTGCTGAGATTGAGTTGCTTTTCTTAAAAATAAATAAATAACAACGAAATATTCTGAAAAGAAAAAAAGCTTTGCTTCAATTGCATAGACTTTTAAAGCTGTTGTAAGCAAAATAATGAATTTGAAATGTTCTAAATGGAGTTAAGTTGCTATTAAGAAATTTAAACTGAGTTGCATTTATCAGTAATCAATATTAATATGTTATTAATTATTATTAGAATTCAGAATGCTACAAAAAATACAATTTATAATTCGTTGATATTTATCTTCTTCCTAATATTTTGAAATGAAAGAAGCAGCCCTTGATTGATATGTCAAGAACTTCTCTCAAAACATTCATTGTGCCCAATTCGAAATCTAACATGGCGATTAAGGGAAGGAATATCTCTATCTACCTACTTTATCAGATGCAGCAATCTTCAATATGTCTCTTTTTTTTCTTGTCTTGTAGGATTGATTGAATGTAGGGTTTAATGGCACAAAGTCCTAAGAAGGACATGCTGCGCCAAACATACGTTTTTAAAATAAAGGTAAATGTATATTACAAATTTTCCTCATTAAAAGCCACACGGAATTTATAAAACTAGATACAACGTGAAGGAGGTATTCAAAAGTGAGTAAAATCAGGTAAAATGTAAATGTAGTAAAGTATTATAAAACAGTTGCATTCAAAGCTGAATAAAATCAGATAAAATTGTGAATAGGATAAAACAGTTATATACAGTATAAAAGACCAATTGCGCGTAGAAACACAAAAATGTTAGGATGATGCGAGTCACCTAACAAATCCCGCAGAGTTAAAATAGAACTACCAAAAAAGGTTAGACGATGATGGTTAAAACATGGACAGATGATTAAAACATGATGAATAGTGAGTAAAAGTTTGCAGGTGTTGCATTGGGGAGGAGGTTCCCCAAATAACAAATGTAGGTGGGTCAGCCTAGTGTGGCCGATTCGGAGACGGTTTAACTTTACATCTGCATGCCGCAGACTCAATACAGGATAAGGGTTCAAATCTGTTTTTATTGAGTGTAACTTGTTATAAATTTTTAGATCCCATTGCTGTTGCCAAACAGATGTGACGAACTGTTGAATATAAGTTTTTGTGTCCGAGAAAGGTACAGATAAAGTTAATACTGAGGTAGCAGATCGTGCAGCCGAATCAGCCAAGTCGTTCCCTGGAATACCGACGTGACTCGGTACCCAACAGAATAAAATATGAAATCTATTTTGAAGGGTTATCAACAAGTGATTAATAAAACATAAAATCGGATGATTTTCACTGTTAAAATTTTCCAACTGGCGCAAAACGCTCATACTATCTGAGTATATGCAAAATTTCCTTGTAGAGCGCGTAGAAATCAGTCGCAATGCCAAGAGAATGGCAACTGCTTCAGCAGTGAAGACGGAGCAAATATCTGGGATTTTGTAGCTATAGGCATCATCAGCGATGATGACACCACAGCCTACATATCTTTGTCTTGTAGGAGGCAGTAGACGAAAGGGAACTTTTCATCATCGATTGTGTATAATTGATTAAATAAAAGTGGAGCTATTTTAAAGGTTCCCTCTGCCCAATTTTTTTTACGTGCGCATTCTTTTTAGGTTTCAGTTGTACAGAATATCTGAAAAGAAAGATAAGTACAATTTATGAAAAAGCTGGTATAAATTTGAAAGTTGAGTCACAGTCACTTAGTATATTTCATATAGTTAGTCTCTTAACATATAGAAGCAGATGTATTTCAAATCTTATTCCGAAATTGAAAAGAGAGACTAAAGTGTAAAAGTCTTCAGTACCGTTGTCTACTTTAATTAAATTTAGACAAGGAAAGTTTTCTGAGTTTCCATGTAAGGACAACAGATTCTTCACTGGTGAGTGTTTTCTGTCTATTTTTCATGAAATTCTTAATGAATTTTATACGAACATTTTCTTATTTCAGATATTTTTTACAATTCTCAAAGTACTGCTCAGTTATTTTTTTACCAAAGATTTTAACACATAACGTTCGAAAATTAGAATTGAACATTACCTTTTTTTTAAACTATTGAAATGCTTTTTTTTAATTAGAGAATTTTAGCAGGTGCACTAGAATGCTTATAATTAACGTTTTCCCCCTTGAAATAGAAGAAACTATTCTACCGAACGATTTATTTAACTATGGCATTAAAAAAAAAATTTACGAAAAACTATCAATGCGTAATCCTTTTCTCGTAACAAAAATATAAATTTTATTGTTTCATTTATTCAAGGAAACAGAAATATGGAAAAAACATCCAAATAAATAGTGCATAAAATTTATTTAAAAAATCAAATGGACGTCGAAGTTTTTTACATGAAAGTCAAGGAGAATTATTGATTTTTATTTTTTGTATTTTCGTAGTTTAGGTAGAAACTTTTTTTCCCCAAAATTTCAACGAAGCGAAGGGAAATAAAGCAATCGAAGTGGAGTTAATATTATGAGCACTTTAAAATCAAATTGTTTTCTTTTTTCTATTGATATGTAAATGGAATGCCATTTGCCATAATTGCATTATCTCAATTTATTATTTTTATTTTCATTTTCCTCTATTCGACAAAGCTAAAAAAGTCATGAATAGGTTTGAAGATAAGTATCTCGAGCAAAAAATGCATTTATGCAAAAAATGCATCTAAATTTATGATAAAAATTAACTACAAACATCACGTAAAAATAATGTCCCCCATTTTTTCCCCTAACAATCTGCATATGGTCCATTATCCATAATTTGAACAAATATCCAAATTTTTTAAAATAAATTTCTGTCCAAAACAATACTTTAAGATGGCTTTTCATAAATGATTTGTCATCAAAAAAATTCACAAAAAAAGTAACACGAAAATCCTATATACCAAGTCGAACACAAATTATCCGTTAAAATACAGTTTGTCAGTGGCGTGCCAAAGAATCAATATAGTGGAATGTTATGTTAGTTAGAAGCTGTTGGCGCGAGGTTATTAGTTTAACGTTATAAACCAGATGTGGCTAGATACGTAGGTATATTATGCAACTAGATTAACAATTCTTATGAGGGTTAAAATTTAGATTTTTGTATTAAAACAAATGTCCTTGGGGTATTAGAAAATGTTGTCGGAAGAGTGAGTATCTTCAATTAAAGAAATCCAATATAGAGCCAAAATGGCGATGCCTCTTAATCTAAAATCAAAATGTAAAAGATATGTTAACAGTTCCTTATATTTTATTTTTATTTTATTACCGCCGTCGAACAGTCGACTCAATTTTGAGTTTATGACTACTAGTGTTCAACTCTGTAATCTTGTTGTTTTGAGCACAATCCAGAAGACAAGGGAACTCCTGAATAAAGTATTTGGAGAAATTTGCCTTCGTGAAAGACTTTTTGATGGAACTAACCGGCATTTGGTTAAGAAATGGAGAGGAAAACCTCCCACGGATAGCCTGACAGGAAGGGGTCTCTAACTCATGATCCATCTACGACTGAGGATATTTTACGTCAGTACTGTGGTCGGTGCAAGCTGGGAGCGGAGTTTGTACCAACTAGCCATCCCTGGGATTCGAATCCAGTTCACCTCATTGGGAAGCGATCGCTCTATCCCCTGATCCACCACAGCTCCTTACAATTGGAACATTCGGGTGAAAATTCATTTAACAATAGATTTTAATGGGTGTGCATGGTTTATTAGTAAGAGAGGTAAAATTACTTTAAGTATTCGTCCGAATTTAGAATTTAGCAGTAGGATCTATCATCAATAGAAGATAATTTTTAATTTTAACAGCGTGCATGCAATTTGTGGTCAATATTACTTTTTATATTTGAATACATGATTGCATTATTCGATGTAGTGATAGTTCTAAAAATTAAAAATACTCGAAAATAATACAATTGATTGAGGTTTCAAATTGTGAACCGCTGAATTGTTTAACTATTGGTGTTAAATTATAAGAATTCAAAGTAGAATTAATTATTAAATTTGAAATATTGAGTGCAAAATTAAAATTGTTTTTAATTAGCTAACAAATAAGCTTATTAGCTATAAAAAGGTTTCTTCTATTCAAAACTATTGCGTTTAAATTCAAACAACCGCCAATTATATAGTCTAAGTTTTAATTATTCAAAAAATTAAATACTAAAATTATAACGACAGCTCTAATTTATTAAGGAAAAGTTTCGCGTCAATATTATTACATCCTTAAAATGAACTGTCGTTTTTATTAAATCCCATTCAAAATAATGTTTAAAGACAGTTTTTATTGCCCTATAGCAAATAGTAGATCCGTAATAATAAAAGTTCTGCTGTAGTTTAATTAGTTTAAGCATAAAATGATGATCTCAAACCACATAATGTAATTTAAAGCCAATAGCTGCTCTTCTAACTTACATAGCGATTGATAGCTCACTTTGTCTTTAAAATCAAATTAGTTGTGTTCACGTGGTAAGCGTAGCTCAATCCTGATCTCCCCCCATAGGGATCATCAAGGGGAACCGGTGACCCGGTCGTTGCAAGAGCTCTCGAGTCAGTGCGAAGGGACGGTGGTGCATGGACACGAGGTCCATGACTCCGAGTCTCTCACGATACAGCATACAAATCGCATTAAGGCTAAAGGAGGCCCAAGATGACAGAAGGGTGGCAGTGCCAAACCCACTGCAGGCGCTTACAGTCAAGGCATTCTCTGACTGTAAAATTTCAAAAACTATTCTGAACTTTATTGATTTTACAAAAAAAAAACGACCAACTTGTTTACGTGGTAATAACATCTTCTCTTTAAAAATGGCTATATTAGCTCATGCTCAAGGAGTGCATTTATCCCATGAATCATCATTACGCATTAGTGTTAGTAAGGAAATCATAAACTAAAATTTAATTCTATTTATATACATCTTTAATTAATAGCAAGACTGTAATGCAGGTGCCAAAACAGGCTATTCCGCTCTGAGTACTAAATAGATATTAAAATACAATGGTTGAAGTATCTGGTTGACGGATGTCAATGAAACTTGGTAGATACGTGGGGGGAATCCATAATTGAAAAGGTACAAGCAAAATTAACACAATTTGGAGGTGCAAAACTTGTTTGAATCATAGCATATGCTTACTCTATGCGAATTCAATCCAGCACATGTTGAACTGTAGTGTGTAAAGGGCAATTCCATGAAAAAGGGGAAAAGCATTGGAAAATTCAAATAAGAATAATGTTATCATTTTGGATGTTTTCTGAATTAGAAAGGTTTGAAGTTTGATAATTTATAATTTTTTTTTTTGAGAATTTAGTTTTTTAGTGTTGGTAACCCATTGAACATTGGCATTTACTTGTTCTGATTTGGGTGAAGAACATGGTCAGTTTTTGAAAATCAGTAAGTTAACATTATTTTAATTTCAAAATGTTCCAAAGAATAAATATTGTTTATTACGCTTAATAGAATTATTGTGCAGTGTCAAAATAAGTTTTTGTTGTTAAATTCACTTAATTACATAAATTTCAACTAAACATTAATGCATGTAACGTAAGTTACCGAAAACTAGGAAAAGTTTTTGTGTGTAAAAAAGAACAAGTGATACAAAAGTAAGAATAATATTTTTTCTTCCTTAGAGGCTAACACTAAATAAGCAGCAATAATTTTCTTTTCAAATATTACTTATTTATTGTTTTGCGCCCCATTCAATATGTGTAACGTAAGTTACTGACATGCATGCAATGTAAGTTACCAATGTGAAATGAGTTTATTCCTCTTGAAAATTGGCATACAAACTAAATAAGATGTATCCATTTACAATACCAAAGTTTAAATAAATTATCACTGCCTTAAGATATTAATTTTAATGAAACTCTTTGCTTTAAGTTATTAATTTGGATGTTGGCATTCATATGTTTTCAAAGTTGAGCGAAATATTTCAACAGGCACCGGGAGTTAAGGATGTAGTTATAATTAGAGATGCTAATGGTAGCAAAAAGAAAGTAAAAGCACGGCATCTTCATCATTCAGTTCGAGAAATGCACCAAATTCTTATGGAAGAAGATCCAGAATGCAAAATTGGAAAAACTAAATTCTTTGAGCTCCGTCCAAAGCATGTCTTGCTTAGTAGCAAACTTCCAGGCAATGTTTGTGTTTGTAAGCACCATGAAAAGTTCGGACTGACTAAGGAAGCCTTCAGAAAAATTTATAATGTTCCATCTTACGAAATTCTTTAGAAATGTATTTTATGTTTAGAAAAAACAGCTGAGTGCGAGTCTCTACAACAGATGAGTGGAGTGTTTCTAGTCTATTCTCAAAATCTCCACAGATTAAAAACATTAAGCAGATCCACCATTTAAGAGTACAAGAAGGCATACCAGAAGAGTTTTTTTTAGTGAAAAATGTTGAAAAAGAAAATGATGAATTCAAGATAAATGCTGGGGGTTGTTGATATATGGTTAGATAGGAGGACATGTTATATCCTGGTGTGGTAATGTCTGTTTCAGAGCAAGAATTTAAAGTCAATGTAATGGCTGCTGTGGGAATCTATTGTAAATGGCCAGAAAAAAGAGATGAAATATTCTACCAGAAGGAAAGCATGGTGAAAAGAATTGAGGCCCCTGTACTAGTCAATAACAAAGGACTTAATAAGTTTGCAGTTATGTGTGAATCAAAAGTATCTGAATTTACTTTATGTACACTTTTTCTCCCTTGCACTATACTGTTTAAATAGCTTAATTTGCATTTGTACATTATTTGATAAAAGTTTGATACAAAGGGAATTTCGTAACGTAAGTTACTGTAACGTAAGTTACCCACTTAAAAAATTATATTTAATTTAACTTTTGAAATAAAATCTTAAATCTAGGCATAAGAAATATTTAAACATGTCAGAAAAATGATACATATAATCTTAATCATGAAACTTTTGTATAAGAACAGAATTTTGCCTTCAAGTATATTGCAAATTTATGCTATTCCTTTTTCGGTAACGTAAGTTACCACACTAATTTTAGGCTTTTACACTGTTTAAATTGAAAAATAATATTTATTTTAATTAGATTCCTTTTGGTTTTGATTGTAATTTTAAGTAATCACTTTATTTTAATGTGTATATTCATATTATTTGTTTGCTTCTAAGTTCTCAATGCAATAAAGTTTATGTGAATGTAACGTAAGTTACCGTGGAATAGCCCTAAAGTTTCTCGATCTATTAAAAATAATTTAATGTCATTGATATTCTCGGTGCGGTGGGTTAGTGTTTAAGTACCTGAACTTTAAATGTGAAGAACTGGGGTTCGATTCCTAATGGCGGCATGAAGTCCACCTAGGCGACAAATCGATGGGTACTAGCTGTCTCGAAAGTAGAGCAATGCTATCCACATTGTCACAATCAAACCGTTGGTCACGAAATTGTAGACCACTTTTAAATAAGATATGGTGAAAACTTCAATCGCAAATCTGTTAAATATTAATTAAATATTCTCAAGAAAAGCTTCTTTTTTTTATGTTTTTACCCATTGAGAAAATATTTGTCTTCCGCACACTTTTAAACTTGAATAATCTCCTCGACTAGATCAACACCATAAACGCAAATAAAGACTTGTAAATCCTAAAAAATCAGGATAACATAAGCATCAATAAAAAAAAGCAGCACAACTGAATCAAATGGGGAAAAAACAAACGATCATTCTGGAACTTCTTTCTACCAGAGTGTATTTTTGATGTTTTTATATAATAATTTTAAGAATTTATGTTAATTATGATAACTTATTCATAATTACTGTCTTGATAACGCTTTTAATATGAATATGTATATTAAAGAAGGGAAAGAATTTTGTGACATCTTGAGAGACGTATATTAGGCTGGAATTGAAAACCAATCCAGCAAGAGGGCAGAAATCAATTGATGCCAGTTTTTTCAACCCATGGCTTGAAATGTTCTAGCGATTACGACCGTCTTTGCTATAATGCGATCACAATTTTTTAGGTATTGTTTTAAAAATAGGTTTTACATTAACTTTAAAATATACTAAGGCCTTTTTTTTATATTTTTAGGTGAATTCTGTAACGGGAATGATGAAGTTTTTCAAGCAAACTACCAACCTCTGTATAATGTCTCTCCCATTTCGTAACTTGAAAGCATTGACTTAATTTTAGTTTTTTTTAAAGCATAAGTTGCTGTTTGTCAGATTGAAAATGTTTGTCAAAACATTTTTGTCAGATTTATTGAAACTAATGCCATCACATTACCCTAACCAAACCTATGTAAAAAATCTAATTATCACTTTAAAAAATTTCTTGGCATGCAACATTCATCCAAAATTACTCATTACTGTATAAAATGTCTTAGAAGAAATCTTAATTTATAATATCTCTTAAAAGAAAATTAATTGATATGCCTTGGTTGTAAATCGGAGAAAAAAAACTTAATTCCAACTTCATTAGTCAATTGCCAGTTGCTGTGCAACTGAAGGTCATCTTGGAGAGGAAAGGTGTATATAGTTCAATCACCCATAGGAATAGCCACCTCTGTTGATGAGAAGATGTATAAATATTATGCTCAAAATCTGCCAAATTCGATTACATTTATATGGTTCACAGATGGAGTTCAACTCTTCAAATTCTCTGGAACTTCCATTTGGCCATTACACTTAACGATCAATGAGTTACCCTTTAAAGACAGTTTCAAGCTAGACAATTTGCTCTTGGTCAGTATAAGGGTGGGAGAAACTAAACCTCCCAAGAATAAATTTCTCCGTTGTTGCAGCGAAGCATTGAAAGAATTAAAAGCAGGAGTCAAATGCACAATAGATAGGATATCGTGTTGCATCACAAGATTCATTTTGTGCGTAACCTAGGATTTACCTGCCAAGTCTTCTATTCTAAGTATGATACAGTTTAATGGAGCAAACGGTTGTGGCAAATGTTTACAAGCAGGCCAGACGTATCACCTTAAAAAGGATAAGGCCTCAAAAAAGAAACTTGGTAGTGTCCATGTCTATCTATTTAACATTAATTTAATAGACAAACAAAAAAGTACACATGCAATACGATTGAACATGTAAGAGAAGCAAGTATCGGAATTGAATGTAGGGTTTAGTGGCGCAAGGTCCAGATGAGGACATGCTGCGCCAAACAATACGGTAAATTCATTTAAAAACCTAAGTGCATACAAAATTTAATTGTAACACAATTATAATTGGTAAAATAGTACTAGTGGGTGATTAAGACAAGATAATTTAATTAAAATCAGATAAAAAGTATGAATACAGTATAAATCGCACGAAGTGGGTAAAATGTACAAAGGTGGTAAGATATTTACAAGAGGGTATAAAACAGTTGATGTGTTAAGACTTTTATATGCTGTTAAAAATGCCAACGACACGCAAAAATGCAAAAATGTTAGGATGGTGAATGTCATCCAACAAATCTTGAATGCATAAAATGGAACTACCAAATAACTTTAAACGGTGTTGATTAAAACATGGACACGTTATTAAAATATGATGAATTGTGAGAGGGACGTTACAAGTACTGCATTCAGGGGGAGGTTCTCCGAACAGCAAATGAAGATGTGTTAACCGGGTGTGACCGATTCGCAGTCGAGTGAGTTTAACGTCTGAACTACGCAGGTGCAGAACAGGCAAATGGTCCAAATTGGTTTTAACACTATGTAGCTTATTGAGAGTTTGGAGATCCCACCTTTGCTGCCATAAAGATGTTATAAATTTTCGAACATGCAGTTTAACATCCGTAAAAGGCACAGATAATGGAAAGAGATCAGTGGCAGAACCTGCACAAGAATCGGCCAAGTCGTTTCCTGGTATGCCAACGTGACTCGGCACCCAACAAAACATTACATGAAACCCATTTCTGTGGAGACTACATAGCAAATGAATAATAAGATCTAAAATTGGATGATTTTCACTGCGAATGTTATCCAACTGGCGCAAAACGCTCATACTATCGGAGTAAATACAATACCTCCGTGCAGAGCGCGTGGAAATCAGTCTCAGTGCCGAAAGGATAGCAAAGGCTTCAGCAGTGAAGACTGAGCAAATATCTGGGATTTTATAGCTATAGGTTTCATCAGCAATGACGACACCACAGCCAACGTATCCAACAGATTTTGATCCGTCTGTAAAAATTGGTATGTAGTCAGAATATTCGTTACGATGTTCAATGAAGAGTTGTTGGAAAATGCAGGGTGCAACACTGGTTTTATTGTACGACATAAATGGAGCAATAAATTGATATGGTGAGATGACCCATGGCGGTATGAGAAAGTGATCAACTGACTGAGATGGTAGATCGCAGATATCAAAGGTCTGTATGAGTGAGCGAGTGCGCAAGTAAAATGGACGAATGTGTGAAGGTCTATTTGCGTACAATCGCTCTAAATCTGATGATATCACATCACGGCGCAGAGGATGTGATTTACATGATATGATACGATAATACACTGGTTATCATAAATTAAGGAAAAATCACAAAAATAGCGATAACTCTTTCAAAAGTAAGCCAAACCGTGCAAAATTTGCATATGTTGTCCACTAAGAGTAGCTGAGTAAAATTGCAATATGCAAATTAGTGGCGCTGCACTCGGCTTACGTCATCTGCCTGGAGCATAAAAGTCCAAGTTTGAGAGAAAGCACACAAATTTTACTGTGATTGCGACATTGAAAATCTGAGATAGCCAATTCGTAATAATGACCTCTAGGCATCATTTGCCTGAAGAACTACGATGGAGAGCCATCGGGAGACTAGAGGCAGGCCAGAGTCAATCAGAAGTGGCCAGATGGCTAAATGTGAGTCCATCTGTGGTTCATAGACTTTGGAGGCAATTTCAAACCACAGATTCGGCATCTAGGAGGTTCAGTCAAGGACGGCCAACTGTTACGACCAGTGCCGATGACCGATATTTGACATTAAGTGCACGCAGGAATAGAACCGCTACTCCGACACATCTTAGATCCTCTCTTGCTGCAGCCACCGGAAGGTTGGTGTCAACGTCAACTGTGCGCAGAAGGCTCCACGAAGGTGGTCTGTATGCGAGACGACCAGCCATTTGCGTGCCGCTCACATCACGCCATAGGAGAGACCGTTTGCAGTGGGCCCGACAACATGTCCACTGGACGTCAGATCAATGGAGGCCTGTTCTCTTTACGGATGAGTCCAGGTTTAGTCTAGAAAGTGACAGTAGACGTTATTTGATATGGAGAGAACCTGGGACCCGTTATCATCCATCAAACATCCGTGAAAGAGATGCATACGGAAGAGGCAGTGTCTGTGTTTGGGGAGGCATATCCTTAGGAGGGCGCACATACCTCCATGTCTTTCCAAGGGGAACCGTGAATGCTCAGGTTTATCGAGACAACATCCTTGATGCTTATGTGCGCCCATATGCCGGGGCAATTGGTGATTGCTTCCTGTTACAGGACGATAATGCAAGACCACACAGAGCTCGCATTGTTGATGATTATCTTCAACAGGAAACAATTACTCGCATGGAGTGGCCAGCTCGATCCCCGGACTTGAATCCTATCGAGCACGTTTGGGATGCTCTAGGGAGGCGTGTATCTGCCATCAATCCGCCCCCTCAGACCCTTGCCACGCTTGCAACTGCTTTACAAGAGCAATGGCTCTCACTTCCTATTGAACTGATAGACCGCATAATTGAAAGCATCACACATCGCTGTTTGTGCTGTATTGCTTCTAGAGGCAATCATATTCCATATTAAAGGTACTTTTTCTATTGCAAACCGATACTTCCAATTTGTTTATTTTATACATGTGCTAATTTCTATACTACTATTAATGTCTGATAATTTATTTTTATGTTGTTTAATACCTTACTATGTGTTGTATATTGTGGGTAAGTTTCATAAAATTCCATGTGTAATTTCTTGAGTTATCGCGATTTTTGTGAATTTTCCTTAATTTATGATAACCAGTGTAGTATATCAGAGATAGTTGCATGCGACGTAAATCTAATGGAAATTGATGACAAATGACATATAAACTTTCGACTGGGGATGTTCGAAATGCTCCAGAACAAATACGCAAGGCAGCATGATGTACCGTATCTAAGTAACGTAGGTTAGAAGCTGTAGCCGAGCCGTAAACTGCACATGCATAATCAAGCCGCGATAAAATCAGCGCTTGATAAATGCGCAGTAGGGCTATGCGATCCGCTCCCCAAAACGTATTTGACAGCACACGCAGCATATTTAATTTCTGCTCACATCGTTTTCGCAATTGTATGATATGAGGGATGAAAGTCAATTTGCTATCGAAAATGACGCCTAAAAACTTTGTGTGTGGCACAACAGGTATAGCAATGTTACGAATGGTGATATCGGGATCATTATGAAGAAACGACAAAACGTTTACGACAAAAATGAATGCATGAACTTTTAGAAGGTGAAAGGGTGTGACCATTGTGGTCGCACCAGTCTAAAATCTTGTTCACTGCTAACTGCATTTGCCGCTCTATGACTCTCATGTCCGATCCTGAACACGAGATGTGCAGATCATCGACATAAAGAGAGCCAGAGACAGCAGGTGGCAGTACACGTAAAACTTGTGAAATATGAATGATAAACAAAATGACACTCAAAACACTGCCTTGGGGGACACCTTCAGTCTGGATATATCGTTGAGAAAAGTTGGATCCAATCTTAACGCAAAAATAGCGCTTCAGTAAAAAGTTTCTGATGAAAATCGGCAAATGACCTCGGAGACCCATTTCAAATAGAGCTTTGAGAATTCCATAACGCCAAGTTCGGTCATAAGCTTTCTCAATATCGAAGAAGACAGAGACAAGATGATTTCGCCGAACAAACGCATTACGGATTCGCGTTTCCAGTTCTACAATGTTATCGATTGTGGATCGTCCCTTACGGAAACCACTCTGAAAATCTGGAATAACGTGATTCTTTTCGATATAGTACACAAGTCGTGAGTTAGCCATTCGCTCAAACGTTTTACCAAGACAGCTGGTTAACGCAATAGGTCGATAATTGATTGGATCTTTAGCATCCTTTCCTGGTTTTAATATAGGTATCACAATTGCTTCACGCCAACCAGAAGGGTACGCTTGTTCAGTCCATATTCTATTAAATAGTATAAGGACATTTGACAAAGACGTCCGATCTAAGTGGCGGAGCATGTGATATGTGATACCATCAGGACCGGGACTTGTGTTATTAGCTCGAAACAGTGCTCTCTGCAATTCTGTAAAGTTAAAATCGCAGTTATAATGAAAGTTGCGGCTCGTATGAAAGTTAATAGTCGTCCGTTCAGCATTTTGCTTGTAGATTTGGAACTCTAAACTGTAGCTATCAGGTCTAGAAACCGTTGCAAATGCCTCGCCAAGGATATTACAAATATCAGTAGGGGACGAATATATGGTACCGTTTTTCTCAAATACCGGAAGATGAAATTCACGGTAAATACCATTAGCTCGTTTGACTCTCGACCAGACTTGTCTGGGAGAGGTCGTAGCTGTAATAGAAGAGACATGACGGCGCCAGGAGTCTTTCTGACTTTTGCGCCTCACTTTACGTGCGATGGCTTTGGCATGTTTGAAAGCTAAGAGGTTGGCAGTGGTAGGAGAACGACGGAATATGCTCCACAAACGTTTCTGCTTTTTATGAGCAGCTGCGCATTCAGCATTCCACCACGGCTTACGATGACGAGGGAGAGATGTAGTAGTTTTTGGTATGCTGGATTCGGCAGCATGCATAATCACCGAAGTTACTTTTTCAACCGCAGTGTCAATACTGTTGTCCTTCACCATATCTTCAGTAATGTCAGCAAGTTGCGAGAATAGAATCCAGTCCGCACGATGATAGATAAAAACTGGGGGTCTGGTAGTGATAGGAACACTAGATGAATACGAAATTATGATTGGGAAATGATCGCTGTTATAAAGATCTTCGTCGACGGTAAATTGGGAGAAAGGTAATAGTGTAGGTGAACAGAAGGCCAAATCAATGCAATGAAAGGTCCGTGTGGGTTCATGAAAATACGTGTCTTCGCCCTGGTTCAGCAAACATAGATTATAGTCTAGGATAAGTCTTTCTATTTGTCGTCCTCGAGCATTAGAGTCAGAACTACCCCATAGCTCACTATGACCATTAAAATCCCCAACCAAAATGAATGGAATGGGCAGTTGATGAAGTAGTGAATTTAAATCGCTTTGAGCAATGGAAGTATGTGGTGGTAAATAAACTGAGCAGAATGTAATTAAAATATTTAGGTGAACTTGTACAGCAATAGCCTGTAATGAAGTTGACAGTGAAAAGCGAGATGAAGGGAAACATGTGGAGGTAAGAATTGCAACGCCACCGGCAGGTCGATTACCATCAACGAAATCGTTTCGATGACAAGCATAATTTCGAATGTTAAAATTGTGAGTTGGAGATAAATGAGTTTCTTGAAGCATAATACATGTAGGATGATATTTACAAATGATGCTTCTGATGTCAGACATCTTATTGCGTGTACTGCGACAATTCCATGATATAAATGAAATTGACATTATGTTTTAGATGTTGTTGTTATAACAGTTGGAGCGTCATCGAATAGTGACTCATCATCCGATGGATGCAAACTTATTTCATCTTCCATGGGTTCAAAATTGTTGGTAGTAGGTTTTTTCGAATATTGATTAAATTTAGAGTCTTTTTTCTTGCGAGAAATTCCTGGTTTTTGACTAGGGGGTAGTTTTAAGTTCGAACACTGCTTATAAGCAGGCCGAGATCTTTCAGACGAAGTTGTTCTAGGTGCTTTCTGTGGAGGAGGAGGTATGGATATGGATCGAGTGGTAGGTGCAATAAAATTAAACAGTGGTTTCTTGTTGGTTTGCTGTGGACTATCTGTTTGTGTGCTGACTGTACGCAGGGATTTCTTAGCTGCCGCGGAATAGGATATGCCCGGACGTGGAGTACGGGCAGTGACTATTCTGCGAGCTTCATCAAAACTTAGGTTTTGAGAAACTTTTACAGATTGTATCTTCTTTTCCTGGGTCCATTTTGGACAACTCCTGGAGTACGCAGGATGAGCCCCGTTGCAGTTAATGCATAGGGGTGGCAACTCGCAGGTGTCGTCCTCATGGTCAGTACTTGAACAACGAGCACACACAGGTCGACCGCGACAAGATGTTTTGGAATGCCCAAACCTTTGGCACTGGAAGCACCTCAAAGGGTTTGGTATGTAAGGTCGAACTGGACAGTTGTGATAAGCCATTTTGATGGAAGATGGCAAGTTTGGAGTGCTGAACGTGAGAATTAGATGTTTCGTAGGGATAAGTTTACCGTCCCTTCGAATTCTTATTCTACGGGCAGCAATAACATTCTGATCTTGTAAATTTTCAGTTATCATTTCCTCTGAGTCATTAATAAATTCGTATTCAGATATAACACCGCGGCACGTGTTCAGTGATTTATGGGGTGTAATATTGACTTCAAATGAGCTCATGGTTGTGCACGTTTTTAGAAAAGTTGCTTGTTTTTCGTTTGAAATTTGAATTAAAAGGTCACCGGATCGTAACTTTTTCACAGAAGCTACCTCTCCTAATGCGGACATGAGGGCTTTGTGAATTAAAAAAGGTGACACTTTTAAAAATGAAGTGTTTGGTACCTCAGGATTCTCAAGTTTTATGATATAATATCGAGCGTTATCAAATGGTGAGAGGGTTGCTCCGCTGTTTTTGCTGTGGTGTGCGGAACTGAACACCTTACTATTATTTTCAGCCATAGAAAATATTAATTATTTCAACTATCAGCGGCACCACCCACCACGGAGTCCAACTTAGGGGATGCAAACAACAAGTTGATGTTGCCACCAACCCGTTACTCAACACCAATGCTGACCGATAGTTATACGTCCGTGAGTCACCCCTGAGGCAGCCTCCACCCTTAACGAGGTGCCCAGTAGGTGACCCCGGGCTTGACCCTAGCCAACAGATGACATTTATGACTAGCCGATTGATGCATTCAGGTCAACATGCACCTCCCGTTTACCTGAAGCACGGGCCAAAGCAGTGTATTGGGGTACCAGGATGCCCCTCAACTGCCAGGATCCTCTTTTCCAGGGACACGGGTCTCCACGCACGGCGAACACGCGGGTGGTCTCTTCCCATCTAGGTTCGACACAACAGGGTGGTAATCGAACACAGACAAAAAGCCCTTACCAGTAAATTCGGCACCACGACAAGGGGGAAGAGAAAGGAGAAAGTAGGAGAAAAGGGAGAGGAAAGGGAAGGGAGGATAGATCACTAGGGTGAGAAGCAAGTATCAAAAGAAGCACAATATGTGGGATCAAAGGGCTAACACAACTCTCTCTATATGTCCCAGACATTATTAATTCTACAGCCATCTACTGCATGCATGGAGTTTGCCTAGGTGTTATAAAACAGTTGCTGAAACTTCTTCAGAACTCCTGCTACTCTAAATGCGATTTTAGCCTAGTTCCGTACAAATCAACAAAATAAACATTAAACATTAACAAAATAATGTTTTCTTTCATCAACGTACCATATAGTTTTCAACGTAGACCTAGATCGACATCTTTAATTAAATTTTGGAAAGCGTCAGAATTCAAGAACTTTCTACTGGATTTATAGCATACCAATTTTCGCGACAGTAATGAAACGATCCTATCTTGAACATCAGATGCTCCTAGTATCACCATACTATTGCAGATAAAAATAACACCAGAAGATATAAAAAAAAATGCAATTATAATTTTTGTAGGAAATTATAGTACTAATTCAGTACGGAATTATGGTTTTTATTTTGTATACATAAAAACTTGGTTTCTCCCCTTATTTTTTAGGTGAATGCTGTAACTCTGATGGCGAGAATGATGAAGATTTTCAAGCAAACTACCAACCTCTATATAATGTCTCTCCTATTTCGTTACTTGAAAGCATTGTCCTAATTTTAGTTTTTTTAAAGCATAAGTTAAACAAAAAATGTTTGTCAGATTTATTGAAACTAATATCATTACATTGTCCCAACCTAACTTATGTAAAAAATCTGTTGAAAAATTTCTTGGCATGCAACATTCATGTAAAATTACTCATTACTGTATAATGTCTTAATCTCTTAAAAATGAATTGATATGCCCTGGTTGTAAATCGTAAAATAAAAACTTAATTCCAACTTCATTAGTCAATTGCCAGTTGTTGCGCAACTGAAAGTCATCTTGGAGAGGAAGGGAGTATATAGTTCAATCACCCATAGAAATAATCACCTCTGTTCATCTAGTTCTGTATGTGATGTAATTGATGGGAATATGTATGTGATGTAATTGATGGGAATTGAAAGAATATGCTTAAAATCTGCCAAATTCGATTACATTCATATGGTACACGGATGGAGTTCAAATCCTCTGGAACTTCTATTTGACCATTATACTTAACAATCAAAATGGAGCGTACGGTTGTGGTAAATGTTTACAACCAGGTCAGACATACCAACATAGTAACTAATCATTATTATGATGGATAATGGCAATTCTCCAGAGGCCCTCTAAACGAGAGGCCATTAGATAACATTTAGCCATAAGTGACAGCGTGTGTTTAGGGTTCAGAATTTGTCACAAATCGTAGAAGGCGGACTGAGAATAAGGCATTAAAATCTGAATCCGGGTGTCCTAAGCACAGAGTGAGCGATTAACGCATTAATTAGAAATTATAAGTCATTAAACACATATCGCTTTGTCTATAATTGTTCTTTGAAAAGGTTTTCTTGAAGGTATATATCTGGATAAGATAGAACCTAAAAAAAGGAAACTTGGTAGAGTCCAAACATTTAACAATGCACCAATTTAATAGACAAACCTGAAAGGACACAAAACACGATTAAACATGTAAGAGAAGCAATGAGTTCACTCGGCCAACACAACTCTCTACATGTGTCCCAGTAATCAGTAATTCTTTAGCCATCGACTACAGGTATGGAGGTTGCATAGGTGTTATGAAACAGTTGCTGAAACTTTTCCAGGACTCCTGCTACTCCAAATGCGATTTTAGCCTAGTTCCGTACAAGTCAACAGTTAACAAAATAATGTTTTCTTCCATCAACGTACCATATAGCTTTCAACGTAGATCTAGATCGACATCTTTAATTACATTTTTGAAAGCGTCAGAATTCGAGAACTTTCTACTGTATTATAGCACACCAATTTTTGCGACAGTAATGAATAGATCCTATCTTGAACATGAAATGCTCCTAGTTCATGCTATCACCCTACAATTTCAGCCAGAAATAACACCAGAAGGTATTAAAAAAATGCAGAGAGAGCTCTCTGGCAATATGTCTATCCATTTGAAAATTGATATGGTATGAGGAATATGAGTGCTAATGCTCATAATTTGTTGCAGACTCAGTACGGAATCTGATACACTTCGGGGCAACATCATGCTTTGTACGGGAGAGTATAAACGGCTTCTTACTCCGCTTTATACATGATACAAAGCAAATTCCAATGCCGTTAAACGCAGCAGTAAATGTTCAATTATTACTTCCAATGAGGATCGAGGCAATAACAACAGATGAAGGAAAGGCATTTTGTGCAGATGTCATGAATCAGCGAGGGTATAGCTATAGCGATTTAGTCTCTTCATCGCAAAGTATTCATGTTATTGGCTCTATAAAAAACTGCAATAACAATGAATTGAAACAAGTGGCTCGATTATTGGGTAGCAGTTTTGAAAATGCTCAAATATTCGATAGGTTGCATGCAAAAAACGTTTAATATGCAAGTAAAGCTTATTGTTAAAATAATAAGAAAAAAATCTTGTTATATTATGTATGAAAGGGCAAGTAAACCTAAACTTGGTTGCATAAATTTTTTCGTAAACATTTTAGTAATTTCTACCTGTTCTAATTCAATATGCTGTTGCTGGAATTTTTATGGTGTTATTGAAGAAATGATTTCTAGTGAAACCATCACATAACCTTGCTTTTAATGTTCAACTAAGTCATATTACCCAGTAACTAATTTTGGCAACTTTAACTTAATTCTTGTGACCAGTATATCTTCTGTTTGTGATGACACTGGAAAAACTTATTTTGCTAATGTAGCGAACAATCTAGAATTAGAATAATCCTTTTTTCTCTAGAGGCAAAATATATGTAAATTCAGTAGTCTCCGCTTAATGTGATCTCTGTTAATGCTATTAATAACTTATTATTATCGAAGAGCGAATCTCTCGAATTCTGGAAAAAATTTCATCTTCCGCCATTTTGAAAAATACATGTGTTAGAAAAGAACAGCTACGACAAGTGTTGAGAAAAAAAATGAGTCCTTTATAATAAGTTGTTTAAAGTTGCTCTATTTTTAGTTGTTAATGAATTACCAAACTCACTCATCGACAATTTACAGCAATTTGTAAAAGTTGAAGTCTGTGAAAACTATGCTGGAAAACCTAACAAGAAGTATGAACATGGAAATAATTGAAAAGCCTATGCTGGCAGTTATTGTAGAGGATAGGAAAGTGTGTGCACAGTGCTACAAATTTACTTAGTGATTCCGAATAGTTCAGCATCTGTTGCAAGGTCATTTAGCACCCAAAACCGTATTAAGACAAACTATCGTAACAGATTGACTGATAAGCATTTGAGCAAACCGAATGAGAATAGCTGATGAAAAAGTAGATACAGAACCTTTTTCATGTGATAATGCAGCAAAAATATTCAATGCTTTAAAAATTAGAAGATGTTAAAAATGTATTATAATTAAAGAAAAAAAAAATTTCCAAGTCTATTCGTGTTTGTTTTTTTTTTTTTTAATTTTTAGAAATCTCACTTAACTTTTTGAAATCTCACCCGGTTTTTGAGAAAGGGTGAGAAATTCTCTTTGCTGTAATGAAAACACTGCCCTAAACATTCCAGATTTTTGAGATTTTAATATATTAAGTTAATGATGTTTACTGTATAGTTGCATGATTATAAATTCTCTGGGTATTCAAGTACTAATCTTTTTTTTTATTATATAAAGCTTTTTGCAATGTCTTAGAGCTGATGGAAAACATAAAACAAAACTATGAATATTGAAAGCAACAAGACGCTCTAAGGCCTCAAGAAAACACAACTTGAAAATTATCAATATTTTACAGAACTAACTCCACATGAAATGTGCTATCGCACAAAAAGGACTCTGTCCCCAAGCTCTTAATGTCATCTCCCTCAACAAAAAAAAGATTATTTAATGTTCATGAAATACATGTGCTCAAGTGTTCACGCATGGCTTCCTATTTTTTTCATTTGCTAACAAGTTTTACCCTGAATGTTTTCTTGTACATTTCCAATTTCTGCATTTTTAGCACTTCCTCAAAATATCACATTATTATTTTTAAAATTGATTTTTTTTCCTTTTTAATCAAAACTTAATGTTTGAAACATAAGATTGTGATTCTTCAATTTTTGATTTAGCTTTTACGAGTCTTATCATATATTCAAAAATTCCAAACTGTTGGTCAATGACGTATCCAACATTCCTTATCATTCTCCTGTTTGGAAATCTATGATTAAACCTAACTAACCATCTTTTTGTTCCTTACTTCCTATTCGTCGTCATCCATTCACCCTTCCCTCCTATTGGCCGTTGCTCTAAACCCTCTTGTGACGTCACCTTTCTCTATATTTACCTGTTTTCTCGAACATTCCCTACTCGCTTTTTTGAGACTTTGAGGAGTTAGGTTGTTTTATAGCCGAGCTTCTGCTATCATGTCAACGTACCGATCCGGCCGCGGAGGGTATTCGCTACGACGAATTTGATCATGCCTTGCTTAAAGAAGAAGAACGAACACGCATCTTGCCTATCTATAAAGAGAGGAACTTTCTATCTGATGAAAATATTGAGATTCAACGTAGATGTGCAGAAAGCTGCATGGACATTATTGGAAATCCCCTCTACAGAAACAGCTTCACCGATAAAAGGAAACTCGTGAACATGTATAAAGATATCTACATGTATGAACTACTTGTGGAACTGAAGGAATCCGAACACCAGATCTCTTCCCCAGATGAAGACATAACACCAACAGAGTCTACTATGGAATTAGAACAACAGCAACAACATCATAGCTCAGCGGAAATAGAAATTACAGAAACTCCGGCCAACACCGAAAAGAAAAAGAGGAGAAAGAAAAGGAAAACTTGTGTCAACTCGGCGATGCAAGTAGACCCAGAATCGGACGGCGAAACCATCAGCCAGATTCCAGAGTTAGCTCCCGCGACCCCAGTACCGGCGGAGAAAGAGGAAGAAACCAAAGCCCCGGCGGCGGTGGACCCTCCCACTCCAATTACTACTTCAAGTGACTCTGCATCGAGTAAAAAGCTCAAGACCCTCATCAGAGGATTAGATATAGATACCGATTCTCAGGAATTGGAAAAATATCTTAAAGATTTTGGACTTTTTCCAGAAAAGACAGTTCAACTCAAAAGGAGGAGTGGTTATGAGCTTAGGCCCCTCCCACTTTTTCTGGTCGTCCAATCAGAGAACAGCACCGCCAGAAACATCTTCAACATCAGCTCAATCTTAGGAAAACCTGTGAGAATAGAACGCTTCAGAGGAGGCAGATACCAGATTCAGTGCTACCGCTGTCAGAAGTTCGGACACACGCAACGAAACTGCCCTGCATCCAACCCAGCCTGCATGAAATGCGCCGGAGCATCAACTGCACCTGCATCAACTGCACCGGTGAGCACCCGGCCTGTTTTACAGGCTGCGGTGCAAGACCCAGGAAACCGCCGAAAGCGAAGAAGTCTCATCCCGTGAAAGCTGCCGACAACGCCACCAGATTTTTAGAGCTCTTCAAGGAGATGAAAGAACTGCTGAAGGATGAGGAGCTTATTAAGCTTCTTCGTTCTCTACTCCCAGAGACCCAAAATTAATTTTGGACTCACTCCTACCAGGATTTTTTACTTATCCTGACGTCACGTTTCACTGCCGTGAATTATTTTTTCATTATCTCAATTCTTATAGGAACAAGACTACTAGTTTTACGACCTAACAGTATAAGATGAATCAGTTGGTGGTCCTTCGGGCCAAATACTGAGATCCCACTCATACCAAGCACCAAGCATTCCCTACTCGAACCATCGAGCTTCGACCTTCAAGGAGGAAAGACGGCTCTTCTGACAAACCAGTTTTAGACGGTGAATGAGCTACGCTTCCGCGGGGATCATGGATTCCTCGCCGGAGAACATCTTATCTGCGGAGTCATTAGCTGTAGACCAGTCCAAGTGCTGCGGGGGCCAGACCCCCGAGCGGTTGGGCAACCCGGCTAATGACCAAGACTTAGAGCATATCATTTCACTCCGGTCCTTATCAGGGCCCTTAGAAAGGAAAAGTGAATGCGAGACTCAGATTTGCGAAGGGTCGCTAAGTCAGGAGCCATCTGACTCCCTTGAGGTACCGACGGGGACGGCTACGCCGAAACCGCACGGGCCTCCTGGGGGACCTATGGCATCCAACATGGTTAGGCGCAACATGGCAGGAAAAAATACTAAAAGAAGAAAAACCAATTCAGGCACTAGAGAATCTTCTGATGAAGAAATTGAGGATAATAGTCAACCCCCACCTAATGATGAACTTAAAAATGAAATCTTTGATACTTTTCATGAAGTTATGAACAAAACTGAGAGTTTATTAGAAATCTTTCAAAATTTTTATGATAATGAAAATAACTTAGAAGAATGCGTAAGAGATTTAAATCTCAAAGCTAACAATTTAGTGTGTAGCCTAAATAGGTATAAAAAAACCGTCCCCCATATATATAAATTAGGATGTGATATCCAAAATCAAGCCTCCGCTAGATTGAACTCATTTTATAAACAAAAGAAACTTGATTGTACAGAACCTTTTGGCGAATATTTTAACACAGAAAATAACACTAACAACCCTAATCAAACTAAACAAAACAAACGCTTCAGGCGTGATGAGGATTTTCCCCCTCTTAACTCAAATAATAATCCCATGTTTATGGACACTAATGATACTGATAATGATAATAATCGAGATAGCAATAATGAAGACTTCACCTTAGCTAAAAAGAGCTCTTTGCCACCCCCAATAGTCATAAATGATAGCAACTTTAAATGGAGATAGTTTAGAGAGATATTACAAGAGAAAAATATAAAAGATTGCAGTGGAAAAATGAGCAATGGAGATAAATTTATAATTAAAACTAAGAGAATGGAAGAAAGAAATCAGATAAATACCCTTCTAAATAATGAAAACATCTCATACCATACATACTCACTACCAAGTGAAAGAAAGCTTAGAGTAGTGCTAAAAAGCGTCCCACCCGATTTCACTGAAGAGGAGATCACAGAAGACCTCTTGAGACATAACCTACCAGTTACTAAGGTAACACAACTTAAAAAAAGACAAGGCGAATATAAGCGCAAACTGCCCATCTTCATAGTCGATTTAAATAAACTAGGAGACTATAAGGAAATCTATAATATCAGATCAATTCTTAACACCAACATTAGAGTTGAAGATTATAAAAAATCAGATAGACCAACACAGTGCCACAGATGTCAGGCGTTCTTCCATGGCCAGACCAATTGCAAACACTCGCCTAAATGCGTTAAATGCGCTGGCGACCACTTAACAAAGGACTGCCCCAACGAGCATACTAAACCCAAATGCTGCAACTGTAATGACGAACATACAGCCAACGCACAAAAATGCGACAAATATAAAGAAGCAGTAAAAAAAATACAAAATCAGTTCTACAAAAGTAAATCATATGACTTCAAAAGGAATGTTGTTACGAGAAGTAGCGAATACCCAAAAACATACGCTAGCGCCCTGAGCAGCAACCCAGAAAACGAGGAACTCAACCTCGAGAAACTACTACTTAAAGCTATTGAGGCTTCAAACAACCTCCACAGTCTTATTACTAGAGTCAGTGCCCAAACTTACAACACTGAGAAAAACAAAGGAAACCTCAGTGAAAATTATAGACAGAAATAAAACAATTTTGCTCAGTATCATTCTCTGGAACGCTGATAATATGACTACGAAAATGGCAGAGTTAATTGACTTTGTCGCTGAACACACCCCTGATGTTATAGCCATTACAGAGACACACGCTAAGCCTAATCAAAGACTCAACCTACCTATGTATAATGCCTATAGGTGTGATCGCACAATGGTGGCGGCACAGCGATCTACGTCTCAAAATGTATTAACTCTTCTTTATACAATGCTAATACCAAAGACCTCATAGATGAAACATCAGTTATTATTCAACTAGCAAATAAAGATATTAAGATCACCTCACTCTACAACCCCCCCAACAACGAACTGAAGGAGTCATATTTTAAGGAACTTTTTGATAACACTATGGACACCATTATATTAGGAGACTTCAATGCAAAAAACATCATATGGGGCTGTAATACAAATAATAGACAAGGCATAAGACTCCATACCATTGTCAAAAATTTGGGCCTAACATTATATGCTCCAACAGACCCCACGCATTACCCATATATGCATAACTGCAGACCAGATATCTTGGATATCATGATGACTAACATGCCTCCGGCATTTGCTCTTAACGTTATCGATGACCTCAGCAGCGATCACCTGCCTGTATTAATTAACACTAACCTACAAATTAATGAGCAAACTATTAAGAAAAAGAATACAGATTGGCTGCTCTACCACAATATCCTAAATCTGAAACTCAAGAGGCCAAATGAAATAAAATCTAATGATGATATTGATACTGCAATCGACAACTTAAACACTAATATGCAAAATGCATTATCAGACGCCACCATGGTGAAAATTAAAAACCTGAACAACTTCAAACTCCCATGGCAAATCAAAGAAAAAATAAGAGCCAAGAATAAACTGATAAAGTATTATAAAAGGACTTCCAATCCAAGTTATAAGACCGAGGCAAACAGACTCAAAAAAATCATCACAGAGGAATGCTTAAAATATCGGAACACCCAATGGAATGATAAGGTTGCATCTCTAAATAAAGACGATAACTCAATTTGGAGGATGGCAAGAGCTCTTAGGAAAACTCCACAAACAAATCTTCCCCTTAAAAATTCCAACAACATTGCTTACACTGATGCAGATAAAGCAGAGGTTTTCGCGAATACAATGTATGAGCAATTCAACCTAAATAACGAACCATCATGCCCAATTAATGACTATTTTGTTGAGAATACTTATAATGACATCATGTCCAACATCCCTAATACTAGTGATAATGAGCCTACCAATGACAATGAAATTATTAATATTATCAAAAAACTAAAAAACAAAAAGGCCCCTGGGCATGATAGTATTACTAATGAAATGATCAAGAATGCTCCACCTACTATTATCCCCATCCTTACTGAGATTTTTAATGCCTGCCTAAATAACTGTTATTTCCCAAACATGTGGAAAAAATCGGATATAATACTCTTCCCGAAACCAGGGAAAGATGCCTCTAATCCCAACAATCATAGGCCTATTAGCCTACTGCCCTCACTTTCAAAAATACTGGAGAACGTTATCAAAAATAGACTACAACAATATTTACATAACCTACCGGACCAACAATATGGTTTTAGAGCCAACCTTTCTACTACAAAACAAGTCATTAACTTAATGGAATTCATAAGTAATGGTAAATTTAAAAAGGAGACAATGGCCCTTATCCTACTCGACGTCGCGAAAGCGTTCGATCGAGTATGGCATAAGGGCCTTATTGTCAAATTAAACGAGATGAACTTCTCAAAGAGCCTACTCTCCCTTCTTAATGCATATCTAAATGAACGTTATTTCAGAATTAAAATAAACAATACATATTCTGATTATAAACTTATCAGAGCGGGAGTACCGCAGGGGTCCATCCTTGGACCGATTCTTTACATTCTGTTTACTGCAGACTTTCCTGTTAATAACAACCTAAATGAACTAGTCGCACTATACGCAGATGACACTGCTATAGTCACCAAATCACTAAATACTAATAGAGCAATAGAGCTACTACAAAATAAATTGAAAATAGTAGAAAATTGGTGCTCCAAATGGAGGGTAAAGCTTCACCCAGACAAAAGTCAGTACATGATAATTCACAGTAAAATTAAATTCGAGACTATCCCAAATATCAAACTTTTTAGTGTGGATATAGCACCAATTAAACAGGTTAAATATCTGGGTATTACCATATCTTTCAACCTCAGCTGGAGTAAGCATATAGATGATGTTATCAGGAGAGGTAGAGGTGCGTTTTTCGCCCTATACGCAATTTTAAACAAAAACTCCAAGCTAAACAATAAAAGAACCATTTACCTTCAAATTATTCGACCGATTCTGACCTACGGCAGTCCAGCCTTAACAACACTAACTAATAATCTAAAGAATAAACTTTCAAATCTTGAGGGCAAGCTCATTAGAACAATGTTGGGTGCCCCAAGGGCTATCAGCAACACATCCCTTAAAAACGACTTAAAAATAGAGGATATTAATCAATACATGGCTAGGATCAACTCAAAATTCTATAAAAAAGCTAAGGAGTGCAACAACGCAAATTTTAATAAAATCTTTGATTTAGATATCATTAGAGATAATATCAGCTTTAGCCCACTGTCCGCATTTTTAACATCGGATTGCTTGATATCAAAATACTACAACTGATATACCACGCACAAACAAACACAGTTCCACCACCAGCACTGTGACAAACCTGGTGAAGGAGCAACCCTTCTCGAAGGGTCCGATCTGGGGGAGTCACAGAGCTGATTAAATTTAATTATAGTGAGCAACCCGGCACGAGCGGTGATCACCGGGACGGCCGGGTCACTATTCTAACAGAGGGACACAATCTATGTATATATCTTGTAAATATTATGTAAATACACTGTACATATGTTTTATATACCTGTTTTACTGTTATTATTATGCATACTTAATCTAACGACCTAACTTTGGTCAAATATTATTGCCTACTCATTTATGTTATGTTCATGACTTCATGCTAATACTTGACAATGGAGACCTCTCCATACCCCCTTTCCTATATATTTTATTGCTGCAATTAATTTATGCCTAACCAAATTATGACAACACAATTTAGATGAATCGGTAAGTGGCGCTTCGCGCCAAAGGCCGAGATAAACAACATTTCCAGCGTTCCAACATTCCCTACTCAGCACTTGTGCGAGAAGGTTCTCTTGATATTTTTCCTGTGCTTTTGCGATAGTCGAACCCATCCTGGCCGGCAACTGCCTTGCTACCGTGCCATCCGGCACATTGGATTACTTTCTACAAAAAAAAGGTCTTTTTCAAGACCAACAACCAATTTCACAATTGTCTTCACCAAGGCTTTCACCTCATCTCTACAAACGTATGTTTGAATTTTATAATATTCGATTGCTCAGTTATTTAATTATTTAAAATTTATTTTTATCTTTGCTATCACGGATAAACTTTCCTCCACACGGCATAGTGCCGTAGAAGGCCCAGTGGGCGCTAGAGTGACTGATATCCAGGAGGCTAGGCCTATTTAACGGTGCGGAATAACCACCCTCCCTTGTGATTAGCTTTGCGAACGCTCATTATTTCATTCCTAACCACTATTAATCGTATTGTATTATGGCTAATCACCATATTAAAGAGCAATCAATGGATTATTTCGGAATTAACTCTCGTAGAGAGAAATATTTAAATGAGGTAGCTGAAATACAGCCTCAAATTGAGAGGCTCCGAACTGAAGAGCAGTGCCCATACACTAAATACAGAATTGATGAACTTGAAAGGAAGCGTGAATTCCTATTGAACCTCATAAGCTGCACAAATAGCAACTTAGATAAAACAAATCCCGAAAAACTTAACCTTTCACTGGGATTTTATGATGACCTAAATACGAGGCAAGATGATAAAAACAATATGGCGCTCGGAAAGACGCCAAAAGAATCAAATGCTACTCCCACGGGAGAGGATTTTACTATTATTACCAGAGGAGCCAAGCCAAAACCTCCCAAAAAACAAATCCCAATTGAATTAAATAATAAACTCAACAAATTAATTGATCAAAATAATTAAAATCATCAATCCGCATCTAAAATCCCTGTTAAAAATCCCACACAGAAGCCCAGCCCACCAAAGATATTTTCGGCCAATCAGAGGACCGAAACACTCAAGTCCTCAACCAATGCCAACCAGCCATTGATCCCAAGGAAAATAATTCTCGAAAACATTAAAGAGAGAAATACAAAACCAAAACGTAGACTTTCGGGGGAATTTAATAGTTCCTCTAAGAAATTAAATGATAAAAGTAGCGATAGCGAAATTGACTATGGGAAAAATGAATTCCCCCCACTCCCCCCAATGGGAAACGAGGAAATCATGGACACATTTACACAAAAAAACAATGATTACCCTAACACCATAACAACCCAAAACAACAGCCAAAATTATGCAAATGGGGCAAAATTTATTCCCAAAAATAGGACCCCCCCAATTATCATAAAAGATGCAGAATTTGTATGGATCAACTTTGTTGAGGAACTAAAAAATATCGGCATAACGGATTCTAACTACCATGGAAAGTCATACCCTGAGAGCTTCAAAATTTATGAACACGACAATGATACCTGCCAAAGGATCATCAATCTACTAATTATTAAACAGATTAAACACCATTCATTCATAATTCCGGATAACAAAAAACTCAGAGTTGTTATAAGAGGAATACCACGAAATATTGATAGAATGAGAATTGAAGATGAACTCAAGGATATACACGATCTCAATGCATCAGTAACCCAAATGACTAGGAGAAGGGACGGAAATAAAATATTACTCCCACTCTTCCTTGTCACCCTTCCGGCCTGCGATAATTCAAAGAATATTTATAATATAAAACGTATCAGTAACCTCGATATTACCATTAAAAGATACAGAGGAAAACCTGGTCCCTCTCAATGCCATAGATGCCAGCAGTATCACCATTCGGCAAATTATTGCCATCATGAACCTAAATGTCTTAAATGCGCCGATAATCATTTCACGTACGAATGCACTAAATCTTCAACAACCAAGGCTACATGCGCATTATGTAACGGCGACCATACGGCCAACTACAGCAAATGCCCAAAACGACCAACTTATATTCCCAAAAATGCAAAACCGAACCCTCGTCCACAATTTTATCCTAACAGAATAATGACGGGAAAATCATATGCAGACACACTAAAAAACCTCGAAAGAGAGGAAACAGAAACTATTAAAAACCAACTAGATGATACTCTATCAGATGCTAAAACAATAATTAGCCAACTGCCGACCAGTCTGTGTAGGGGGCAGGGAACTGTCCTTGCATCAGAAAGGTTCTGGGTTCGAATCCCGGGCAAGGCATGGATGTTTCTTTCCCTCTATCTGTGTTCTATGTCCTTTCTCCTTTGTGTGTGAATGTGACCCGCCCTATAAACGGGTTGTGGTAGTGTGACGTGGGCAACGCTGTTCCACCGCCGTGGCTTCGCCACAGGTGCCCACTGGGTAACGAAAAGAGAATTAGCAGTTCTGGCACTTTCTGTGGCCAATGGACAATAGCTCCAAGTGCCCGCCATTAAAAAAAAATAATAATAATTAGCCAACTTACAGCTCTCTTAAGCATCTTTAAAGAACTAAACATTGATCAAAAACTATCACAATTAATATCAGTCAGTAGCTCAATTCCCCTTAATGTATAATACACCAAATAATGTAAAAGCAATAACTATCACTCTGTGGAACGCAGACGGATTAAAATTTAAAATTGACGAATTAAAAGACTTCCTACTGGAATTAGATATTGACCTATGTCTAATCACAGAAACGCATTTTAACCCACAAACTAATTTAAACATACCAAATTACGACACATTTAGATGTGATCGTACCACACATAAAGGCGGCGGGGCCGCAATACTTTCCATAAGGCATCTGAACGCCAATTATTATAACTCTAATAATAATAATGGCTATGAACAAATTACAATTATTATCCAGCTAAACAACATGCAATACAAAATCACTTCATTATACAACCCACCGAATAATACCCTCAATGATATAGATCTCAATAGCTTGTTTAACGATAATACGGAAACCATCGTTGGTGGTGATTTCAACAGCAAGCATACTATCCGATGCCGAAATAACAATAAAAATGGCATAGCCTTACACAAAATTACGACAAAAAATAATCTAAAAGTGATAGCCCCCATATCACCCACATACTACCCATGTTTCACTAACCACAGACCAGACATACTAGACTTTTTTATTAGCAACTCCAGTACTACCCTTATTGCAGATGTTCTGAATGACCTATCATCAGACCACTTGCCAGTAATTGCCTCAATAACAGAAAAAATGAACAGCTCCAAGCAAACTATTAAAATAACAGACTGGCAACTTTTCTCTAATATACTTAAAATAACAGACATGCCAGAGACCCAAATAAATAACCCAATAGACATCAATAACTCTATCTATAATATTAACGAGAAAATAATAGCTGCCCATAAAGAGGCTACTCAAAAAAATATAAAAATCCCTCATTATATGAAGCTACCTACACACATTAGGCAACTAATTCAATATAGAAACAAAATTAGGAAAAAGTGGAGAAAATCCTTCGATCCACAACTAAAAACAATTATAAATAATCTCAATAAACAAATTAAAAAACAATGCCAAGAACACCGGAATGAAACCTGGGCGGAAAAATTAGAATCATTAAATACGGAGGATAATTCACTCTATAAACTCACAAAAAACCTCAAAAGTAATAAAATTATCAATAAGCCAATTCACGGCAGGCAAGGCCTAGTGTACACGGACCGCGAAAAGGCCGAGGCTTTCGCAGATACAATGGAATATCAATTCTCGGAAAACACGAATAACTGCGATGAAGACTTCGAAAATATTGTACTCAATGAAAACAGACTATTCTTCAACAATAATAGGCCCAATAATAACCTAGAACCAACAGATTTTAACGAAACAAACACTATTATCCAAAAACTCAAATCTAACAAGGCTCCAGGGGGAGACTTAATAACGAATAAAATGATAAAAGCCCTCCCACAAAATATCATTAACGAACTCATCATTATTTTTAATAAATGTCTAGCATTATGTTACTACCCAGAAAAATGGAAAGAAGCCATAATTATACTTTTTCCCAAACCACTTAAGGACCCAGTCATGCCACATAATCATAGACCCATTAGCTTATTACCTACACTAAGTAAAATCTTTGAAAATATAATTTACAATAGACTTAAAGATAAATTGCACTTGCTTCCTGATGAACAATATGGGTTCAGGAGCAAACTGAATACAACCAAACAACTAACTAGAATAATAGACTTCATTGGCCAAGGACTTAAAAACAAACAAAAAGCCGCTTTTCTAATGCTAGACGTTACCAAGGCATTTGACAGGGTCTGGCACGCTGGCCTTCTTAATAAATTAATTAACCTCAAATTTAACCCAGACATAATATTTTTACTTAAGTCATATCTCCATCATAGACACTTCAAAATCCGACTAAATAATAATACCCATTCAACCAAAAGAATCATTAGAGCGGGAGTTCCCCAAGGAAGCATCCTGGGTCCAATTCTCTATTTATTTTATACTATTGACTTCCCAGTAGACAAAAACGATTATAACAGTCTGACGGCTTCTTTGCCGATGATACAGGCATTATCGTTAAGTCTAAATCACTACCCAACGCCATTAATAAATTACAAGAAAAAATATATAGTTATGAAAACTGGTGCTCTAAATGGAAAATCGATATTAACGCCCAGAAATCTAATCTCCTCTTAATTAAAAAACCCAGAAACACAATAATACAACAAAATCTTACATTCTCCAATAATGATATACCAATAGTTGCTAAAGCGACCTATTTAGGACTAACAATTAATAAAAATCTCAACTGGAATGACCACATAAATCATATCATAGCAAAAGCATATAGCATAAACTAAAATGTCTCTTAAACCCACACTCCAAATTATCTCTCAAGAATAAAAAATTCATTTATATCACATATATTAGACCCATATTAACATATGCATCACCTGCCTGGTGCAACTTAAATAAAGCACAGGCAAAAAAGCTCAATGTATTCCAAAATAAAATGTTGCGTAGACTCTGCGGAGTCCCTTATTTCATCAGAAACAATGCTATTCATAGAGACTTTAAATTAAAAACCTTAACTGAAACTATCACAGATATAAATATAAACTTCTTCAACAAACCAATAAACTGCGATGTTGCAAATTACAATAAAATTTTTCAAAATGAAATGTATATTGAGGATAGCAAAATTCGTCCGATTGCGCACTTTCTAACGAGAGACGCAATTCTTTCAAATAATTTCAAAATTGCACAATTTAAACCCTAAAATCCAACTTTCTCCTAATTTAATGGGAAAAAAATTCCTATTTAGGGCCTGAATTTCTCTTCAAATTTTCCTAGTTCACTTATACACCACTATCAGTACTGGCGCTGCAAAATCAATTGTACCCAGTAAAGTCTAGCCCCGCCCAGATCCCAACTACTTGACCAATCAGATCTCAGCACCACCCCAATATGATCTTAAAAGTTCTCTTGCTTAATCTTTTCCTTTCTAGATTCCATATCAAGACGAAAGACCATATCAAGACCAACAAGATGAAGATGAAGAGGTAAAAGGCCCCTTCGGGGCCTGAAGGCCTCAGCCAAACCAAAGACGTACGAACGAACCTGTTTTCTCTCATTTCTTTCTGGTGAGATGATATTAGTAGCTCAAGATTTCAATTCATATGGAAAGTTTTGTTGAGAAGTAAATAGCAACGAATAAGTGGGCGTTTTCGCCAAATATTTCAAATAATGTTTGTGTTAATTCTCGATAACAACAATATGTGAATTAAAATAGAAACAGCAATCATTATTATTTCATAGTGCAAGTGCTACTTTAATAATTCTATATTTTGGATATTATATGATTTATCGCAACAGTTAGTGCGAAAGTTATCTTATTTTCAAAGCATCACAAAGTTTGTGATTGCTTAAACAGCAGAAAACATATTGTGCATTTATTCATTACATAGCAGTATCAACTCATCTGGAATATCATCAGGTAGATGAAAAAACTTTAATTTATTTCATTCTAATTTTATTTAATACTGCAAGAATGGCCAACAACAACAGTGAACAGCCCCCCTGGGTCACCAACCTGATAAACACCCTAACGCAACAAAACCAGGCAATGAACGATCAACTTATGTAAAAAATCAACCAGCTACAAGAAACAGTGGACAAACTGCAAAAAGTAAAATGAAACTCTGCGTAATGAAAACAAGCATCTGCAAAAAATGTCAAAGCAGTACGCAGAAGCATCAATCCTGATTCCAGAAACTCCAACAACAGAAGTATCACCTAAAAAACAAAACAAGAAAAAGACAGCAACTAAAAACAAGAACGAACAGAAACAACCTAGCATCAACAAACAGAGTGAAAAGCAAAATGCAGTACAGAAAAGAAACAGATCCCATAGCTCAGATGATGAAAAACTCCTCTAAACCACAAGATGGCACCACCTCACCGCAACCATCCACAAGTTACCTCCCACCGGCAAGCGTCGGAAATGAAAAAAAGAGGAATCGCCCGCGGACCTGTGAGAAACGGTCGCGAAGAAGAAAATTACGTCACAGACATCGAAGAGATGGATGACGAAGGCGAATTTGTTTTTCAAAGACGGACGCGAGCCGGATTACCCCCAATCATAATAAAAGACCCGAAAATAATATGGACTGAACTAAAACAAACCCTACAGGAACAAAATATAACTGGATTTGAAGGAAAATTCACAGGAGATGCTCTCAAACTACACTTCCTACACTTCTTTGAAATTGACAACAGACGAAAAGCAATTAAAATACTGGATCAACTTGAAGTTCAATACCATACATTTCAACTCAATACGGAAAGATCACTGAAAGTAGTTATAAAAAGTATCCCGACCGACATAACAGCTGAACAGGTAAAAATTAATCTAGAACAATATGGCTATCACGCAAAAAATATAAAACAGATGAAAAGATATACAGAAGAAGGACAACAGAATCTCCCACTGCACATAGGCACTCTTGAAAAAACAGAAGCAAACAAATCAATATTTCATATGACACGATTTATGGACCTCGTCGTCACTGTCACAAGCTACAGAGGACGCCGAGACTACACCCAGTGCCACAGGTGCCAGCAATTCAATCATGTGCAGGCATCCTGTCGGCACACACCAAAATGCCTTAAATGTGGACAGGAACATCTAACTTATCTATGCACGAAAACACGAGAAACAGCAGCGTCCTGCGCCAACTGCGGCGGACCACATCCAGCCAACTACAAACAGTGTTCTAAACATCCGATCAACCAAACATCCCGACGTAAGAATAATCCACCTATATTTTCTCCAAGCAACAACCAGTTTACCACATATGCAGTCAAGCTAAAAACAAGCAATCAAACAGTCAACACAGACGTATTCAGCGAAGCAAGATCAATATTAGCAGAACTAAAGTCCTTTGTAGACCTTGTGCAGAACGACGGGGGAATGAAACTTTTCAAAGCATTTCTAACACATTCAACAAAAATCATTGACAGACATCAAGAAGAAGAAGACATAGAACAAGATGAGTATTAAAACAACAACCAAACCATCCCTCAACCTCATAATATGGAATGCCAACGGAATCATTAATAAACAGCACGAATTCAAAAACTTCATCATCGACTTCAACCCAGACATCATTATAATAACTGAAACACACCTAAACCCAACATTCAACCTTACAATAGCTAACTACATAGTGCATAGATGCGACAGAAACTATAGAGGAGCAGGAGTAGCGCTACTAGCAAAAAATAGTCTAATAACCACCACCTTTAACCAAACCTCAGATAGAGGATATGAGCAAATATCTATACTATTAAATCCCCAAAATCAAAATATTAAAATTACAGGAATCTACAACTCGCCACAAAATCAGCTCACAGATCAAGATATTCAACTTCTCTTCCCACCAAATATACCAACAATAGTCGCAGGAGATCTTAATAGTAAACATACAATATGGGGCTGCAACACCACCACCAACAATGGATATCACCTAAGAAAACTAGTTCTGGATAATAACTTGACTGTCATAGCACCAACCAGCCCAACACATATTTCAACCAACAGCTCCGACATTCTGGACTTTGCCATCACCAACCTCCAAATTCCCATAGTAGCCTACACACTCGACCAGGTCTCCTCCGATCATCTACCAGTACAATTCTCAATAGGACTATCCACGCAGCATCATGAAAAACCAAAACTCAAAACAGACTGGAATCTCTACCAAAGAATACTAGCAGCAAACAATAGCAACCCACCCAACCTGGAAGACGAGCCCACCATCGAAAACCATATCCATCAACTACAGCAAGAAATAACTAAAGCATACGAAGCAGCAACCACCGAAATAAGTAAAATAGCACATCATTACAAACTACCAATACAAATCAAGAATATCATCAGACTAAGATATTACTATAGAAAAACATGCCAAAGAACTGCAGACCCCATATATCTGAATGAAATGAAGCCACTTAACAAGCAAATCAAAAAGCAAAGTAAAGAATTCAAAAATCAACTCTGGAGAAATAAGCTCGCCTCTCTATGCACTTCTGATCAATCAATATGGAAAAGAGCCAAAACTTTCAGGACCAAAGCACAAATAAACATACCCATCAAAGGACCGACCACACTCATCTATGACACCAAAGAAAAAGCTGAAATATTTGCCGATTCATTACAAACCCAGTTCTCACCTAATACAAATGCAGACATGATTCACCACAATACAATAGTTGAAGCAGTAAATAAATTTCATGAAGAACATCCCTTAAATGAATCTATTGAACCAACGGACAATAACGAAATCCTTAATATTATCCGCAGACTAAAAAACAAAAAAGCACCAGGAGAGGATGGAATAACAAATCTGATGATGAAATTACTCCCACATAACTATATAAGCAAAATTAAAAATATCATAAACAGCTGTCTCACACTCAACTATTATCCCACAATATGGAAAAATGCAACAGTCATCCTATTTCTCCAGAAAAACAAAAACCCAAGCTGTCCTGAAAGCTACCGTCCGATAAGTCTTTTAAGCATAATAGGAAAAATCTTCGAAAAAATAGTCTACAATAGAATTAAACCTCACTTAAACATACTACCAGACGAACAATATGGATTCAGAGAAAAATTAGACACAACCAAACAGCTACTTAGAATAATTGATTATACAGGCAGAGCACTAATAAATAAAGAAGTCATAATATATTCCTAATGATAGACATCTCCAAAGCCTTTGACAAGGTCTGGCATACTGGCATAACATATAAACTAATGCAGCTCAACTTCCCCCCAGGCATTATAAAACTACTCTCCTGCTACCTGAACAATAGAACCTTCCAAGTCAGCCTTCAAAACCTGAAATCATCAAAAAGAAACATCTCAGCGGGTGTCCCTCAGGGCAGCATACAGAGTCCGATCCTCTACATCCTTTATACCTACGACTTCCCAATAAACAAAGACGACTACAATTGCATCACAGCATACTACGCAGACGACACAGGAATAATTATCAAATCACGAAACCCAAATCTAGCACTCATCAAACTACAGGATCAACTAATCGAAATAGAAAACTGGTGCCTAAAATGGAAAACAGCTGTAAATGCAGATAAATCACAAATCCTAATAATACAGAAAAGAAAAAGAATCCAGCAAAACTGCCAACCGAAATTATTTAACACCCCAATACCAATAGTTAAAAAAGCGACATATCTCGGACTAATAATAAATAATAAACTCTCCTGGGAAGACCACGTCAAACACATCACACAGAAAGCAATAGCAGCAACAAATATCATCCAACCACTGATCTATAATCCAAATGTTTCCTTACTAAACCGAAAACTACTATATACCAGCATGATAAGACCAATATTAACATACGCGTCTCCTGCCTGGGCTACAATACCAGACCACCTCATGAAAAAACTCAATCAGTGCCAAAATAAAATCCTAAGAAAAATCACCCGCGCCCGTTGGTTCATTAGAAACAACAATATCCATATTGACCTCAAAATTCCTCTCCTCTCTGAATTCATCCATAAATTAAATGCCGATTTCTACCTCAAAGCAGAAAAATGTCAAGCAGCAAATTTCAACCAGATCCTCTCATTTGAAAACTACAAAAAAGACAGCCATCTCCGACCAATAGCAGCATTCTACACATCTGACTCCTCATATCATCATTATCAACGTAAATAAATGCCAACAGCCATAGCCTCATGAATAGCACACCCGACTACAACCACCAAGGTCCTTGGTTCGACCCCAACTGACATCACTTTCATAAAATATCTTCCGAAACAGCCATAATGCATTAAATCATCAAACATCAAGAAAATCAACTACCCCTCACTGCATCCTGACTTCCTACATCCTGCCGGTCATCATCCAGTGCCTCCTGAAAATACAGTATCAAGAACTTTGACTTTCAATAGAACTTTAAAAACCAATAAATACTTCAAATACTACAAAATAAAAATGTAATAATTACGAAAATAATATTCAACTATGTAAAAACAATGCCTGTAATTTCTCTTTTTATATATTTTTTAATTTTTTATTTATTTATGCCACCATATTGTAGCATAACTCAAAATGATTTAACTCATTGTAAATATTTCATGATGTATGGGTTAGGGGCCGCTGTGCGGCCCAGGCACCCAGTTTTAGTTAAATAAAGTAAAGTAAGTAAGTTCTTTCTGGTGAGCACTTGCATTCGTCCAATAATTACATACGCCAGCCCAACCTGGAACTGCCTCAATAATACGCAAATAAACAAATTAGAGGTCATCCAAAACAAATTCATTAGAAGGATCACAGGTGCACCGTGGTATATCACTAATAAAGCACTAAGAAAAGACTTAGAGCTAGATACGATAACTGAATTCACAACTAAACTAAACGCCGGCTTCTTTAGCTCAGCAATGAACAGTACAACTGCAGATTTTAACGAAATCTTCAACAAAGAACTATTACAAGATGCTAAAATCCATAACCCCATTACCAATTTCCTACTCTCAGACGGGATCCTATCCAAGTACTTTAAGATCACAAACAATTAACATACACAGACATATACACAGCCATGACTCTAGGCCTACAGCGAACCCGGGGAAGGAGCAACCCTGTAGGGTCCCATCTGGGTAAGCTGTAGGTCTATTAAAATAGTACGATGAGCAATCCGGCACGAGCGGTAGTGCACCGGGACGACCGAGTCATCGTGTTAACCGAGGTATACTAAATGTAAATATATGTAAATATAATGTAATTATACTGTTTTTTTTAAATATCTAAATTGCTAATTATTATATTGTATATATAGTATTATTAATCTATCAGATCTGTACATAACTTTGTGCATTATAACTCTCATCATCTTTAATTCTACCTTGACTCAGGGGACTTCCCCCGTACTCCATTCTCTCCTCCCTAGCCTAAAGCCAAAAATCTTAGTCGCCCAAGGGCACACATTATGCGATGAAAAAGTCAGATGCCCGCTTTGCGAGCAGACACTTTGTACAACTATATATCTAGTCTAGTTCTTTCTGGTCACCATTCAGACTTCAGACACGGTCGATGAAGGATGTCCTCTCTCAAACCTGTTCTTACAAACGACGTCGGGGCTACTGGTGAGGGCCAGTCCGAGTGTCGCGGGGACCAGACCCCCGGACGGTCGGGCATCCCACCTTTAGTTTCCAAACATCTTGAGTTTGCCTATCCACCCCTGCCCTTATCAGGGCTCCCTGCCCGGGAGATAGGAAGCGCGGCGCAGCTACAAGATGCGAGGCTACGCCAGAACTGTAAGGACCTTCTGGGAGCCCTGCAGTTAGGTTAGGTGTAGCGACCTAAATAAAGATATGGATGCAGCAAAAAACGGAAAATTAGATATTACCTGGATCAGAGAATACAGTGATAGTATTAAATTCCAAGTTTTAGATTAAGTCAAGGAAGATTCAGTTAAGAATGCATAGAAGTGCTTATAAGGCAGATAACAGTTCAAGGAGATAATATTGTTCGAATGAACCAATTAATTAGTGGCTACGATACAAGATATTTGGAGGATACTAAGGCAGGAAACGGTTTTAGTAGCCCCAAAAAGCATAAAAGGTTCTAAATAAAATAAACCACCTTTCTTTAAGGCAAAAATAACACCCCCGAGAGAGCAGGTTATACCCTTAAGTAATAAATTTAGTCCCCTTGAGGTTGAAACCATAGATATTGCTGATAATATGGAAATGATAATAGATAATTCTAAAACCGCTAGTAACAAAAGAAAAGCTTCTCCTGAAAAGGGAGATAACAACGAAATTAAGAGACTAGCCGTAATCGAAGAAAATGAAATATCAGCTATAAATAACTAGCTGTACCCTGCGTGCGTTGCAACGCTTTCAATTTGAATTTGAATTTTGTATTTAAGTGTGTAAATGACATTTGCGATTATGATTTGAAATGCAAATTTTATTTAATGGTGAAAAAAAGCAGTTAATTCTCTAGGATATCATTAGTGCATTTTCAAACAGACATGTATGGTGATGCACACGGAGCATGAAACATATTTTGGACAATGATCTGAAATAAGACTGGATCTATGGTGACATCAAGAATTTCTGCTGATATCTGATCAGTTTTAGAAGGTGGTTTTTTTTCAATAAGCCAAATTAGAATGTGTGCCTGAGGCAATCCTCGTTTTTGCCATTCAATAGAGTACACCCAACACCGTGTCTCTCTAAAAACATGACGCTTCACAATGAAATCAAGTAAAGATTATCATTTTTGTTTGAACTCACGTGCTGTAATATCATGACGATCCGATGATGATTGTCCTGGTAACAAAATATCTCTAATTTCAACCCAAGCAGAATTGCACGTAAATGTAATAAATAAATCTAGGAGCCCATATGCGAGAACATATGTCATTGCATCCTGTGAGTATTCATACATGTGCCTTGGAGTCCAAGGCACATGTATGAATACTCAGACATGCATGAATACTACATTTGCAGGGAGTCCAAGTTTTTCTCCCTGCAAATGTAGTCGGCAATATAATCATTTTCCCCACATCATTAGGATTAACGTTACCATCATTAATTATTGCATCCCGTAAATGAATGCATTCTTCTGAACGTAATTTGGTTTGATTTAATTTAATATACAGTAGGCGTTCAGTTTCAATTTTCGCATACATATCGACAATGTATTGATGAACTAATTGTCGACATTTTAAAGTATGATTATCAGCGTTTTGGCAATCATTAATCTATATGCATAAAAACTTATTGCACTTGCTTTCTTATTGGTTTTCTCGCCTGTTTGCGGACTTCTTAATTTTATGTTAAAATAATATCCCTCCTCTCCTCACCAAAATAAAATAGGATATTGCAATGCATCATATGATCGATACGTTTCTGAGAACTCTTTGAACGTCACGATTTCTGCGATGAAGAACTGTATCGCGGGAGGTAAATTCTTCGCCAACTATAACAATAGCCACTTCATCCAATGTTGGCGCATTGTATTTTTCTTTGTGGTGGCCTACAGGTGTTTTTTCAGCTCTAATAACAACTTTGTAAATATCGGATGACATTTAGTCTAGGGCAATTGTGAACAGCCTAATTAACTGATTATGTTGATCGAAAAATTTTTGTAATACGGTAACAATTTTTCGTTTAGTGCCATTGTTTACCTGACAACGTTGATTGACTTGATCATTTGTGTTATCCATGAAATAAATTTGTAGAAATTTATGATCTGCGTTAGGCATTGAAAGAAGTGATCCTTGCACGATGATAAATTTGGCCTTGCACTTTGAATGTTGGGATGTAATTCTCGTTCAGGATACGTGTAGCACCGAATAAAGTCATTTAGAAACACGAATTGTACCGGCGTATATGCGCCAAAAAATGTTTCGATTGGTTTGTTTGACCTGATACGAAGGTTGATAATGTCTCGGCAGGCGACGTAAAATCTTGTAGTTTCTGTATGCTTCTAGAACAGCAAATTTCAGCTGTTTCATTTTTAAATTTGAGAGCATTACAAAACATACATAATTGATATATTTCTCCGATGATGACACTTGCGGGAAGACTATAGTTTGTTGTCGGATCATAGTGAAATGCACTGAAATTCAAATCAGAGTATTGGCAGCGTCTGAATAGCGAAATGCGTTCTCGGTCGGTTTTCATTCTTGCTTCCCGTTGCTCTGATGTTTCCGACGAACGGGCTTGTGTAGTTCGTAGTTGATTTGTTGACAGTCTTCTTTCCTGTTGCTCAGACGTTTCTAAGGAACGGGCAAAAGCATTCTGTTCTCGATTAGTTTCAAGTCTTTTTCCCGTTGCTCCGATGTTTCTGAAACACGGGTAGTTCTCTTTTTGCGCGCTTGAGATGTCGACCGACTAAGAGCGATTTGCTTAGGCGGCATATTTTTGCAAATATTCTTTCTGACAACGAAAAAGAAATGTAAAAGTTGGCAGTGGTCGCAAATTTGCTAAATCGAAATATCACATACATATTTTAAATAATAAAAAGAGCAATAAAAATGAGATGAATAAGAAATATGAAAATTATAAGATTTAAAACAAAAATCAATTTTATAAATGAAAGAAATAAAATGGATGAATTCGAAAACTTTGCATAAATAAACAAACAAACTAATAGTTTTCAAATGACAACTGTCACAGCACTGAAATCTTCGAAAAGTATATTTAATTTTGCTAACCTAAAATTACGTACTAAATATAAATATTTCTGAAAACGTGCAATTTGAATGAAATTTGCTTTTGTCTTTATATTTATTAAACAGTTTTCACAGTACTGAATCCGTGATACGACCAACAATTAAGAAATCTATTCTCGTTGATTTTACTTGCTTGTGCTCACCTGACATAAAGAAAAGCGCGAATTAAAAATTAAAGTATATGCAATTTACTTTAATTTACTTTTCTAAATGAATAGAGTTATAAGATAGAAAATATCACTGTTGTTATCTTCAAGATATTTGAAAATTGAATCGTTTATAGCAAAATTTAAAACAATGGCTAGCTTTTAACCAATCAGAAAATTCCATTTCGACTTTCACTGATATCGCTGGAACGGTTTGTCGCACGGGATAAAAAGTATCCTATGTCCTTCTCCTGGCTCTAAACTACCTCCCTGCCAATTTTCAGCTAAATCGGTTCAGCCGTTCTTGAGTTATAAGTGAAGTAACTAACACGACTTTCTTTTATATATATAGATAATGAAATTGAAAATTTGGATAACGATAATATTGAAAATGACCCAGAAATTTCTTTAAACGAAATTGAATACACTGGGGTCAAGAAGAAAACTAGGAACCCCCCGATTATTGTCAGGGATGATAACTTTGTTTACTCACAATTCCAAGAGGCAATTAAAGTCTATGACTATGAGTGCAAAAATAGTCAGGAAAACATGATAATCAAACCTAAGTGAGATGAATCAGACAGAAGAATAAGGAAATATATGGAGGATAACAACATTGAACATTACTCGTACAGGCTCCCGAATGAAAGGCATATGCGAGTGGTTTTTTAAGATGTTCCATTCGATTATGCTGGTGGTAACTTACTTACTTATTTGTCAACAGAATTCCCAGTTGAAAACGTTAAACAAATGATGAAGAGACATAAAGGAATAATCAAAAAACTAACCTTATATCTTGTCTCCTTAAGAAGAAAAAAGAATTTCAAAGATATATATCATGTTACGCAGGTAGGAAATTTGCGTGTTAAAAGTAGAGGCATATAGAACCCGACCTGGCCCGGCGCAATGCCACCGGTGCCAGGGTTTTTATCACTCAGCTGCCATGTGCAGACTACAACCGAAATGTGTTAAATGCGGTAAAGACCATCTGACTGCAAACTGCACTAAAAATAAAGAAGAAAAGCCACATTGCTGCAATTGTGGCGGCGAGAACCCAGCTAATTACCGAGGGTGCCAAAAGTTCCCACTAGGGCCGAGGCAGCAACAAAAAATAAGGAAAAATAAACCCCAAGAAAGGGTATTTGAAAACAAAAGCTATGCTGATGCAGTTAAGAAACAAAATAACACCGATATGCAGAAGACTGTGGAGGACGCAAAAGACAATTTTACTAAACTAAATGATATTGTTAGCGTTCTAAACTGCTTAGGAGTGCAGTAGAAAGAATCGAATTAGAGGAACTCAATAAAAGTAATGATGACTAAACCAATAAAAATAATGCTATGGAATGCTGATGGAATTAACAACTAATTTATTGAATTCAGCAACTTTATTTACGAACACAAAATAGACGTAGCATTAGTTACGGAAATCCATACTAATGCCTCTAATAGATTAACCCTAGCCAACTGTAATACTTATAAGACCGATAGAACTGTATGCAGAGGTGGAGGCACGGCAATTTTTGTTAAAAGAAGTTTTAATACTGTTCTATATAGCAATAGCACTGGACAAAATCACGAAGAAACCTCCATTCTTCTTTATCAAATTGATAACACTGCATATAAATTCACTGCTATGTATAACAAACCCGGTAATACCATAAGAAATGAAACCATAGAATCACTTATTCCTCCAAATATGAAATGCATTATCGGAGGAGATCTAAATGCCAAAAATACATCCTGGGGATGCCGAACTAATAACCAAAATGGCAAGGAGCTATATAAAATAATAGCAGAAAATAACCTAACTGTAATAGCACCCACTGACTACACGTACTTCCCGTATGCACCAAATAAAAGATCAGATCTACTAGATTTTTTCATCACGATTGCTAATATTCAAATTAGCTGCCATACTGTTCCCGAACTAACCAGCGATCACGTGTCCGTCATAGCCACACTCGGTGATATTATCCAAGACACCCCAGCCCTGATAAAGAAAACCAACTGGAATATCTTCCACAATATTCTAGCTCTTGACGATAAAGATTATACTATACAGAATTTTAATGACATTGAGCCCACAATACAGTCGCTAACTAATAAAATTCATTCAATGATGAAACATTTACCTATTAATCAGATCAACGCATTATGTAATATCTACAATGTTTGTTTAATATATAACATCTTCCCGAAGAATTGGAAAATGCCACGATTAATCTAATAACCAAACCTGGTAAAGACAGCCGTATACCCACAAACTTTAGACCAATAAGTCTCCTCCCAACTTTTGGTAAGATCTTCGAAAGACTACTGATGCGGAGACTCTTACCTCATATAAATTTCCTACCAGACCAACAGTTTGGATTTAGAAAAGATCTATCGACCACCAAACAACTGATTAGACTGATAGACTTCATAAGCGATGGCTTATACAAACATTAAACCACAGTCCTCCTTATGCTGGACGTGGCCAAAGCTTTTGACCGCGTCTGGCATAAGACACTTATTATCAAACTAATTAAGCAAAATATAACCAATGCTTTTATTAATATCATTGATTCCTACCTAAAGAATAGGACCTTCCAAATTAGATTAAACAATAAGTTATCTGTTAAGAAGCCGATAGATGCGGGAGTCCCCAAAGGAAGCATCCCTGGGCCTACTTTATATTTAGTGTTTACAAGCGACTTTCCCATAGCTAACGATCATAACTATATGGTAGCCTTCTACGGCGATGATACGGCAATAGCTATTCGATCAATAAACCCATATCACGCTGCCCAAAAACTTAATGAACAAATGCCTGATATAGAAAATTGGTGCTCAAAGAATAAAATCGCTTTTAACACAGATAAGTCAAAACTTTCGATAATTAGAAGGAGGAAGAGAAGTAGACAAGTTACCAACAAAGTTTGCTTTTTCTCTGATAACATTCCAGTAGTGAATAAAACAGATTACCTGGGGCTTACCCTAAACCATAGATTAAACTGGAACGACCACATAAGCAAAATTATTACTAAATCAAAAGCTGCTTTCGCTAGCAGGAGACCGTTACTAAACTCAAATTCTAAACTACCATAACAGATAAAAAGGCATCTTTATTTAAATTGCATAAGGCCAATTTGCACATATGCATGTCCCGCATGGTACTGTGTCACAAACAGTCAGATTAAGAAATTGAAGACACTACAAAACAAATTCTTACGTAGAATTACTGGTGCCCCTTAGCACATACCAAATTAATACATACGCAAGGACCTGAATATTGACACCGTAAATGAATATATTAACCAAATGAGCTGTAGCTTTTTCCATAATGCTAAAAACACGAATACAGTAGATTATAAGCAAATTATGAATAAAGAACTAATTCAAGATAGTAGGAACCACAATCCTATTATAAGCTTCCTGCCATCAGACGGAATACTTTCACGAAGATTCAACAGATAAGGCCCTCCCCACACAAACACACAGAAAACTACAGCGAATCCGGGGAAGGAACAACCCTGTAGGGTCCCATCTGGGCAACCTGTAGGTCTATTAACATTAGAACGATGAATTTAAATAATGTATATATTTCTTTTCAATTTTCTCAGGCTCGTACAAAACTTATCTGTACATATTTTAATCTCATTATTACTGTTATTCAACTATTCATATTCTTAAATTTTTAAATGTAAAATTCATGACTTGAGCTGCCCATGCAGATATTTCGAGCCGCCATCTGCCTTGAACTCCTCCATATATCTTTCTTCCTATGCCATTAGTACCAGTCGCCCCAGGGCATAATATTAATAAGGCATAATCCAGGGCATAATTAAGAGGTCAAGTGCCCGCTGACGCGGGCAAGCACCTTAACAAATCCAGATCGTCATTTCTTTCTGGAGACCAGAGCAGATGACTGACCAGACCAGGCGACCAGAGACCGACCAGACCAGACCGAGACCTGAGGCACGAACCGAACTGAGAGTAGGTCGTGTGCTTAGCTGAAGATTTATCGGAAAAGATTTTTCCTTCCCGCTTGATTATGGATATCGACGCGAAGATTTCTCCGCTTTTGGAGTCCTCGGGCGCAGGTCAGTCCAAGTGCTGCGGGGGCAAGACACCCGAGCGGTTGTATATCACGTCTGTTGGACTGTATCACGCCTGAGACTACCAATGCACCCCCGTCCTTTTCAGGGCTCGAGGAAAGGGACATAGGAGTCGAGATCCACGGATCTGGATCACAGGATTCGGGGCTGTTAGGTACCCTTTCGGCACCGGCGGGGACGGCTACGCCGAAACCACACGGTCCTACTGGGAGCCTCTCAGAACCCAACATGGTTAGGCCTTTAAGATCCAAAAGAAGAAAGGATTCCCAATCTTCCGCGGATGAGACAATTGATAACGATAATCAGGAACTTAGAAATTATGTTAGGACTAGTTTTGATAAAATGATGTTGAGCACATTTCATCTAATTCACTGCTGCGTGTTTTTTAATGATAAACATAAGGAAATTAGTGATAGCGCAAGGGAGTTAAACATATCAATAAAAAACCATAAAAATTATTCAAAAAATAATTATAACATGAACGCAGAAATTCAAAATGATAACCTAGAAATACTAGCTAAATTCTGGAAAGATGAAAATCTAAAATGTAATCCATTTATGGATACTGAATATCAAAGTAAAGATATAGATGAAAATTTTCGCCAAGTCTCAAAAACACCCAAACAAACTAAAAGATTCAGACGAGCAGAAACTTCTCCCTCACGAAACAATGAGCAAATGGAGTATAGTGATAATAATACAGACAATGCTGGTTTTCAAAAACCAAAAAAGACAGCTGCTCCTCCCCCATTTATAGTGAGAGATGCTAAGTTTAAATGGAGCAACTTCCTAAAAGAAATAGAAAGCTCTAACATAAATGATCTAAGCGGCAAAGACAGTGGCGAAATTTTTTTTATTAAAACAAATAATATGGCCACTAGGAATCAAATAGAGACCCATCTTAAAAAAGGGCAGTACGCTTACCACACCTACTCCCTACCCGAGAAACGTAAACTTAGAGTAGTCATCAAAGGACTCCCAGCCGACACCCCCACTGGAGATATTCAAGCCTAACTTCCAGATCATGAAATCGGACCCTGCCAAATAACCCAGTTAGAAAGGAGAAGAAGAGAATGAAACAAAAAACTTCCAATCTTTGTTGTAGACTTAGACAAAACCGAGCAGAATAAAAAAATATATAATGTTAGATTTCTCTCTCGAGTGAAAGTATATATCGAGGAATATAAGAAAAATAACAGACCAACGCAATGTCACCGTTGCCAAAATTACTTCCACGGCCAAAGTAACTGCAGTGTAACTGAAATGTGCCGGTTCACATCTAACTCCAGATTGCGATTAAAAGAAAGATGAAAAAGCTACATGTTGTCATTGTAATGGAGATCACTCCGCATATTACTCAGGCTGCCCGAAATATAAAGAAGTAGTTAAGAAAATAGAAAACAACTCTCATAGAACTAGATCTTTCGACTTTAAAAGGAATGCAACTGTTACCCCAAGTGAATTTCCTAAAACATATGCTAGTGCAGTTAAGGCTAACTCAGATAACTCAAATCTAATGTTACCCAGGCTACTAAAACAAGCCATAGATGTATCATTAAACTTACAACACCTCATTAGTGAGGTTACTACACAATTAAAAAAACAATCCTCAAATTGTCGATGAAAATGACGAGAATTCTAATAATAATTATGGACAGGAATAATTCTTTTGCTGTCCTAGTTCTTTGGAAAGCCAATGGTATTGCCTTAAAAATGGCGGAACTTATTGACTTCATCTCTGAATACTCGCCTAATATTTTAGCGATAACAGAGACCCACGCAAAGCCCTCCCAACGTCTAAATATACCAACTTTTAATTCTTTTCGTAGTGATAGAACCTCCCACAGAGGAGGGGTACTGCTATTTATGTTTCTAAGCTTTATAACTCCACTATTTACAACCTTAGTAATAATGATAACATAGACGAGACTTCTATTATTCTACAAATCAACAACAAAAGTATTAAATTCACTACTATTTATAACCCACCTAATAACGAGCTAAAAGAAGAGCACTTTCGCTCCTACTTTAATGATAACTTAGACACGATCGTCCTTGGCGATCTAAACGCAAAAAACCAGATCTGGGGATGCAATAGCACCAACAAACAAGGTAGAAACCTACATAATATTATCAAAAAACTAGGACTGACCATCTATGCCCCTACTGAACCCACCTATTATCATGCTCATCACGGCTACAACCCCGATATCCTTGATATCATGGTCACCAATATGAATACTCCATTTGCTCTACAATCTGTTAATGACTTAAGCAGCGACCACTTACCGGTTCTGATCACGACTTGCATACCTAAAAGTGATAATATCCTAACCAAAAAAAAAATATAGACTGGTTGCTTTATCATAATATACTGACTAAATCCCTACCTGAGAGCACTGAGATAAATACCAAATCTGATATTGATAATTGTATTAATTTAATCAGCAATAAACTTCTAATTGCCGCAAACGAGGTAACCACTGAGAAAGAGATTAACCTGGATAAATTCAAATTACCTAGAGGTATCAAAGACAAAATTAGATATAAAAACAAATTACTAAAGTACTATAAACGAACACTAAACCCTACTTATAAAACTGAGTATAATAGACTAACAAAAAACATCAAACTCCTCTGTAGAAACTACATAAGTTATAACTGGAGTAACAAAGTTGCTAATCTCAATAGAGAGGACAACTCACTCTGGAATATGGCTAAAACACTCAGAAGACCAGTAACAGTAAACCTGCCCCTTAAACATAATGACCAAACGTCTTACACAAATCAAGATAAGGCAAATGTTTTCTCTAGTGTTATGAAAGACCAATTCTCCTTAAATAACATCCACTGCCCAATTAATGACCAATATGTGAATCAGACTTATGATAATATCATAAACTCTACTATTAGTATTAATACTATGGAGAGCACCAATAATGAAGAGATAATTAACATTATCAAAAAACTTAAAAACCGAAAGGCTCCCAGTCATGACAACATCTCTAATGAGATGATAAAAAACGCCCCTCCAAGCATCATCGCAATACTCAATAATATTTTCAATGCTTGCCTTAACTTAAGATACTTCCCTGATAACTGGAAAAATTCAGACGTCATCTTATTTTCAAAACCGGGTAAATGCGCTGCAAACCCAAGTAACTACCGCCCTATTAGTCTTCTCCCAACTATGTCTAAAATTTTAGAAAAGATCATCCAGAAAAGACTGGACGAATATCTCGATAATATACCTAAACAACAATATGGTTTCAGACTAAATTTATCAACAACCAAGCAGCTAATTAATATTTTAGAATTCATTAGCAATGGGAAATTTAAAAACGAAACTATGGCCCTTATCCTACTCGACGTCGCAAAAGCGTTCGATCGAGTATGGCATAAGGGCTTAATAGTTAAACTACATAATATGGACTTCCCATTAGATATTATTCACTTAATAACCTCATACCTAAGTAATAGGAAATTTAGAATAAAACTGAATAACGTATATTCTGACTATATTATAATTAATGCTGGCGTCCGGCAAGGGTCTATACTAGGACCAATATTATACATTTTATTTGCCGCAGATTTCCCTGTAGAAAATAGCAACCTCAATGAAATGGTGGCTCTCTAACGATAATAACGAAATCTATAAATCCAACCAGAGCAGTAGAACTACTACAAAACAAACTAACTCTTGTCGAAAACTAGTGTACTAAGTGGAAAACCCAACTACATCCAGATAAAAGCCAATTTATTGTCTTTAATAATAAGAAAAAGAAGAACCACTCAATTACCCTCTTTAATATCAGCCTTAACCCGATTAGCAAAGTTAAATACCTAGGGGTGACCATTTCACAAAACCTCAGTTGGAGCCAACACATAAATAAAATTATTATAAAAGCTAAAGGAGCATACTTTGGTCTCAGCCCTATAATCAACAAAAACTCAATACTAGACTTATCAAATAAAAGGCTCATTTACTTACAAACAATAAGACCAATACTAACATACGCTTGCCCGGCCTTAGCAACTATGACAAACAACTTAAAGAAAAAACTATCTAACGCAGAAGGAAAAATATTAAGAATGATGTTAGGAGCTCCTAGAGCCATAAGCAATGATTCAATCAGAAGGGATCTAAAAATAGATAATATCAACGAATTCATAGCAAAATTAAACACTAAATTTTTTAGTGATGCGACTAAATGCACAACAGCAGACTTCAACAAAATACTTAACCTCGATATTATTGCAGATAATATTAGTTATAGTCCAGTCACCGCTTTTCTAAGCTCTGACTGAATCATTTCAAAATACTTCAAACACTAACACTATACAACACAAACACACACAAAGCTTAACACAGGAGGTAGGGAGCCCGGGGAAAGAGCAACCCGAAAGGGTCCCAACCGGGTGAGCTACACTCCTTTAGTTCTCACAGCGAATAACCCGGCACGAGCGGTAATTACCGGGACGGCCGGGTCGCTGTGCTAGCAGAGCTACACTTATTACACAAATACAATTTAAACAAACATAGCTGATAATATTCATGTATATATTTGTATATAGTTGTAAATATTATTCAGTGCCCATTTCATTTCATTATTTAATATTATAATTACTGTATTCTATTGTATTGTATTGGACAAGCAGTACTAGTTAATGTGCTCAATCTCATTACTCTAAATTTAGGAGCTTGCTCCAACCCATTTTCTTTAATTATATGTCTTTACTTATTATTTTATGTCTCTTAGCATATGTCATACAGATTAAAACGCATCGGCTGGTGGCCCTTCGGACCAAATACCAAGATCAAAGAAATATCAAGTAAGCATCAAGCATTTCTTTCTCATTGATTTTGGACTAAAGCCTGAAAAAATAGTGCAGCTCAAAAGAAGAAGTGGGCAGGAGCTTAGGCCCCTCCCACTTTTCCTCATCATACAAACGGACACGACCACTAGCAGAAACATTTTCAACATTATCTCAATGCTTGAGAAAAATGTTAAAGTTGAAAGATTTAGAGGAGAACGATTTCAGATCCAGTGCTTCCGGTGTCAAAAATATGGTCACACCCAGCGCAGCTGTCCAGCAGCCGATCCTACCTGTTTGAAATGCGCCGAAGCTCACTACTCGTACTTGTGTACGAAACCCAGATCCTCTCCTGCGAAATGCATCAACTGTGACTGTAAGCACCCGGCCTGTTTTTCGGGCTGTGGTGCAAGATCCAGGAAAACTTCTAAAGGAAGAAGAGCCCAACCAAAGACACATACAGATGCAGCCAGCAGATTCTTGCTCCTCTTCAAAGAAATGAAGGAACTTTTACAGAACGAAGAGCTAGTCAAGCTGCTTCGCTCACTCCTACCAGAGCCGCAAAACTAATTGAGTTTTGCATCCTCACAGGACTTGGACTTTCATGACTTCACAGTTCTATACTATGAAATTTTGTACTCAACTTAATTCTTCTAGTAACTCATGACTCTTTAGCTCATGACAAACCAGATTCGACGAATCGGTAAGTGGCGCAAAAGCCTGCTATTACCTTTAAAAATAAGAGAGAAGAGGAACAAGAGGTACGGATTCCCCAATCTACCAGAGACCTAACGAAAATGACCGACGGAATTTCTAGCATCGAATATGCCTCTTCAAATATGGAGTTGCATAGCCAAATCAAAAGCATGATAAACTGCCTGTGCGGATACGTGAATGAACTTATGAACATAGTCAAACTTCAAGGCGATCAAATTAACAGGCTAAAACAATATGAGGCAGGCTTTAAAGACCTCAATGATTAGCAGCTCCAGTATGGAATAGATAAAAAAATCCCGTGGTATTGGCGTGTAGCGAAGGCCGCGGTGGAAAGATTAAATCTAAAAAACTAGCTTTGCCTAATAGTCAAACTAAAAAATTGTTAGATAAAAAACAACCAGTTCCAATACCTGTTTGTAATAAATATGATGTTCTCGATAATGAAGAAAATATTCCTGAACCATTAAATCAGATAGAATTTGTAGACTTAACAAATGAAAAAATTAATGAAATTGCCCACAAAAAACGTAAGGCATCCCCATCCCCTACTAAAGATAATCAGACTAAACGTTTAGCTACTGAGGATGAATCCCCACAAATAATTGAGGAAATCATGGATACAATAAATGATGACCCCAATAAAAATAAGTTCCAACCTGTGAAGAGACAGAATAGACCACCACCGATAATAGTGAAAAGCTCTGAATTTGACTACGAAATCTTCAGAGATGACACTAAAAATGAAGGAATAAATTATTACATTGTTAAAGAATCATATGGAAATTATAACATCAAACCTAAAAATGAAGAAGCTCACAGATATATAAGGAAATATCTAGAGGATAGAAAAATTGGCCTTTTCACGTATCTCCTACCCTCTGAAAGAAACCTCAGAATTGTCATAAGAGGCATCCCAAATGACCTAAATAATAATTGGGTATTTGATAAAATATGAGGTCTATTTCCACAATGCATCACAGCCATTAGAATGACTAGGAGAATAAATGGCGAGGTTATAAAACTCTCACTCTTCCTATGTACACTTAAACGAGAAGGAAATTACAAAGAAATCTACGGCCTCTTCGACTTAGACAATCTAAAAGTTAAAGTAGAAAATTATAAAAATAGATCAGGCGCAGTGGCTCAATGTCATAGATGCCAGAATTTCTATCACTCAGCAACTGCATGCCACCTCCCCTCAAGGTGTGTCAAATGTGGGAAAGACCATCTCACTAGCGAATGTCGCAAAACTAAGGAAGAGAAAGCCATCTGCTGCAATTGTGGAGATAATCATCCAGCGAATTATAAAGGATGCTCTGAATTCCCGGCAGCTCCTAATAATAAAAAACAGCAAACTCATAAAAGACCAGACAAAATTTTCCAAAATAAGTCATATGCGGAAGCTCTTAAATCAAATGAGACTGAAGAGCTAAGAAAAACAATAAACGAAGCAAAACAAGTATTCAAAGACTTAGCTGCGGCTTAGTCGCTATAGTCCATAAAGCCAAACGTCTCCCTGCCCTAAATGAGGCAGTAGATAAAATAACAGAGGAACTTAATGATAAACATCATGGATAGAAACATTAACAGGAAAAAGCCATTGCAGATAATGTTATGGAATGCTGCGAATATAAACACGAAATTTAGTGAATTCATGAACTTTTTATTTGATTATGATATTAATGTTGCACTGATTACTGAAACACATGCAAATGCTGGCAATAAACTGAATGTTGTTAATTACAACACATATAAGACGGATCGTATACAATTCAGAGGTGGCGGTACAGCGATCATAGCAAAGAAATCTCTAAATACTATACTTTTCAGCACTAATACTGGCGATGGATACGAAGAGACTTCTATTCTCTTATACTTGAATAACAAAGACTTTCTGAAAATTACTAGCATATATAATAGACCAATGCACACTATCAAGAAAGAATTACTAAGTGTTCTGATACCCAATAACATGAACTGTATCATAGGTGGTGATTTTAACTCAAAGAACACCATATGGAGCTCTAGAATGGATAATCACTACGGTATCAAACTCCATGATTTAGTCAAAGATATGGACTTAACGGTCATAGCTCCAACAGACCCGACTTACTTCCCTGTGAATGAACCACACCAACCGAACTTACTGGATTTTTTCATAGTCAATAATAATATTAACTTCAGTTGCTACACGGTCACAGAGTTATCTAGTGATCATGTTCCAGTAATCGCAGCCTTACAATTACACTCATCTAATATTACTAAAAAGAAAAATATTGATTGGGACTTATTTCATAATATCCTGACTTTACAAAATGAATATCAACCACCAAATAATATCACAGATATTAATAATAATATCAACCGCCTCACTAATGATATACAATTAGCCCTAAATGAATCCACCACTGAGATACCCTCAAATGATAACTATCAAAAACTGCCTCATAACATCAGAGATCATTGCATATAAAAATCATGTTAGAAAACAATGGCAAAAGAATAGAAACCCAGAGGACAAGTCTGAACTAAATAGACTAATAAAGAAAATCAAAATTAAGTGCGCTAAATTCAGAAATGAATGCTGGCAAAACAAAGTTACTAGCCTAAATATTGACGATAGGTCAATCTGGAGAATGACCAAAACACTTAAGTCCACTAAAACACCAAACAAACCAATTCTCCACGATGGCAACATTGTATACAGTAACCAAGATAAATTAAAGATCTTTGCTGATACTATTGAAAACCAGTTCACATTAAATAATTATACCACAAATACCCAAAATGATATCAATATCAGCTTAGAAAATCAAGATTACTTCAACAATAACAATAGCCTTGATATGCTTGACAAAGTTACTAAAGAGGAATTAACGCAAAATATAAGGAAACTAAATAATAGAAAAGCCCCAGGGGAAGATCATATAAATAACAAAATGATAAAACCTTTACCGAATAACAAAATCAATGATATTATCAACATTCATAACTCCAGTCTTAAATACAACCATTTCCCAGATGCGTGGAAAAATGCTGTGATCATACTTTTCCCCAAGCCAGGAAAAGACGCCAGAAATCCCGAAAATTTTAGACCGATTAGTCTGCTCCCCACATTGGGAAAGATTTTCGAAAGGATAATTTTAAATAGATTGGAAACATTCTTAACTTTTATACCTAAAGAACAGTTTGGTTCCTGCAAAAAACTATCAACAACAAAACAACTTGTAAGACTTGTTGATTTTATAAGTAGTGGCTTCTATAAAAATGAGACTACAGCATTACTCATGCTAGACGTGGCCAAAGCTTTCGACCGCGTCTGGCATGAGACCTTAATCAACAAATTAATTAAGCAAAATATTCCTTTTGGCTTAATCAATATCTTAAATTCGTACCCAACCAAGAGAACATTTCAAATTAAACTAAATGGAGAACTATCAGATAAAAGAAAGATCAAGGCTTGAGTGCCGCTAGGCAGTATTTTAGGACCAGTTTTATACCTAATATTCACCAGTGATTTCCCAGTGAACACTAATAATAACAACTACTTTATAGCATTCTATGCAGACGACACGGCTATCGCCATGAGCTCTATGAACTCAAATCAGTTGATTGTTAATCTAAATAAATTAATGCCACCTATTGTAAACTGGTGTATTGAAAACAAAGTTGCCATAAACACTAGTAAATCTAATCTAATGGTCATACGGAGGAAAAAGAGACATAAAAGCATAAATAGCAATGTTATTTTATTCAATAACCGAATACCAATCACAGATAAGGCCAACTACCTAGGTCTATACATAAATAATAAGCTCACATGGAATCTCCATATTGATAAGACAGTAAGCAAAGCCTATGCTGCCTATAGCTGCATTAGGCCACTACTTAACTCAAATTCAGACCTCCCACTAAATTTTAAGAGGTTATTATATTTACAATATATCAGACCGATAATGATCGATTTACAATGTATCAATGATGACCGATTTACAATGTATCAGATATCAGACCGACCAGCCCAGCTTGGGGCTGTGCTAAACCAAATCAAATAAAAAAACTAGACATTGTGCAAAATAAGATTCTCCGACGTATCACTGGCGCACCCTACTACCTCCCAAACTCTTCCATTAGAAAAGACTTAAACATAGATAGTATCAGCGAATATCTAAATAAGCTAAATGCATCTTTCTATAGAAATGTAAATAACCCGGAACCTGTCGACTTTAATAAAATCCTAGACAAAAACCTCATTCCTGATATGAAAGACTACAACCCAATTACATCAGTTTTTCTTTCGGACATGATATTATCAAAATTCTATCACAAACAAGCACAGTAAATACACAGGACTACGGCAAACCCGGTGAAGGAGTAACCCTGAAAAGGGTCCGATCCGGGTAAGCCGTAGCTTCCTTTAAATCAGTACAGTGCGCAACCCGGTACGAGTGGTTTAAACCAGGACGATCGGGTCACTGTTTAACAGAGACTCACTTTAATCATTCCCAACTTCAGATTATGTACTAGTTTTATATTTCTAACCTATGCGTAAAATTAAAATGTAGATTTTAATTTGACCACCGCCTCTGAATTTCACTGCCTTGATCCACGTACAACGTCAATTTTCCAGGTGCCCACGAGCACAACCACAGATGAAAGTGTGTAGTGTCCGCTTCGCGGACAGGTGCACTGAAGCCAAACTCAGTTCAAGTTCTTTCTGTATCACCATCCAGCAGAAGAGACCACAGACCGAGAAACTGCAAAATATCAGCAGAAATCTTAAATTTCTCATTAAAGGACTTTCAGAAGATTCCAAAACAGAGACTTTGGAGAAAGAACTCATAGCCATTGGCCAATCAGAGTGGAGCAGCTAAAGAAGAGGCGGGGCCAAGGATACAAGCTCTTCCCCCTCTTTCTGATCATACTGCCAGATAGCCCAGAGAACAGGGACTTCTACAATATCAAGGAGATTCTCTCTACAAAAGTCCAGATAGAGCGATTCAGAGGAGGTGCTTTGACATACAGTGCTTTAGATGCCAAAAATTTGGCCATACTCAAAAGAACTGTTCCGCCAATCCTGCCTGCATGAAGGGGATCACTTCACATACAAATGCACAAAACCAAGAAGACTGCCAGCCACTTGCATTAACTGCAATGGAGCGCATCCCGCCTGTTTTACAGGCTGCGTTGCGAGACCAAGACGAAAGCCACTACCAAAGAAGAAAGAGCACAGGAGTGCTACTGATACTGCAACCAGATTTCTGCACATCTTCCGAGAGATGCAGGAGCTACTTCAAAACGATGAGCTAGTCCAGCTTCTCCGTTCTCTCCTACCTGAAAACAAGACATAGGGACTTTACCTCTCCCACCAAGCCACAACTACAGCCAAGCCATCTACGCCTTTCTGATAAAGATATTATTCCAGGCGCCTACGGGCATTACTACAGATGAAGAAGTGAAGTAGGACAGGAGGACAGGAACTTCGTACATAACCTCAGTCTAAGCCTCTTTCTGTATCATTAAAAACAGACTCCACTCATGCTAACATAATCTCCCAGACCAACAGTATGGTTTCCGTGCGAACCTTTCAACTACTAAACAAGTAATCAACCTAATGGGGTTTATCAGTAATGGTAAATATAAAAAAGAGACTATGGCCCTTATCCTACTCGACGTCGCAAAAGCGTTCGATCGGGTATGGCATAAGGGTCTAATAGTCAAACTCAATGAGATGAATCTCTCAAAAAATCTACTCCTCTTCCTTGATTCTTATTTAAAGGATAGATTCTTCCGAATCAAACTAAATAATAAATATTCAGAGTACAAACTTATTAGAGCAGGCATACCACATGGGTCAATCCTTGGCCCACTACTTTATATACTGTATACAGCTGATTTTCCTGCAGATATCAATAATAATAACAAACTAGTAGCACTATACGCAGACGATACTGCGTTAATCACCAAATCCCTCAATTTAAAAAAAGAGCCATTGGACTATTACAAAACAAACTGACTATTGTCAAGAACTGGTTCTCCAAATAGAGGATCAAATTACATCCAGATAAAAGTCAATCTATGATTATAAATAGCAAGATAAAATACGAGAAAATATCAAACATTAGGTTATTCAATATAAATGTATCACCAGTTAAACAGGTGAAATACCTAGGCATCACTATTTCATTCAATTTAAGCTGGAACAAACATATAAATGACATTATTAAGAGAAGCAGAGAAGCGTTTTTTGCCCTGTATGCTATCTTAAATAAAAACTCCAAACTAGACTTGGCTAATAAGAGATCTATCTATCTACAAGCTATTAGACCAATACTGACTTATGGTAGCCCAGTACTAACCACCCTTACCAACAATTTAAAGAAAAAACTCTCAAACTTTGAAGGTAAACTAAGAACTATGTTGGGTGCCCCACGGGCGATCAGCAACAACTCTATTTAAAAAGACCTAAGAATCGACGATATTAACCAATACATGGCAAAATAAACACCAAATTCTACAAGGATGCTAAAGATTGCAACGCATCTAATTTCAATAAAATATTTGACTTAGAAATTATCAATGAGAGGGCAAGCATCAGCCCTCTCACTGCATTTCTAACCTCAGACTGCTTTATAAATAAATATTACAACCAGACTCAATGAACACATATCATTACACACACAGCTTAAACACAGGGATGTGACAACCCTGGAGAAGGAGCAACTCTTTCTGCAGGGTCCGATCTGGGGGAGTCACACTGCTGGCAATATTCGGAATAGTGAGCAACCCGGCACGAGCGATGAATACCGGGACGGCCCGGTCACTATACTAACAGAGGTCCACTAACATTGTACATATCTAATCTACTACTTGTTAATTTTCTAATCTTTGTATATATATGTAAATATAATTCTGTAAATATACCACTACTGCTGTTTTATAATATAACTGATATTATACCTCGTGCTCGTTATTATGTGCATAACTCATTTAATATTTTAGAACATGACAATGGAGTTCTCCTATTTTTACCCCCTATCTAAATTGTTTATTTAACATATGCCTACCCAATTTTATGCCAAATCAAATTCGATGAATCAGTAAGTGGCGCTTCGCGCCAAAAGCCGAGATTTCACCTATTCACATCACATTACATTTCTTTCTGTCACCCACCACACCATTCAGACACGGTCGATGAAGGATGTCCTCTCTCGAACCTGTTTTTACAAACGACGTCGGGGCTACTGGTGAGGGCCAGTCCGAGTGTCGCGGGGACCAGACCCCCGAACGGTCAGGCATCAGACCTTTATTTTCAAACATCTTGAGCTTGCCTATCCACCCCAGCCCTTTTCAGGGCTCCCTGACCGGGAGATAGGAAGCGCGGCGCAGTCGCAGCCACAAGATGCGGGGCTACTTGGCACCCTTGAGGCACCGGCAGGGTCGGCTACGCCAGAACTGTACGGACCTCCTGAGAGTCCTGTAGTTCCCAACACGGTTAGGTATAGCGACCTAAATATAGACATTATGCAGCAAACAACGGAAAATTAGATATTACCAGTATTAGAAAATACAGCGATGGTATTAAATCCCAAGTTTTAGATTAAGTCAAGGAAGATTCAGTTAAGAATGCATAGAAGTGCTTATAAGGCAGATAACAGTTCAAGGAGATAATATTGTTCGAATGAACCAATTAATTAGTGGCTACGATACAAGATATTTGGAGGATACTAAGGCAGGAAACGGTTTTAGTAGCCCCAAAAAGCATAAAAGGTTCTAAATAAAATAAACCACCTTTCTTTAAGGCAAAAATAACACCCCCGAGAGAGCAGGTTATACCCTTAAGTAATAAATTTAGTCCCCTTGAGGTTGAAACCATAGATATTGTTGAAAATAAGGAAATGATGATAGATAATCCCAAAGCCGCTAGTAACAAAAGAAAAGCTTCTCTTGAAAAGGGAGATAAAAACGAAATTAAGAGACTAGCAGTATGTGAAGAAAATGAATCATCAGCTATAAATAATAGTGAAAATGAAAATTTAGATAACGATAATATTGAAAATGACCCAGAAATTTCTTTAAACGAAATCGAATACACTGAGGTCAAAAAGAAAACTAGAAATCCCCCGATTATTGTTAGGGACGATAACTTAACTTTGTTTGTCTTAACGTCAATCCCTCGAATCGCAAGAATCGAATTAGAGGAACTCAATAAAAATAATTATGAGTAAACCAATAAAGATAATGCTATGGAATTAACAACAAATTTATTGAATTCAGCAACTTCATTTACGAACACAAAATAGACGTAGCATTAGTTACTAAAACCCATACTAATGCCTCAAATAGATTAACCCTAGCTAACTATCATACTTATAAGACCGATAGAACTGTATGCAGAGGTGGAGGCACGGAAATTTTTGTTAAAAGAAGTTTTAATACTGTTCTATATAGCAATTGCACTTGACAAAATTATGAAGAAATCTCCATACTTCTTTATCATAATGATAACACTGCATATAAATTTACTGCTATGTATAACAAACCTGGTAATACTATAAGAAATGAGACTATAGAATCACTTATTCCTCCAAATATTAAATACATTATCGGAGGAGACCTAAATACCAAAAATACATCCTGGGGATGTCGTACAAATAACCAGAATGGCAAGGAGCTATATAAAATAGCAGAAAATAACCAACTGTTATAACACTACTGACTACACGTACTTCCCGTACGCACCTAATAAAAGATCAGATCTACTGGACTTTTTCATCACGATTGCTAATATTCAAATTAGCTGCCATACTGTTCCCGAACTAACCAGCGATCACGTGTCCGTCATAGCCACACTCGGTGATATTATCCAAGACACCCCAGCCCTGATAAAGAAAACCAACTGGAATATCTTCCACAATATTCTAGCTCTTGACGATAAAGATTATACTATACAGGATTTTAATGACATTGAGCCCACAATACAGTCACTAAATAATAAAATTCAGGCTGCACTTTTAGATGCAACAAAAGTTACTGTTGACAAAATGAATTACATGGCACTGCCACAACACCTAAGAGAGGAAATTGGTTATAAGAACTATATCAGGAAAAGATGGCAGAGAAACTGTGACCTAAAGATAAGCAGGAGCTGAATAAACTCACAAAAATTCTAAAAAGAAAATGCCAAAAATATAGAAACAATAGCTGGAATGACAAGGTAGCAGAGCTCTGCACCGAAAATCAGTCAGTCTGGGAAATGGCAAAATCACTAAAATCGTCTAAAAATAGAACCGTTAACAAACCAATTGTTGATAATAATCGAAATATCTATAGCGATGAAGAAAAATTAACAATTTTTGCTAATACCATTGAGAATCAATTTAGACTTAACCTACAGCCAAGTGATGATGAAGAAGAGAATATTAATAAAATGTATGAAGATTATCTTAAACATAAAATCATTGGCCCTATAGATACAATAGACCAGACTGACATAATTAACAATATCAACAAACTAAATAATAAGAAAGCTCCGGGCGAGGACAATGTAAATAATAAAATGATGAAGCATTTACCAATTAATCAGATCAACGCATTATGTAATATCTACAGCGCTTGTTTAGAATATAATATCTTCCCGAACAATTGGAAAAATGCTACAATTATTCTAATGGCCAAACCTAGAAAAGACAGCCGTATAGCCACAAACTTTAGACCAATAAGTCTCCTCCCAACTTTTGGAAAGATTTTCGAAAGACTACTGATGCGGAGACTCTTACCTCATATAAATTTCCTACCAGACCAACAGTTTCGATTTAGAAAAGATCTATCGATCACCAAACAACTGATTAGACTGATAGACTTCATAAGCGATGGGTTATACAAACATGAAACCACAGCCCTCCTTATGCTGGACGTGGCCAAAGCATTTGACCGCGTCTGGCATAAGGCACTTATAATCAAACTAATTAAACAAAATATACCCAATGCTTTTATTAATATCATTGATTCCTACCTACAGAATAGAACCTTCCAAATTAGATTAAACAATAAGTTATCTGTTAAGAAGCCGATAGATGCGGGAGTCCCCCAAGGAAGCATCCCTGGGCCTACTTTATATTTAGTGTTTACAAGCGACTTTCCCATAGCTAACGATCATAACTATATGGTAGCCTTCTACGGCGATGATACGGCAATAGCTATTCGATCAATGCACCCAAATCACGCTGCCCAAAAACTTAATGAACAAATCCCTGATATAGAAAATTGGTGCTCAAAGAATAAAATCGCTATCAACACAGATAAGTCAAAACTTATGATAATTAGAAGGAAAAAGAGTTGTAGAAAAGTTACCAACCAAGTTTGCCTTTTCTCTGATAACATTCCAGTCGTGAACAAAGCAGATTATCTGGGGCTAACCCTAAACCACAGATTAAATTGGAACGACCACATAAGCAAAATTATTACTAAATCGCAAGCTGCTTTCGCCAGCATGAGACCATTACTAAACTCAAATTCTAAACTACCATAACAGATAAAAAGGCATCTTTATTTAAATTGCATAAGGCCAATTTGCACATATGCATGTCCCGCATGGTACTGTGTCACAAACAGTCAGATTAAGAAATTGAAGACACTACAAAACAAATTCTTATGTAGAATTACTGGTGCCCCTTAGCACATACCAGATAAATACATACGCAAGGACCTGAATATTGACACCGTAAATGAATATATTAACCAAATGAGCTCTAGCTTTTTCCATAATGCTAAAAACACGAATACAGTAGATTATAAGCAAATTATGAATAAAGAACTAATTCAAGCTATAAGATGGAATACTTTCACGAAGATTCAACAGATAAGCCCCTCCCCACAAAAACACACACAGCTATGACACTAGGCCTACAGCGAACCCGGGGAAGGAGCAACCCTGTAGGGTCCCATCTGGGCAAGCTGTAGGTCTATTAACATTAGAACGATGAGCAAACCGGCACGAGCGGTGGATTACCGGGACGGCCAGGTCGTTGTATTAACAGAGGCTTACAAATTGTAAATACTTGTAAATAATGTATATATTTCTTTTCAATTTTTAGACTTGTACAAAGCTTATCTGTATATATTTTAAATTCATTATTACTGTTATTTCAACTATTAATATCCTTTAATTTTAATGTACAATTTCGTGATTTTAGCTGCCTATGCAGATATTTCGAGCCGCCAACTGCCTTGAACTCCTCCATTTATCTTTCTTCCCTATGCCATTAGTACCAGTGGCCCTAGGGCATAATATAGATTAAGAGGTACTTCGGCCAAACTCATATTCAAGTCCAATTTCTTTCTGTCAATGGATTCCAGCTTCGACCACGAAGGAAGAATGACGTCTTTTTGAAAAACTAGTTTTCGACGGAGAAAGAGATACGCTTCCACAGGGAACATGGATTCCTCGCCGGAGACTACTTATCAGAGGAGGCTTTAGCAGTGGGCCAGCTCAAGTGCTGCGGGGGACAGACCCCCGAGCGGTTGGATATCCCGGTTACTGTCCTCGATTCTGAGCTAACCCCTTCACTCCGGGTCTTTTTAGGGCCCTACGAAAGGAATAGTGGTGGCGCGACTCTTGAATGCGAAGGGTCACAGAATCTGGAGCCTTCTGACTCCCTTGGGGTACCGCCGGGGACCGCTACGCCGAAACCGCACGGGCCTCCTGGGGGACTTTTGGTTTCCAACACGAATAGGCGCAACATGTTAGGCAAAAATACCAAAAAAAGAAAGACATATTCCGGCACTACAGAATCTACCGACGAAGAATCCGAAGAAAATAATCAAATATCCCCTAATGAATTTAGTCAAAACTCCCCAAAGCAGACCAGACCAGACACCAGGAGAGAGCATCGTACCGAACAGAGAGTAGGTCGTGTTCTAGCAGCGGCTCTTACGGATTCTATTTCCGCAAGCTGATGGATATCGACACGGAGATTTCTCCGACTTTGGAGTACTCTAGCGAAGGGCAGTCCAAGTGATGCGGGGGGCAGACCCCCAAGCGATTGGGCATCCCGCTAGTAGAACTTAACAATCCTGAAGATACCTATGCACCCCAGCTCTTATCAGAGCTCGTTAATGAAAGGGACATAGGATCTGCGATCCATGGATCAGGATCACAGGATTCGGGGCTGTCTGGCACCAAAGGGGACGGCTACGCCGAAACCGCACGGACCGACTGGGAGCCTTTCAAAACCCAACACGGCTAGATCAAAAAGATCCAAAATGAAGAAAAATAAGATGACAAACGTGGTACAATCGACTACCGATGAGGATACCGAAAATGAGGACTCCTTTATACTAACTAAAAATTCAGTCAAAAATGACTTTACAAATTTGATTGAGAGCACTTTAAAACTTGTTTTTTGCTGTATGTTCTTTGAGGATAATAAGAATGATATAGAGACTAAAGCTAAAGATATTTATGATAACGCTAAAAAACTTAATGAATCTTTCGGAAACTATAAAAATAAAGCCAATGAAAAATTACTCTAAGTTCAGAACACCAGAATTTTATCTGTAGTAAATTAGCTAAATTTTGGGATGAGCAACATTTAGTAGACTCCACCCCATTTAAAGCACTATTAGATAAAAACCAGAGTAATGATTTAGATATTGATTTCCCCCTAATATCTAACTCTCATAAACAATATAAAACAGTTAAGAGAATAGAAGCCCCCCCCCCATGCAACAATAATGAGCAAATGGATATCATGGATAATGTTAACAACTCGGAAAATGTTAATTTTCAAATACCGAAAAAGACCTTAGCCCCTCGCCCATTCATAGTAAGAGATAGTAAATTCAAATGGAATGACTTTAGAAATGACCTCACAGCAGCCAACATTACTGACTTTAATGGAAAAATGAGTGGAGAGAATTTTGTAATCAAAACAAAGGATATGGCTACCAGAAACCAAATTGAAACCCACCTTAAAAGAGGTAGCTTTGCGTATCATACCTACTCGTTACCAGAGAAAAAAAAGCTTAGAGTGGTTATTAAAAAACTCCCGGCAGACACGCCTACAATAAATATTCAAGCTGAACTTGAAACGTACGGGCTATGACCTAGTAAAATCTCTCAGTATAGAGAAGAAGTAGAGACGGCGATAAAAGAAAACTACCCATATTTGTAGTTGATCTGGACAAAACCATGGAAAATAAAAAAATATATAGCATAAATTTCTTAGCAATATGAAAATTGAAATAGAAGAATATAAGAAGAACGACAGGCCTACCCAATGCCATAGATGCCAGAACTATTTTCATGGTCAAAGCAACTGCAGCCACCCCGCAAGGTGCGTGAAGTATGCAGGAGCTCACCTAACAAAAGATTGCGATAAAGGAAAAATGACTACTCCGAAATGTTGTAACTGCGGAACAGATCATCCTGCAAATTACTCTAAATGCAAAAAATTAGAAGAAAAGATGGAAAATAGTAGAAAAGATGGAAAATAATTCAAATAGATCAAAATCCTTTGATTTTAAAAGGAAATCCACAATTACTCCTAGCGAGTTCCCAAAATCCTACGCTAGTGCTATAAAGGGCGATCCTAATAAAGCTGATTCAATGCTTCCAAGACTACTGAAGCAAGCTATTGATGTATCCCTAAATCTACAGCATCTCATTAGCGAAGTTACCTCCCAACTAAAGATAAACCCTCTAGAAAATGAGGAAAATGACGAAATTTTAACTGAGCAAAATGAATAGTAATAATACTTTTACTGCTTTAAAGATAATCATGTGGAATGCCAATAACATTACCACAAAAATGACTGAGCTTATAGACTTCATCTCGGACTACTCACCAGACATTATTGCTATTACCGAGACCCACGCTAAGCCTTCCCAAAGGCTAAAAATTCCTACGTATAACTCCTATAGATGTGACCGAATAACCCATAGAGGTGGTGGAACTGCGATATATGTATCTAAACTCTTCAACTCTACTGTATATAATCTTAAAACTACAAATAACATTGACGAGACCTCTGTCATTGCACAGGTTAATAACAAAAATATCAAAATAACTTCAATTTACAACCCACCAAACAATGAGATTAATGAAGATCATTTTAGAGCCTACCTCGACTCTAATATGGACACGATTGTCCTTGGAGACCTGAATGCCAAAAATCAAGTCTGGGGATGTAACAGTACTAACAAACAAGGCAGAAAACTGCATGAAATCACAAAAAATTTAGGTCTCACCAACTATGCCCCCGTTGACCCCACTTTCTATCATGTACATAATGGGTATAATCCAGACATTCTGGATATTATGATAACCAATATGATATCTCCATTTGCTCTGCAAGTCATAAATGATCTAAGTAGTGATCACATCCTAGTTCTAGTTATGACCTGCATTCCAAAAAACGATAGTAAACAAACAAAAAAAAAAGGTAGACTGGCTACTGTATCATAATATTTTAACTAAGTCTCTCCCGAATCCAACTATTATTAACATCACTTCGGATATTTATAATGCTATCGAATCCCTTAATAATAAGCTTACCTATGCTATCAAACGGGCTACCACTGACAGTGTAATTGACTTGAACAACTTCAAATTACCTAGATGTATAAAGGATAAAATTAGATATAAGAACAAGCTAATAAAATTCTACAAACGTACCCTCAACCCTATCTACAAAACTGAATATAACAAACCCATTAAGGATATCAAAAATGAATGCAATAATTTTTGGAACGATAAGGTTGCAAGCCTGAACAAAGAGGACAACTCGCTCTGGAAAATGGCCAGAAATTTAAGAAAACCCATTCCAGTTAACCTACCACTAAAATTTAATAGCCAAACTGCCTATAGAAATAATGATTAAGCAAAGGTTTTTTTTTAAACCTCATTTGACCATTTGAAGTCCTTGATTTCTTGAACTGCAAGATTTTGTTTTCGCCAAGCGATTTTCTAAATGTGAATTTTGTTTTCTATCGACAACAACAAAATGTGAATGCAAATAGAGACTGTGAATTATTATTATTTCTTTAGTGCAAGTGCTACTCTTCATATATAATCTGAATACGTCCGCGTATAAAGTGAAAAAGTACGACTTATATGATTTATCGCAGTAAAGTGTGCGATACTTATTTCATTTTTTTATACATCACAAAGATTGTGATTGTACAACAACTACATACACAGTGTGTGAACGTTAGGATACAGCAATATCAACCCTCTTGGACCGGCAACAAAATCATCAGGTAGATGAATAAACTCTTATCTCATACTACTTTATTATTTTATTGCAATAATTAAATTGTAAATCAGTGCAAGAATGCCGAACAACAATGATGAAACGCCCCCCTGGGCTACGGACATGATAAACATACTCAAACAACAACAACTAGAACAGCAAGCCAAACATCAAGAACAGCGAGACAAACAAAATGAACAAACGTCACAGATGCTTAAAGAACAGCTGAGACAACTTCAAGAAACAATTGAAAAATTACGTGAAGAAAATGAAACCCTACGAAACGAAAATAAGCATCTGTTAAAAATATCCAAACAGAACTCAGAAGCATCAGTAATAATTCCTGAATCTTCGGCAGGATCAACAAAATCAACAACAAAAAACAAGATTGAACAGCATCAACCCAGCACCAGCAAACAAAATGAAAATCAATCTACGGTACAGAAAAGAAATAGATCAACAAGTTCCGATGAAGAAGAACCGGTAATTATCAAAAAACTCACGACACAGAAAAATATTGCAAAAACGAAAGAACCAACAGATGGAGCCACCATACATCAACCATCTACAAGTTCCCTCCCTCAGACAAGCATTGGAAAGGTAACGCCCAGCAACAACAGCGGACCTGGGAGAAGCAGCCTCGACGAAGAAAATGAAGAAATGGAGGAAGAAAACGATTTCCAATACCAAATCCAAATAAAAGGTCGACTACCACAGCTGTGAAGACATTAATTGATACCATTGATAGGGCTAAGAACGCAGGCAGATATACACTGGGTGTTTCCCTCGATATAAAGGGTGCATTCGATAGTGTCCACTGGAGCGGAATTAGCAGACAGTTGGTGAGAACCAATTGCTCCTATTCTCTCACGATGATGATCATAAGCTTTTTTACTGATAGATTTATAGTTTATCAATCAAAAAATATATCTATGGAACACGAAATCACAAAAGGAGTGCCACAGGGTTCCAGTCTGGGACCAATCCTATGGCTTTTAATAGCCAACGATATTCTCGAAGAGAACAGATTAGAAGAGGAATCGGCAATAGCCTTTGCAGATGATTTTATGGTCACAATAACTGGAACAGTATTGAATAGACTGGGACCCAAAATGACAGAGATCCTAATCAAATATCAAGACTGGGCCACCAGATATGGATTGAAATTTAGTACAGGGAAATCCCAGGCTATCGCTTTTCCCAAAAGTCGTCAAATTACAAGAAAACCCACGGTTAAGCTCAATGGACAAAATGTCAAAGTGCATTACACAATTATCTACACTGGTTATCATAAATTAAGGAAAAATCACAAAAATAGCGATAACTCTTTCAAAAGTAAGCCAAACCGTGCAAAATTTGCATATGTTGTCCACTAAGAGTAGCTGAGTAAAATTGCAATATGCAAATTAGTGGCGCTGCACTCGGCTTACGTCATCTGCCTGGAGCATAAAAGTCCAAGTTTGAGAGAAAGCACACAAATTTTACTGTGATTGCGACATTGAAAATCTGAGATAGCCAATTCGTAATAATGACCTCTAGGCATCATTTGCCTGAAGAACTACGATGGAGAGCCATCGGGAGACTAGAGGCAGGGCAGAGTCAATCAGAAGTGGCCAGATGGCTAAATGTGAGTCCATCTGTGGTTCATAGACTTTGGAGGCAATTTCAAACCACAGATTCGGCATCTAGGAGGTTCAGTCAAGGACGGCCAACTGTTACGACCAGTGCCGATGACCGATATTTGACATTAAGTGCACGCAGGAATAGAACCGCTACTCCGACACATCTTAGATCCTCTTTTGCTGCAGCCACCGGAAGGTTGGTGTCAACGTCAACTGTGCGCAGAAGGCTCCACGAAGGTGGTCTGTATGCGAGACGACCAGCCATTTGCGTGCCGCTCACATCACGCCATAGGAGAGACCGTTTGCAGTGGGCCCGACAACATGTCCACTGGACGTCAGATCAATGGAGGCCTGTTCTCTTTACGGATGAGTCCAGGTTTAGTCTAGAAAGTGACAGTAGACGTTATTTGATATGGAGAGAACCTGGGACCCGTTATCATCCATCAAACATCCGTGAAAGAGATGCATACGGAAGAGGCAGTGTCTGTGTTTGGGGAGGCATATCCTTAGGAGGGCGCACATACCTCCATGTCTTTCCAAGGGGAACCGTGAATGCTCAGGTTTATCGAGACAACATCCTTGATGCTTATGTGCGCCCCCCATATGCCGGGGCAATTGGTGATTGCTTCCTGTTACAGGACGATAATGCAAGACCACACAGAGCTCGCATTGTTGATGATTATCTTCAACAGGAAACAATTACTCGCATGGAGTGGCCAGCTCGATCCCCGGACTTGAATCCTATCGAGCACGTTTGGGATGCTCTAGGGAGGCGTGTATCTGCCATCAATCCGCCCCCTCAGACCCTTGCCACGCTTGCAACTGCTTTACAAGAGCAATGGCTCTCACTTCCTATTGAACTGATAGACCGCATAATTGAAAGCATCACACATCGCTGTTTGTGCTGTATTGCTTCTAGAGGCAATCATATTCCATATTACTTTTACTTTTAAGTACTTTTTCTATTGCAAACCGATACTTCCAATTTGTTTATTTTATACATGTGCTAATTTCTATACTACTATTAATGTCTGATAATTTCTTTTTATGTTGTTTAATACCTTACTATGTGTTGTATATTGTGGGTAAGTTTCATAAAATTCCATGTGTAATTTCTTGAGTTATCGCGATTTTTGTGAATTTTCCTTAATTTATGATAACCAGTGTACTTGGGATTTCGTCTAAATAACCAGCTGTCCTGGCTCCCACATCTCGAACATATTTATAATAAAATTACAAACTTCCAAATGAAAATCAATAGACTGTCGGGAATAGGCTGGGGACTTACTCCGAAAATTAGAAAATTTATATATTTACAATGCACGCAAAAGATCATAACATATGGAGCAGAAGTCTGGTATAACGATCATATAAGAACACTTAATAAAATAAGAAAAATTGAAAGAATACCCCTACTTAATCTAACTAAAGCATACCGAACAACATCAACAGATGTATTGCAGATATTGGCGGGAACTATACCCTTGGATATTGTCGTTAAGACGGAGGCAAAGATCGCAAACTGTTATCTTCATGAAAAAGAAATCGACAAACAAGTGGAGTTACCTATAAAACACCCGGCGGAAAATATCCAGATACCATATAGACTTAACATACCGACTGATACAGGACTGGAGATCTTCACTGATGGATCGCGACTGATTTTTGGAGGTGAATTTAGAGTGGGATGTGCGTTCGTAGTTTTTATGGACGGCCATCCCATAGACCATTACACATTTAGATTATGCAACAATTCTACTGTCTACAAGGCAGAGCTTTGGGCAATTTTACAAGCCATTTTCTGGATTAAAGAAAACGAAATTAAGGACACAATAAGAATATACTCAGACTCATTTTCAGGAATACAAGCCTTAACTAAACCTGCCGATAGTGACTACATGACTACTATAATCAAAAACAATTACACACAAAATATAGTCTTAAACTGGATTAAAGCCCATGTGGGGTTTAAGGGAAACGAAGAAGCAGATAAGTGGGCGAAAAAGGCATGTGAAAAGGAAAAAATAGACATATTCAATCTCCCTTCCAAAAGATCGGTCAGACTAGATTGTCGAAACCAAGACGTGATAACATGGCAGAATAGATGGAACAGCTCAACCTCAAAGGGCAGACATACTCAAAGTTTAATACCTGAGGTCTCTTATAAAGTTCAATATAGCGACTTCTATATAAACCAATTTTTAACCAATCACGGCACACAAAAAGACTATCAACGAAGATTTCATAATAAACCTTTAAATTGCGATCAATGCAGAGTAACAGACGACTTGGAACACATTCTACTAAAATGCCCAACTTATGAACATAAAAGAAAATTATACTTTCCCAAAAATCTTAGCTACGAAAATTTAAAGAAATACTGGAACCAAAAAAAGATAAAAGAGGGTATAAGGGAAATCATCAAAGATCACTTTGAAAAAAATACACCAGAAATAATTTAGTTAAGATGAAAACCAACTAATTCCCTAAATAGAAGCCAATGGAAACGTGTGCAAATAATAGAGTGAAATATATGACGAAAGCAATATATACCTCATCATGTTCATCTGTATAAAGAACATTTTAGCTCATCATGTTATAATTTTTGTAAATATTAATACCCGGATGCCCCCATAGGGGGCGGGACGGGGTATAGCAATAAATATTTCCAATACCAAAAGCGCGGAAGAGTGGGATACCACCCATAATCATCAAAGATCCGAAAATAACCTTTATACAACTTAAAGAAACTTTACAAAAGGGAAAAATAACTGGATTCGAAGGAAAATACACAGGAGACTCACTTAAACTCCATTTCTTTGAAACTGATAATAGACGTAAAGCCATAGACATATTAAACCAACTGCAAGTCCAGTATCACACGTTCCAGCTAAATACAGAAAAATCACTGAAGGTTGTAATAAAAAGCATTCCCATAGAAATCAGGTCAATCAAGTCAAAACAAACCTAGAACAATATGGATACTTCGCAAAAGATGTTAAACAAATGAAAAAATACACAGACCAAGGACCAAAAAATCTGCCACACATATAGTAACATTAGATAAAAATGAAGCAAACAAGGCAATTTTCCATATGACCAGATTCATGGACCTCGTCGTTACTGTAACGAGTTACAGAGGACGCAGAGATTATACACAGTGCCACAGATGCCAGCAATTTAATCATGAGCAGGCATCCTGTCGGCACACACCAAAATGTCTAAAATGCGGTCAAGAACTCTTAACATACTTATGCAAAAAAAACGAGAGAAACACCAGCAACATGTGCTAATTGTGGTGGACCGCATCCGGCAAACTTCAAACAATGTGCTAAACACCCAATTAACCAAACAACTCATAGAAAAAACAACCCACCCATGTTCGCTCCAGCCAATACTCAATTTAGCACATATGCAGATAAATTGAAATCAAGCAAACCAAATAAACATAGAAGAAATCAAAGAAGCAAAATCACTAATAGAATTAAAGTCCTTTGTTAACTTCTTGCAGAACGACGAGGGATTCAAAATATTCAAAAACATGCAAAAAATCCTCTACCGAAACCAAGATCAAGAAGAAATGGAGCAAGATGAATACTAAAGTAACAACAAAATTAATATTCAACCTTATACTCTGAAATGCAAACGGAATCTCAGAAAAACAGCAAGAATTTAAAAACTTTATTCTTGACTACAATCCAGACATAACCATCATAACTGAAACTCATCTGAATCCAATCCTTAACTTCACAATAGCAAACTACAGAGTACATAGATGCGACCGTAATTATAGAGCAGGAGGCGTAGGACTGCTGTCAAAAACCAGCCTGATAACCACAACCTACAACCAAACTAAAGATAGAGGATATGAACAGATTTCAATACTTTTAAACCACCAAAACCAAAATATCAAAATAACAGGCATCAACAATTCACCACAAAACAAGCTTACAGACCAAGATATGCAACTACTCTTTCCTACAAATATACCCACAATAGTAGCCGGAGATTTCAATAGCAAACACACAATATGGGGATGTAACAACACCAATCACACAGGAACCCATCTGAGAAAACAAGTTTTGAAAAATAAAATGCACCAAACCACAGCTGTGATATTCTAGACTTCGCCATAACAAATATTCAAGTTCCTATAGTTGCCTGTACACATAACCAGCTATCCTCTGATCATCTGCCTGTTCAAATCTCAATCGGCCTACCCACACAGCACTATGAAAAACCGAAGCTCAAAACAGATTGGAATCAATATCAAAGCATCCTGACAGCAAACAACGGTAACCCACCAGACCTGGAAGACGAGTTCACAATTGAAAACTATATCCATCAACTCCAGCAAGAAATATTAGAAGCATATAAAACAGCAACCACAGAAATCTTCAAAATAGCCCATCATTATAAACTCCCACCAGAAATAAAAAATATCATCAGACAAAGGAACCACTGCAGAAAAACATACCTAAGAACAGCTGACCCCGTATACTAGCAAGAAATGAAACAACTCAACAAATCATTTAGGACTGAACCTCAAATCAATAGGCCCATCAAAGGGCCAACCAGACTCATATATGATACTAAAGAAAAAGCAGAAATTTTCGCCGACTCATTACAAAGCCAGTTTTCTCCGAACACAAATTCTGACATGACCCACCACAATATAATAGGAGAAGCAATCAACAAATTCCATGAAGAGTATCCAACAAACGAATCTATTGAACCAACAGAAAATAACGAAATCCATAACATAATCCGAAAAGTAAGAAATAAAAAACCACCAGGAGAGGATGGCATAACAAATCTAATGATCAAACTATGTAAGAAAATTACACATACAATAAACAGCTGCCTAATCCTTAACTATTTCCCCAGCATATGGAAAAACGCTTCAGTCATTCTATTCCTAAAGAAAAATAAAAGCCCAAGTTGCCCTGAGAGTTATCGTCGACCACTTGATTTTTGACCATTTGAGTACGTATTTCATTCTCTTGCAATAGATCGTACATCGATTAGATTTGCAAATAGAGTGTTAGTGGGCGTTTTCGCCAAGCAATCTTTAAATGTGAATTGTGTTTTCCAAACGACAAAATGTGAATGAAAATACAGACTGATTATTATTCTTATTTCTTCAGTATTAGTGCTACTCATCTTATATAATTTGGATACGTACGACTTATATGATTTATCACAGCAGTGTTTGTGAAACCTAGTTTATTTTTGTTATATCACAAAGATTGTGATAGAAAAACAACTACATACATAGTGTACAAGCAATATGATACATCTATATCAACCCACTTGAACCGGCATTCAAAATCATCAGGTAGATGAACAAACTTTTATTTCATACTACTCTATTTATTTTGAATTGATTATATTGCAACCAGTAAAATTCCGAACAGCAATGATGAAACGCCCCCCTGGGCTTTGGAAGTGATAAACATGCAGAAAAAACAAATAGAACAGCAGGGACAAATGCAACAGATACTCAGAGACCAGCTAAAACAACTCCAAGAAACAGTGGAAAAACTACGAGAAGATAACGAAACCCTACGGAAAGAAAACAAACACCTATTAAAAATAGCTAAACAAAACTCTGAAGCAGCAGTGATAATTCCAGAATCCCCGGCACCCCCAACTAACTCACAAATGAAGAAACACCAAAAGAAAAAACCAACAACGAAGAATAAGAATGAACAACCTCAACCCAGCACCAGTAAGCAAAATCAAACAACAGTACAAAAAAGAAACCGATCAACAAGTTCCGACGAAGAAGAACCGATAACAACCAAAAAACTCACTACACTGAAAAGCACTGCAAAAATAAACCAACCAACAGATGGAGCCATCATACAGCAACCTACCACAAGTTCCCGCCCTCAGCCAAGTCACGAAAAGGAAACGCCCAGCAACAACCACGGACCTGGGGGAAACGGCCTCGTAGACGAAAATGACGTCATTTAAAGTGAGGACACAGAAGAAAAAAAGGAATTTCAATATCAAAAACGCGGAAGAGCGGGGATTCCACCAATAATCATTAAAGACCCTAAAATAAACTGGATTCAACTGAAAGAAACGTTGCAAAACAGAAAAATAACCGGATTTGAAGGCAAATATACAGGAGATTCACTGAAACTACACTTTTTTGAAATAGATAACAGAAGAAAAGCCATAGACATACTAGACCAACTACAAGTTCAATACCACACATTCCAATTAAACGTAGAAAAATCATTAAAAGTAGTAATAAAAAGCATCCCCATCGAAATCACCCCAGAACAAGTCAAAACAAATTTAGAACAATACGGATACTATGCTAAGGATGTGAAACAAATGAAAAAATACTCGGACCAAGGACCAAAAAACCTACCACTACATATAGTTACATTAGAAAAAACCGAATCAAACAAAGCAATTTTCCATATGACAAGATTTATGGACCTCGTCGTTACTGTCACAAGTTAAAGAGGACGCCGAGACTATACCCAGTGCCACAGGTGCCAGCAATTCAACCATGTGCAGGCATCCTGTCGGCACACACCAAAATGCCTCAAATGTGGTCAGGAACATCTAACGTACCTATGTAAGAAAACACACGAAACAGCAGCGACCTGCGCCAACTGCGGCGGACCACATCCTGCAAACTTTAAACAATGTGCAAAACATCCGCTTAATCAATCATCCCGACGAAAAAATAATCCACCTATATTTTCTCCAAACAATACTCAGTTCACCACATATGCAGACAAGCTTAAATCAAACAACCAAACAATCAACACAGACCAAATCAGAGAATCAAGATCAGTAATTGAAGAACTAAAGTCCATTGTAAACTTTGTGCAGAACGACGAGGGAATGAAATTATTTAAATTATTCACAACAAAAATGGCAAACATCATAGGCAGAAATCAAGAACAAGAAGATGAACAGGATGAATATTAAAACCACAACAAAACCAACTCTCAATCTCATAATCTGGAACGCTAATGGAATCCTAAATAAACAACACGAATTCAAAAACTTCATCCTCGACTATAACCCAGACATTATTATAATAACTGAAACACATCTAAACCCAACATTCAACCTTACAATAGCTAACTACAGAGTGCATAGATGCGACAGAAACTATAGAGGAGCAGGAGTAGCGCTACTAGCAAAAAATAGTCTAATAACCACCACCTTTAACCAAACCTCAGATAGAGGATATGAGCAAATATCTATACTATTAAATCACCAAAATCAAAATATTAAAATTGCAGGAATCTACAACTCGCCACAAAATCAGCTCACAGATCAAGATATTCAACTTCTCTTCCCACCAAATATACCAACAATAGTCGCAGGAGATCTTAATAGTAAACATACAATATGGGGCTGCAACACCACCAACAACAATGGACATCACCTAAGAAAACTAGTTCTGGAAAATAATCTGACAGTAATAGCACCAACCAGCCCAACACATATATCAACCAACAGCTCTGATATTCTGGACTTTGCCATTACCAACCTCCAAATTCCCATAGTAGCCTACACACTCGACCAGCTCTCCTCCGATCATCTACCTGTACAATTCTCAATAGGACTATCCACACAGCATTATGAAAATCCAAAACTCAAAACTGACTGGAATCATTACCAAAGCATACTTACAGCAAATAATAGTAACCTACCCAACCTGGAAGACGAGCTCACTATCGTAAACCATATTCATCAACTACAGCAAGAAATAACTGATGCATACAAAACAGCAACCTCCGAAATTAACAAAATAGCTCATCACTACAAACTACCAACACAAATTAAGAATATCATCAGACTAAGAAACTATTATAGAAAAACATTCCAAAGAATAGCTGACCCCACATACCTGCACGAAATGAAGCAACTTAATAAGCAAATTAAAAAACAAAGTAAAGAATTCAAAAACCAACTCTGGAGAAATAAGCTCAACTCTCTATGCACTTCTGATCAATCAATATGGAAAATTGCCAAAACCTTCAGGACAGAACCACAAATAAATAGACCCATCAAAGGACCAACCGCACTCATCTATGACACCAAAGAAAAAGCTGAAATATTTGCCGATTCATTATAAACCCAGTTCTCACCTAATACAAATGCAGACATGATTCACCACAATACAATAGTTGAAGCAGTAAATAAATTTCACGAAGAGCATCCCTTAAATGAATCTATTGAACCAACGGACAATAACGAAATCCTTAATATTATCCGCAGACTAAAAAACAAAAAAGCACCAGGAGAGGATGGAATAACAAATCTGATGATGAAATTACTCCCACATAACTATATAAGCAAAATTAAAAATATCATAAACAGCTGTCTCACATTCAACTATTATCCCACAATATGAAAAAATGCAACAATCATCCTATTTCTCAAGAAAAACAAAAACCCAAGCTGCCCTGAAAGCTACCGACCAATAAGTCTCTTAAGCATAATAGGAAAAATCTTTGAAAAAATTATCTACAGTAGAATTAAACCTCACTTACTACCAGACGAACAATATGGATTCCGAGAAACCAAACAACTACTCAGAATAACTGATTATACAGGCAGATCACTAATAAACATAGAAGCCATAATGTTCCTTATGATAGACATCTCAAAAGCCTTTGACAAGGTCTGGCATACTGGCGTAACATATAAATTAATGCAGCTCAACTTCCCCCCTGGTATCATAAAATTACTCTCCTGCTACCTCAACAATAGAACCTTTCAAGTCAGCCTTCAAAACCTGAAATCAACAAAAAGAAGCATCGCAGCGGGTGTCCCTCAGGGCAGCATACTGGGTCCGATCCTCTACATCCTTTATACTTATGACTTCCCAATAAACAGAGACGACTACAATAGCATCACAGCATATTACGCAGATGACTCAGGAATAATAATCAAATCGCGAAACCCAAATCTAGCACTTATAAAACTACAGGATCAACTAATTGAAATAGAAAACTGGTGCCTAAAATGGAAGACAGATCCTAATAATACAGAAAAGAAGAAAAAGAATCCAGCAAAACTGCCAACCGAAATAATTTAACAACCCAATACCAATAGTTAAAAAAGCGACATATCTCGGACTAATAATAAATAACAAACTCTCCTGGGCAGACCACGTCAAACACATCACTGAGAAAGCAATAGCAACAACAAATATCATCCAACCACTGATCTATAATCCAAATGTTTCTTTACTAAACCGAAAATTACTATATACCAGTATGATTAGACCAATATTAACATATGCCTCTCCTGCCTGGGCCACAATACCTGATCACCTCATGAAAAAACTTAATCAGTGTCAAAATAAAATCCTCAGAAAAATCACCCGCGCCCGTTGGTTCATTAGAAACAAAAATATCCATATTGACCTCAAAATTCCTCCTCTATCCGAGTTCATCAATAAATTAAACGCTGACTTCTACAGAAAAGCCGAAGAATGCAAAGCAGCCAACTTTAATCAAATCCTCTATATGAAAATTATAATAAAGATTCTCACCTCAGACCTATCGCAGCTTTCTACACATCAGATGCCTCTTTTCATCACTATCAACAAAAATAGAAACAAACAACCATAGCCGAATGGACAGAGCACCCGACAACAACTCTAAAGATCTCAGGTTCTACCCCAGTTGACGACACTTTTTCCAAACAGCTTCTAAATCATCCATCTCTCCAAAATAAAATCAGATCATCAGAATCATCACAGAGTACAAATCATCGATCACAGCAAAAATCATCAAAGTTCTCAATGCATCCTGTACTTCATCAATCATGGTCATCTTGCAGTGCATCCAAATCATCTGAAAATAAAAATCAAAAATATAAACTATGAACTCAATAGAACTTTAAAAACCTAAAATAATAAAATATACTGTTTAAACTAATAGAAATATCCTCCAACAGAATCTATCATTATGTAAATAAAAATCACAATCATAATTTCATACAATGTATATAATTTCAATTTTAATATTTATGTTATTTCTTCTTTTGTGTTATTGCATACCAGAATGTTGCAAATTCAAAATGTTTTTTACACATTGTACAAATTCATGATGTATGGGTTAGGGGCCGCTGCGCGGCCCAGGTACCCAATTTTAGCTTAATAAATGCAAAATTTCTTTCTGTTGCACTGATGAAGGTTGCCCTTTGAGCATCCGAAACAGCTGTCTGCAATTTATATATTTTTTGTGCTCTTAAACGTTGTTTTATCTTACTTTGTACTAAACAGTTGTTACGCATAGTTGATTATGCTGGCAGAGGATTACATCTAAAACAGACTTCGGCTTTGTTGATGCTCGATATTAGTAAAGCGATTGATAGAGTTTGGCACAAAGGAATTATTTATAAATTGATAGAACTTAAATTCCCGAAAGGATTAATATAATTTATTAATAGTTATCTGGCAGAGAGAAACTTTCAAATAAGAATGAAAAACGTACGCTCCACGGTGAGGAATATAATAGCAGGCGTACCGCAAGGTAGCATACTCGGACCAATTTTGTATATCCTATTTACACACGATTTCCCAATCGATAGGGGAGATTGGAACAGTCTAACTGCATTCTATGCAGATGACACAGGTGTCATAGTTAAATCCAGTGACCCAAACATGGCTATAGAGAAACTGCAAGAAAAGATTTATGATTATGAAGAATGGTGTTTAGATTGGAAATTCGAGATAAATGCTCAAAAGTCCCAACTATTGATTATCCAGAAGAACAGGAAATCAATTAAAGAGCATAATGATCTAGTACTTTTTAACCAAGTGATACCAAGAGTGAATAAAGCTACCTTCTTAGGTCTAGTCATTAACAACAGACTGATTTGGTCGGATCACGTGAAAAATGTTAAAAATAAATATTAAAACTGCAATCCATCATGTACAGTGAAAATTTGAACTTGAAACTCAAGAGGTTACTGTACACCTATACGATAAGACCGATCATGACCTATGCCTCGCCGTCATGGTGTAATGTATCAGAACGTGAGCTTGGGGAACCCACAACAACGCAGAACAAGATGTTGAGAAAACTAACTGGCGCAGAGTGGCATCAAAGAAACGTAGATATTCACACGGACCTAGAGTTGGACAGTTTCGAACATAACTTTAGCAAACTAAATTGAAACTTTTTTAAATAGGCTTTAGACTGCAATGCAGCAAATTGCGACTCTATTTTCGAGTTTGAAAATTTAGCAGAGGATGCCTCCCTGAGCAAAGTAGCACACTTTTTTACAGGTGATGTAATTCTGACCATGCGAGATAAACTCAATGGCATTATATATGGCTCTATCAAAATACTAAATATGGAAACTTAACTCGGAAATGACATGTAAATTTTGTAAATATTATATAAGCGTTGACAAAATATTTTTGATTTGTTTTAAATATGCAGACAATGCTTTGTAAAGGGGCAAAATGATAAAGAATGAATGAAAGAATCGTAAATAATGAAAGAATGAAACGTATGAGGAGAAAATGTAGTTATTTTGTACAGGAGACGTACAATTTTGACAAACTTCTTTCTAGAAGTAAAAATTTTATATTGGCTCTAATAATTAATATATCTATATTAATGTATAATTGGTACTATAATATATATGACAAATCAAACTTGGAAAAAGAATATGATGCGTTGACAAAATCATTATGATTTGTTTATATAGGGGTAATAAGAAATAGAATGAATGAACCTATATGCTTACAGAGAATGATGATAATTTGTACCAGGGGAGTACAATTATAGACAAACTTCTCATTAGAAGTTAAATTTTTATTACTTATTTATCTAATTTTTATTTTTATGCATTATCTTATTATATTTTATGTACTTGTAATTTATTGTATTCTATGTATGTATTACAACATGTATCATTTTATATGATGTTACTCGAGCAATTTGCTCACTACTAATTCTTTACTTTCAATTTTAGATAACAAGGACCTCCAGGAAACACCACAGGGATCCTCACCTCATGATGAAGGGGTAAAGGGCCGTTCCGGCCTCAGGTACCTCGGACTAGGACTTCTTTCTGTTGCACTGATGAAGGCTGCCCTTTGAGCATCCGAAATAGCTGTCTGTATTTTATAAATATTTTTGTGCTCTTTAACGTTGTTTGCCTTAGCTTGTATTTTAGCACGAAGGTCGTCCACTTGTGTATTTAAGATTGAGAATTGGCTATTGTTTTAGTAAAAGCCTATACTATAACTGAGTATGTATGTCTAAGTGTTAGTTATTTTACTGAAATACTCAAAATAAGATGATCTGAATAAAAATTTGCAAGACATGTAATGCAATATTTAAAAGAAAGAATAATTTGCATGGAAACTTAAAATTAATAATATGTTCAAATGTGATTTTTTTACTTATTTTAATAATTCTATATTCAGTATATGTTAAATTAGTTGATGGAGGAAATATTCTAAATAAGATGTATGAGATTCAAAATAAATTATTCAGTCGTGACCTTTTTTTCATACCTTGCCTTGTTTTTGTTCAAAATTTAAGAAATTTAATTTACTAATTCTTCTTTTCAATAAAATCCTGATTTTATTGAAAAAGTGTTATAGAGAAAAACGATGAAACTGATAAGTAAGATGAACAATGAATTGATGTTAACCATCCCCCATGCTAAAATGAGGAAGGCGTTGAAAGTGTTATAACATTGCAAAATGCTGAATAATTCAAAAGTGAGCTTCAGGAAAAATTTTAAATATACAGCAACTGAAGATTTTTTTAAAATTATGTATAGTTTTTACTTTTTTAATTTTAACAATTAAAATTTATTTAATTCCACGATTCATTCATTATCAAAATCGTGTCTCAAAGTGATCAGCGGAAACAACTGTATTTACAAATTAAACAATAAATAGGAAGTAATTAAACAATAAACAGCTAAGCTAAAGTTATATAAAATGTATGCACGTTAAAATTCTAAATTTCGATATTGATATTTCTATATCACAGAGATAAGTATTCCATTTCTGAATTTGTAGATTAAAATATTTTTCAGATTATGAAAATTTATCTAGTTTTCTATATTAATTTGTTGGGGCTTCAAAAATTTGCGGATGCAGTAAAATTAGTTCGAACCTTGCCTCATGTTACATCATTTTTTATGAAACAAATTTTCAGATTAGACTGGGAATTATCAAATTATTATGAGTTCATTATTCTTTAGTTAATGAATAATAGATAAAAAGTTCTTCTTGAATGAAAAAGAAAAAAACTTAATCGTTTATTTCTTTGAAAAACTAAGATTGGTATTTGTCACTCTTAGAGATATATTTTTATGAAGATGCATCTTTTGAAGAAATATTACAAATTTTGTGTGTTTACCCTGATTGCAATATTGTTGTATATATTTATTTTATTATTTTAATATACATATATTAGATAATATTTCTTTGGTGAAGGTGACAAGTATGTATTTCGTTCTTTACAATAGTATTGTTTGTTTGCAACCTGCAATATTTTAAGTCTATATTTTAGCTCTGTGTTTAATATTAAATGGATTCTTTGCATAAAAATACATTGAAGATTTATAATAGTCAGCTACTTCAATTATCCATTATAGTCAGCTATATTTCTCGAAAGTTTATATATATATATATATATATATATATATATATATATATATATATATATATATATATATATATATATATATATATATATATATATATATATATATATATATATATAAATTTGTGCAGCTTCTCTATGTATTCAACTACACTTGTCCCATATTTATGAACAACTAGCTTTAAGTTAAAATGAGATGATCTTTCTTGAATTTAAAAATCGTAATTTTGATTTAAATGAGAATAATTGTAAAATCTTCAAAATTTTGACATACTTTCCTAATTACAAGGTTTTAAAATTTTTTTATACCTTATTAACATAGTATAAGACTATATTTTATGAAGTTATGGTAAAAATTAAATAAAATACCGAATTAGCTGATTCCACTCACTGAGTTTCAATTATAATAGTTAATTTTTTCCTGGAGAGCATATTTTAAACATAATATCTATCACTGTAGACAAATTGAGTAAGAAAACTGCAAAAACAATTATAATTGAATAAATAAAAAAAATTTACACTATTTTGAAATAAATAAGAATTTTTTTTATAAGAAATTTGGAAGATAAGTAATAGTTGAGTTAGTAGTGATCAAAAGTTTAGTCTCTAAACAATTTACTATATTGGAAAGAACTTGAAGAGTGAATTATTTTTCACTCTTCAAGTTCGCATAGAGTTTAAATTTTGTCACTCTCTTTTATAATAAGTCACGTAACTAATAATAATTTTTTATTAATCAGTCACGTAAATAATAATTAAAAATCAATCTAATGTATCAATTATCAACACAGCAAGTTGGTATGAAGTGGCTTTGCCCATTTTTACCACTCTTATTGGACGTGTTAGAAAATTAACCTGTATACCTCTAATTCTAGCTTATGAGTTTGGTTAATATGAATTGAATTAATAACAACCTAAAAATTAGCTTAAATATCTATAAAATTGACCTCTATAAATATCAAATCTCTTTAGTTGAAATAAGGTAGATTCTGTTAAAAGTGTCAGAAAAAAAGCCTGGTATACCTTAGAAATCACCTAATCAGTCTGGTTGATTTGAAGTGAATTTAAAACAACCTCGTACACCTCAATTACAACCTTTATGAGATAAATTTTCTTTTTCTTATCAACCTCAAAATAATCTCAATACCTCAAAAATACCTTAAATTTTCGTCAGAGAAGAGAATGAAAGTATTAAATTTTATAACTAAATTGTTAAAAAAAAAAGAGAGAAAAAAAAGTTGGTGATCGATTAAAATTTGCCAACCAGACCAACTCTCAGTTTTATAGGGAATATAGGCTTATACGGCAGTAGTATATAGAAATTAAAAATAAAATATTGTTTACGGTCAGAAAACAAAAAAACTTTCTTTGCAAAATGAGAGTAAATTGCGGTACGCAATCCTAGATTAGAAAGAGAATTTTCCTACTCTTAAAATTTTATTTCATTCTTAACTTTTGTGTCTATTTAACTAGTTTTTCTCAGAATTCAATCAAAGATACTGAAACTACTATATAACAGAGGTGTAAATTTCGTATACACGAAAATGGAAGACAAATTCAATCAAGATGAAAAACAGTAGGAGATATATTAAATAGTATTAATATTGTAACTTTATCCAGAGTAGTTGAACTTCTATTACAGTTTTCTATAAAACTGCAATACATTTGACAAAAATAAGCATTCCTTATTTTCTTTTAGAAAAAAAAATCAGTTACCATATACAACTTCAATAGTTACTTACATAACAGTCACAAAAATAATCACTAAGAAGAAAAATAACGGTATTGATTCTTTGTCTTTGTGAGTGAAGGAGGTTTCATTACCGACGTATTGTTGCCGAAGAATAATTTTGACCCGGAAATTCCTTGGAGAATAGTCATTCTTTTCATTGTATGGTAAAAAGAATGAAGACAGGAATAAATCAGGCAAATATCTGACACTGGAAGAAAATAAATAAACTAGGTGAATCAACTGATATATAAAAAAAATTCGAAAAGAATGATGGGATTGATAACGAATGAAGTTATTCAAAGATGTTGCCACAGTTTGAATGTGTCTTTAGTTAAGATGTCGTTATTTTTGTAGAAAGTTTACACGGCGAAAATGCAATACTTTATTTGACTGGATTTGATTTCGAAGTAAAGTTTTATGGCACCAGAGTCAAAATGAGTGTAAAAGAGTAAACTTATTACGTAATCTAGATGAGCTAATAAAATGCTATAACTATACCTGACGGGAAAAAAAGAGGAAGTATCACTTGAATACCTCGTGGAATTAACCAAAAATTCACCATCTTATTCAAAGAACATGACAGTAGAGTGTAGATCATACTAGTTTTATTTAGTTAAATTTTACTTTGATAATTCAGTACAAACATTTTGGTATACATTTCATATTTTATAGTATTTTCTCTTAGCATTTTTTTTCAGCCTTCGCCATATTAAGTTTGTAATTATTTATCAAACATCAGTGGCTAAAGATACAAATTGCTACACCTGCTGCTACAACTGCTACATCTGTTGTGTTTTTTCAATGTTTTAATTGTATTTTGCTTTTAAATTTAACTTACATTTTTTTAATCTGTACGACTTGCAAATTATATTCTAAAATAATTTGATACCCAACAATAACAGCGAAATTCGAAAACCACGTTTAATAAAAACATACTTCTAAAATCGAATAAAAGTTATAGAAAATATTGCTACTTCTTTAGTACATAGACTAAATTAGCTTCCCAAACTAAGGTCAACAATTGTTTTAAAAAAATTAACAAAAAGGATTGTAAACAGAAGTGAAAAGAAGTTTACAGAAGTCCTCTGAGTTCTGTTTCCCAAAAGTTCAAAATACGCATGACACTGAAAAGGTGGTAGAAACGTTTTCAGTTTCGACAAAGGCAACTATATCCTATCGTTAAGTGATTTTTAATTTTTATTATAGACTAGATCTACCCTTACAAAAAAAGAGTAAGGTGTTTTTGAGGTCGACAGATGTAAAAAAATACACCTGAAGTTGAGGTTATGTTTTGCATCAAAAATAACCTCATAAAACCATATATAACTCAGCAATAGTTTTAGTTGGGATTGTGTGAAATTATTCACACCTCAAATATACTCATTTGTTTGAAGTGTAGAAAAAAATAGCCTGTACATCTCAAAAATAACCTCTCGAAATTGGTTTCTCTAAAGTAGATTTTTATCAACATAAAAACAACCTCCAGCGTTAATAAAATAACTTTATATGATCTTTTAAAGTTGTTTTTGAAGTCAACTTCAAATTAACCTCAAATCTACTTTGACACATTAAAACAACCTTAAATAAACCTCAAAAACACCTTCAATATTTATAAGGGTACATTCGAAAACTTTACTATCCTTTTTGACTCCACCTGTAAACAAAAAATTTCCGTTAGTTTTTGTTTTAAATGGCTATGTCAAAAAGTAATAGACCACGCCGAGCACTTAGTCAAAATAAAACCAAGATTTAAATTATACCGATTAAGAAAGTCAACAAAATTTACGTTTGACCTCTCGTTGATCTGTAACGTTGCAGTAGAAGCAAAACGTATACTTCTATAACAAACGTGTACTTCTCACACCGAAACTAAATACAGGAGCTTTATTTAGATTCTGAATCTGGTAACTGTGTCCAATTATTAAAAATCGAACCCAGCATTCTAAAAATGTGTCAGCTAAAATACTTCACATTTCCGATTAATTTATCTGACTCAGTCATTTTGAATTCATACTTTTGAATTTTGTTCGTTTTGCTACTAATTCATTTCAGTCTGTTAGTCAATGTAATATTGGTGTTTTGGATTTTCTAAATGAAATTGAAACCTGAATACTAAACTTAACGTTAATTTTAATAGAGATATTCTACTCCATCAACTAATTAGAAGTGGCCGGCTAATTCATTAAAAATGAATCAACTATAAAAAAACATCCCTATATTTCAATAGAAGGTTAGGGATGTCCTGGACAAAACCAATATAAGTACTTTCTTCCTTTCTTAAAAACATTTTTACAACTAAGTACTAACAAAACTTATAACATTTCCCTATAATGCAATTTAGTAAAAAAATGTATTTTGATAAATAAAAGTATAGATAATAAATATTTAATATTACATTTGTTTCATGAAAAAAAAAAAAATTTTTAGCAGAAAATAAAGATTAAATAAAGACAATTCGAAAGAAAGCAAAACGAATTTAAATAAATTCGTCTGAAAGCTCCAGCAGAATTTCAAAATCCACTTTGAAGCGATAATGTTAGTGTAGGTTTCTATTCTCGCTGATAGTTTGAAAGCATTTTGCATAATTCAACATAGGATAAAATATAGTCTTGATAAAAGTTTCTTGTACTTCTTTCGGCAGCTGAAATCGAATTCATAGAATTGATTTTCGCTGTCGATTTTACTTCAGAAAGATCAAACTGACAATTTTGACAGGCTATTATTTTAGACGTGTATGTTACAAGGGAAAAAAACACTTTTAAGATTGCAAAATGTATTTAGTTTATTTTTTATTAAAATAAGTATAAAATATTCAGATAACAAACGTACCTTGATCAGCTTAAATTCTTATTTTGTTTCTTTGTAATTTTTATTTTCATTTGTACTTTGCCCACTTACTTCTGTAAGCCTCATGTTATACATTGTTTGTTTAATAAAACGTAATTTTAAAAAAAAACCTAACTTTAAATGTTTCATTACAACGTAAGTAGGCCATTTGCGATGGACTATTTTATAACTCAACTTAAACAGATTGACTACTTAAAGAGGAATAAGTAATTTTCTTTACCATATCTTATTCTCACATAAACGTGATTTTCATGTTGCGCAAGTTATTCATGCATTTCTTATATATAATCTATCAGAATAATTAAAAAATTTTCGGTAGGACTTAAGAATTTACTAATTAAAAAAATACCACATACATCTTGAGAAATCCGAAAAAGGAAGAGGCACCAAGTAATAATAAATAAATAAAATTGGAATTATTTTAGCTTGAATGATTGCATCAAAATCTCTTGTTCAGTTACATATTTTCAAAATCGTATTTTTACAATTCGATTTCTCAAGAACTATTCGACCGATTTCGCTCAAATTTTGTAATTTAAAATTACATTCTTTAAAATGATGTAAAAATTGCGTGTCTTACAAATCAATTTCTTTTTACTAGTATGACTAAAATTATAAATATTTACATAAAATTATATTTTTTAGCGTAGAATCATCTTTGGATAAACGAATTATATAATTGTGTGTAAAAATTTTTTATCGGTATATGGCTAAATAAGCAAAGAAGTAAATTTAACACTATGAGGTTAAAACGTTGGACTCATTTACTGACCAAACTATTGTTACCGTATTTCCCGGATTTCGGCTACCCCCATTATTTTAAGTGTCAAAAATAGAAAATCCGCTCAAAAAAAGGGTACGTTTATTCAGCGAAAGTACGTTTTTACGCCCGATTTCGTAACTTAAAATGTCACCTGAACTAATTAATTAGTATATTTCAGGTCACTCCTTGAAAGCATTACGATTGAAACCTTGAGCGCGAAGATCCAATCAATGGATCAAAAGTAATTCAGGGAGTTCTGTTTCTTTTACTTTATGAACTGATCATGATTTTGGAATATTGATCGAAATGGTTTTTTTATTACTTTTTTTTCACCTCGAACGAAGAACAGGTATTTTACAAATAATACTATAAAATAATACTTGATTTAAATTATTACGAAAAAATCTGTTCATGAGAGCTTTTTTCTGGCCCTATTATAACAGTTCCGCTTAATAATAGAAAAACAATCTTCCAGAGAGTATCGGCTTCACTCCCTTCAAAAAGATTTGTGTTCTCCCCAGACGAGCCTAAATTAGGAATAGACAAGCAATTACATCAATAATTAAATCCGGGGTTCTTTTTCAACCTGACTTTTACAGCCTCCACAAGGAGAGAGTTTAGTCTAAAAATACAACACGAAACGGTCTAACGGACGTGCTCTCCTATATCATTAAACCAATAAAAACTGAACTGCGCACTCAAATTTAATTTGGTGTAAAAGAAATTGGAAGAAGCTCATAAAAATTCTTAAAATATAACTTCCCCATTTCATTTCAAACTAAAAAGATATTATATTTTTACATTTCGTTTTTTTAATTTGACAACATAAGAAAGGAAAATAATCATTAAATTTTACAACATCATGCTGACTATTGCATAAAAGCATCTTAAATACAGAGAATTTAGGGATTTTAAATCAATCAAATGCAAACATTTACTTATATTAATTCTATAGATTTAAATTGGCTAAAATATCTTCTATTTCATATTAACATTAAATAAACTTGAGTATATTAAGTTCATACTGATTTTGGTATTATAATTTTGAATATCAACAGATATTTATTTTTAGTAGTAGTAATAAAATATTCTTAGATTCATTTAGAAACTCAAGCAATCGATAATACAGGGTATATCAGTATAGCCATTGCAAATTTAATGACGATAGGAAATCACGTAGCAATGCATATCGGAAACGCTTTCATGGCGCAGTAGTAAAGAAAAAGAAGACACGAACGAGAGGATAAAACATGTTTTCAATTCTTATCACAGCAAGAAAAACTAGATTTAGAAAATGTACTTCATCAACAGTGTTCTCGATGAAGCAACAAGGTTTTGCCGATTTTAAAGATTTTTTTTAAAAACTTTTTTCAACTGTTATTATATAAAAAATCATCAGAAGATATTATTAATGGAGGAGACAACTGCACAAAAGAAATTGCAAGACGTATGTCTGATATCCAAAAAGATATCTTAAAAGAAGAGTCGAAACGAAGCGTTTTGTGATTGTTGCGCAGCCAACAGGCAATATTCTGCGGACAGGCTCATAAAAAATATTCTGAGATTATAAATCATGGCAGATTTGGAAAATTTAGATGCTCTTCGGAAGCCAAGTTTTGGGGAAGAAATTAAAGTTCAACCAACCTCTATAGCCAGACGTACAAGCCTAACAGGATCTGGACGTAGAATTTCAGCTTTTCATCCTCTCAAAGTGGCAAAAAATGGTAGTCAGGATAAAAAGAAATCTAAGCTTAAAAATAAATGTAATGGTAAATCACATGGTAAAGGGGCGCTAAAGCTTTGTTACTATGAGGTTAAATCTGACAAACAATTATTACAATTGATTGATTGTAGAGTTTAATGGCACAAGATCCAAAAGAGGACATGCTGCGCCAAACAGTTCGTTAATGCGGCTTAAAATGTAAAATGCTTAGTACATTTTTATTTCTATAAAATACATAAAGGTAATAAAACCGTCAATAACGAGATGAATATATTTAAAAGTCACTAAAGTCCAATAAAAGGTGTATTTATATAAGGTAAAACGGTGAATGGATAATAAATAGGAGTAAATAAAATCAGATAAGACCTTCTATATACAATATAAAATACCAATAGCTCGCAGAAATGCGAAAATGTTAGGATGATGGATTTCACCTAACAAATCCTTCATACATAAAATAGTGCTGTTAAAAAAGGTAATACGATGTTGGTTAAAACAGGGACAAATGGTTAAAATGTGATGAAGCGTAAGTAAAACGTTACAAGTGTCGCATTTGGGAGGAGGTTCTCCAAATAATAGATGAAGATGGGTGAGTCGAGTGTGGCCGAATCTGAGACGAGTAAGCTTTACATCTGCACTACGTCGACGCAATACTGGTATATGATTGAGATCAGATTTTATATTATATAGTTTATTTTGAGTTTGAAGATCCCAATGTTGTTGCCAAAGAGATACGATAATCTGCCGAATATGTAATTTAATATCTGAGTATGGTACAGAAATTGTTAAGGCAGTAGTGGCAGATCGTGCTGCAGAATCAGCCAACTCATTTCCTGGTATACCGACGTGACTCGGTATCCAGCAAAATAAAATATCAAATCCCTTCTTGTGAAGAGCGATTAATAAATGATTAATGAAGCATAAGATTGGGTGAGTATCGCTGCGAAAATTTTCTAGCTGGTTCAAAACACTCTTACTATCGGAATATATAAAATACTTTCGTTCGGAGCGTGAAGAAATCAGCCGCAATGCCAAAAGGATGGCAACAGCTTCCGCAGTGAAGACGGAACAAATATCTGGGATTTTGTAGCTATAAGTATCATCAGCGATGATGACACCAGAGCCTACGTATCCCGCCGATTTTGATCCGTCAGTATATAAAGGTACATACTCAAAATATTGGTGACGATGAGAATTGAATATTTGTTGATAAATGAGGGATGCAACATTAGATTTACTGTACAACTTAAAAAGGGTATGAAACTGATATGGTGCGATGATCCAGGGTGGTATGAGAAGGTAATCTACTGATTGTGTTGGCACGTCACACATGTCAAAAGTTCGTATGAGAGAGCGCACACGAGCATGAAATGGACGGACATATGAAGGTTTAGCGTCATACAATCGTTCCAAGCTTGATGGAAAGACATCATGTTTTAGAGGGTGAGATTTGCAGGATTTCACAAGATAGTAATAGGCTACAGACAACTGCATGCGACGTAAATCGAGAGATGATTGGTGACAAATGACCATATATGGCAGTACTTTTACTTTCGTTACTTGTACTTCGTTACTTTTTAAATTTAGTACTTTTACTTGTACTTTCGTTACTTTTTTAGGGAAAAAGTACCAGTATTTGTAACGGAAATGTCGAATGAAATCGTTACTTTTTTCTAAAACTCGGTAAGCTTTCTAAAAAAAAAAAAAAAAAAAAAAAAAAAAAAATTTAAAAAATTTTTTTTATGTTAATGCCTTGCATCAAATTTAATTGGTTGGAAGAAAAATCTAGGGAGGAGGCTACAGAAAAATTGGAAAGAATTGCCCAAACTGAACACCCTGCTATAACTAATAACGTAACAGAAAAAAAACAACAGGGATTTTAAATTTTCTAAAGCTGAAAACATCATGCCAATCACCAGCGACAGAAGAATTTATGGCATACATGAGCTCAAATGTCGAAACGGAAAACATATCAATTTTGAATTGATATCCAATCGTAAAAAAATTATATGTGAAATATAATACTGCAGTACCTTCTAGTGCTCCCGTGGAGCGCTTATTCAGCGTGGCTAAGTACGTTCTAGGAAATTCTCGCAGCAGACTCAGTAACACCACTTTCGAAATGCAATTATTTTGCAAAATGAATAAAAATATTAATTAGCAAGTTATTCTCATTCGTTTTCGAGTTTTATGCATTTATTTGAAACACTTTAAATAAAAAATGTTGGATTTTGTTATTACGTTTTTCAATTTTCTTTTTGAACTCACTAACTAATAATACATTTTTGTCTCAATACATTTTTTACTAAACACATTTTTACCTAGTACTTTTTTTTACCAAAATTATGTTTATGCCCGACCTTGTCAAACAACTCCCAGTCAAATCTCTAAGAACTTCAGAACTATTTGTGCTATTGAAGACTATTATAATTACTATTTTAACTCTTGAAAACTCGAAGGTATTAATTTAGCCGCTGATACTAAAATTCGTTTACAAATTTTAATTATTCCGTTAGGCAGAAATGTTCGGAAAATGATTTCCTCGCATGACTTCAGCATTAGCCATTGTTACAAATAAAACTGTAGACTGTTCTGTTTCAACTTATACTGCATATTCAATTATTTTTTACTAGCTCAAAGATTACAAAGCTATCTGAAACCCCGTGTTTGCTTTGTTTATGTTTGTGCTTTTAAAACGCTTTTCTATAGAGTAAATCAATTTTAAATCATTGGTAATTTAAATAAATAAAAATAATAAACTAAAAATTAAAGTCAATAGATAAAATTTCTTTTTCGTGAAAATCCATAAAAAGTTTGATATTAAAATTATAGTATACGATTATATTATAAAATTATATTATAATATTCTTCGGAATTTAAAAATAAATTAATGTCCATAACTTTCAAAATTAAAAACAATTAAATAAATAACAACAATTTTGCAAAAACATTGAAGAACATAAGAATATTATTCAATAAAATTTTAGGTTACTTTGAATTTTCGATTTCCTAGAAATGTACTTTTAAATCGTTACTTTTTTTATTTAGTACTTGCACTTTTACTTGTACTTTTTACTCGTTACTTTTTAAAATAAGAACTTTTTACTTTTTACTCATTACTTTTTTTAAAAATACTTGTACTTTTACTCGTTACTTTTTAAAAGTAACGTTGCCATCTATGCAAATGACATATAAACTCTCTACTGGTGAGGTGCGGAATGCGCCACTACACATACGTAAAGCCGTATGGTGCACTGTATCCAAACGTCTTAAGGTGGAAGCAGTAGCAGTGCCATAGACTGTACAAGCGTAATCTATACGTGATAGTATTAACGCATTGTATAGTCTGAGTAGGGCGATCCGATCTGCACCCCAAAAGGTATTTGATAAAACACGTAGTACATTCAAGGTCTTCTCACACCGTTTTCTTAAATGTAAAATATAAGGCATAAAAGTGAGTTTATGATCAAATATAACACCTAAGAATTTTGTTTCAGATACAATACGTATGGTAATGTTATGAATCGATATGATGGGATCAAAATGGATTCTGCGCAATCTACAAAAATGTATGCAAGAGCTTTTCGCAGGTGACAGGCTATGACTATTATGCTCACACCATTCCACAATTTTATTCACAGTCAACTGCAGTTGACGTTCAATAACGCGCATGTCTGATCCTGAACATGATACGTTCAGATCGTCAACATACAGTGAACCAAATACGGAAGGTGGCAGCAAGTTCAAGATTTGTGAAACATGAATAATGAATAGTATGACACTTAAAACACTGCCTTGTGGAACTCCTTCTTCCTGAATGAATAGATCAGAAAATGTAGTGCCCAGTTTTATTCGAAAATACCGCTTCGACAGAAAGTTTTTCAGAAAGATGGGTAGGTTTCCACGAAGTCCCATGCTGTAAAGTGTCTTCTTCTGTTCTGATCAAATATGACACCTAAAAACTTTAATTCAGATACAACGGGTATGGTGACGTTGTGAAGAGATATAACTGGATCATGATGCATTCTGCGTAACCTACAAAAATGTATGCAAGAGCTTTTACAAGGTGAAAGACTATGACCATTTTGTTCACACCATTCAACGATTTTATTCACAGTCAACTGCAGTTGACGCTCAATAACGCGCATGCCAGATCCTGTACATGACACGTTCAGATCGTCAACATACAGTGAACCAAATACGGAAGGTGGTAATACGTTTAAGATGAGCGAGACATGAATAATAAAAAGTATAACACTTAAAACACTGTCTTGTGGAACGCCTTCAGCCTGGATGAAGAGATCGGAAAATGTAGTGCCCAGTTTTACTCGAAAATACCGCTTCGACAGAAAATTTTTGAGGAAGATGGGTAAGTTTCCACGAAGTTCCATGTCGTAAAGTGTCTTCAAAATTCCGTATCGCCATGTCCGATCGTAAGCCTTCTCGATATCAAAGAAGATAGAGACAAAATGATTACATCGGACAAAAGCATTGCGAATTCGGGACTCTAGAGCAACAATATTATCAATCGTGGATCTTTCCTTTAGAAAACCACTTTGGAAGTCTGGTATAAGATGATTTTTCTCGAGGTAGTATACCAAGCGAGAGTTAACCATCCGTTCAAATGTTTTCCCAAGACAGCTGGTTAACGCTATGGGGCGATAGTTAACAGGATCTTTAGGGTCTTTACCTGGTTTTAAGATGGGTATCACACTTGCTTCACGCCAACCTGACGGGTACGTTTGTTCCGTCCATATTCTATTGAATAGAACGAGGACATTTGACAATGACGTCTGATCTAGGTGACGGAGCATATGATACGTGATACCATCAGAACCGGGGCTTGTATTATGAGACCGATAAAGTGCTCGTTGTAGTTCTATAAAATTAAAATTACAGTTATAGCGGAAGAGACGGCGTGTATCAAAACTGATGCTATTTCGTTCGGCAATCTGCTTATGGTATTGAAATGCTGTACTGTAACTCTCAGGACTTGAGACAGCAGCAAATGTCTCCCCAAGCATATTACAGACGTCAGCAGGAGAAGAGAAAATGGTACCGTTTTTCTCGAATACCGGAAGGTGAAATTCTCGGTATATGCCATTAGCTCTCTTAACTCTCGACCAGACTTGTCTGGGAGATGTCGAGGATGTTATAGACGAGACGTAACGGGACCAAGAATCTCTCTGACTATTGCGCCTCACCTTACGTGTTATTGCTTTAGCCCGTTTAAAAGCTAAAAGGTTGGCAGTGTTCGGGTAGCGGCGGAAGATGTTCCACAAGCGTCTCTGCTCTTTATAAGCGGCAGCGCATTCCGCACTCCACCACGGTTTGCGATGGCGAGGAAGCGAACCTGACAACTTGGGTATACTATCTTCTGCCGCTTGTAGAATTGCAGATGTAACAAGATCAACAGCTGCACTTATTGTATTGAGTGTGACCATATCATCAGTGACCTGAGCAAGTTGAGCAAATAGTGGCCAATTAGCGCGATGGTATATAAAAGTTTTTGGTCTTGGGCTCATGGGAGCTGAAGCAGAATATGAAATCGTAAGAGGGAAATGATCACTGTTGTGACGATTATTACTCACTGAAAATTTTATAAAAGGTAAGAGAGTTGGTGAACATAAAGCTAAATCAATGGAATGAAAAGTTCGTGTCGGAGCATGAAAGTAAGTTTCTTCGCCTTGATTAAGCAAACAGAGATTATGGTCATGGATGAGCTGTTCAATTTTACGGCCCCGGTTATTGGAGGCGGAACTACCCCACAATTCACTATGACCATTAAAATCCCCGAGCAAAATAAAAGGCGAAGGTAACTGAACTATCAGTGAGTTCAAATCTGTTTGAGAGATGGATGCATGAGGAGGTAGATAGACAGAGCAGATTGTAATGAGAACATTGATGTGAATTTGAACTATGGTAGCCTGTAATGGGGTTGATAATGAAAGGTGAGTTGATGGAAAAGCTGATAAAGGTAAAATTGCTACGCCGCAATGAGGTTGATTTCCATCATTAAAATCCTGCCGATAGCAAGAATAGTTGCGCAGTTTAAAAGTATTGGATGACGTTAAATGTGTCTCATGCAAGGCAATGCATGCAGGTTGATATTTTGAAATAATGTCTTTGACCTCAGAGACCTTATTTCGCAAACCGCGACAGTTCCATGATATTAAACATATGGACATTATGAAATAAGAAAAGATTATTGAAAGTTAACGTCATTATCCAGAGGACAATCGAGAAGGCATTCGTCGTCAGAAGGATGCAAAGACAATTCTACCTCACAATCCATCTTCTGTAAAGCAGAAGTAGTGGATTGATTGGCAAGTTGAACGTACTTTGCATCTTTTTTCTTCCTGGAATAGCCAGGCTTTTGACTAGGGGGTAGTTTTTTTGAAGGGATTTGTTTTGGAAAAGGTCGGGCCTTTTCGGAATTGTCTATTTTAGATGTTTTACTGGGTGGAGGTGAGGTGGTCCTATTAGATGCTGATGGTATGGTAAAGTTAAATTGAGGTTTTGGAGTTGGTGGTTTAATCTGTTTGTTTGTAGTAGATTTTTGTGCTGTAAAATCAGTTTGTGTGCTAACAGAACAATACGAAGTCTTAGCAGCCGTAGAATACGACACGCCCGGACGGGGGTGTACGGGCGGTAACGATTCAGCGAGTTTCATTAAATGTTATGTTCTGTAAAACTTTTACTGACAGAATTTCTTTCTCCTCTGACCATCTTGGACAACTCCTCGAGTATGCTTCATGAGCTCCCTTGCAGTTAATGCAAAGGGGCTGCGACTCACAGGAGGTATCTGAGTGACCAGGAGTAGAGCAGCGAGCACAAACAGATGTACCACGGCAGGATGCTTTTGAATGCCCAAACCTTTGGCACTGAAAGCACCTTAAAGGATTTGGGATATAGGGTCTGACTGGACAATTATACCATGCAAGTTTAACAGCAGATGGTACTGTTGGAGATGCAAACGTAAGGATAAGGTGTTTCGTTGGAATGAGTTGGCCATTCCTTCGAATCTTAATCCTACGGGCCTCGACAACATGCTGGTCTTGCAGGTTTTCTGTAATCATGCTTTCTTCATCATCTATGAATTCAGCTTGAGAAATTACTCCGCGACAAGTATTAAGAGATTTGTGTGGGGTGACAGTTACATATATTTGTACACTTAGATAGGGCAGCGGCTTGCTTTTCGGATGTCGTCTGCACTAAAAGGTCGCCGGAACGCAGTTTTCTCACAGAGGCTACTTCTCCCAGTACGGAGAGGAGAGCCTTGTGTATTAGTAAAGGTGAAACCTTAGAAAATGAAGTGTTTGATATAACAGGATTCGTCAATGTTATCATGAAATAACGAGCGTATACATGCGGTGTAAGAGTTGTTCCGCTGTTTTTGCATTGGTGTGCGGAACTCAACACCATACTATCTTCAGCCATAGAAAATAAAAAACAGTTCTACTACCAGCGGCATTACCCACCACGGAGTCCTACTAAGGGGATGTAAGTAACATAATTCGTCACTTGAACCGATGCTAACCAATAGCTATACGTCCGCGAGTCACCCCTGAAGCCGAGTCACCTTTTAACTGCGAAACTTTATTCTGTAAATTTGTCTGATTTAGATCTTAAACTTCATGACATAGTCAGCTACATTTGCAGCACTGTATGAGTATCCATTTTCGAATTGCTAGCAAGGCTGTCCGAACTACAAGGGAAGCAATGGAAGTAATCAAGACAATGTAGTGGACGAGGAGTGGAGTTCCGCTTGGTTCATGCTGAAACCACACGGAAGAACAAATAGCGGCGGATATGTACGCGCGAGTAGTGCAACAGCTGCGGCAATACTTACTAAAGGATGAGCAGATATTTTGCTCATGTCAGACGTTGGGGCAACAAGTACTGCCCGACGATGTAGTCTCCTACGATGTCAGCCCATACATTTACTGAAAACCGTTCGCGGACAGCTCTTGTTGATTCTGGATTTTCCTCCGACTACATATGGGTATTATGTGATTTGAACATTCCATCCCGCGGGAAGGATCCCTCATCGGTGAACAATACTGTGGTTGGGAAACGGAGAAACTTTGTGCGCATGTCGAAATACCAACGTGCAAAAGGCCTATCGAGTAATAAAATAATCTTCGTCCAGAAACTGCGCACTCTAGATGTGGAAAAAGGTTAATGCAACCCCTCCCAAAAGAAGGAAGGTCTCTACACGTATAAGTTTAGTAGTCCGATGTAACAAACATAAACTTCGAAGTGAATATGACACTATGTACGAAATATGTCACTATGTACGGGCTACTAAACTGGGCAGTAAGGGGAAGTACGAAAGATATCACGACTTTCAGACTACCAAAGGATCGGATTTCTTGTGTATAGGTAACTAGCGCGGAGGCCATTTCTTTTCTAGGAGGTGTCGATTTATGTCGTTAGTATGCCAGATTCGCCAGACGATCATATGAGAAATCTCGACATGACTGGCGATACGACCCTACTAGTACCGGGATTGCTCTGTACGAGATCCAGCACAGTTTCGTAATTGTTTGGCGTTCTTACTCTATGCTCACGTTTATGTGTATTTACGAGGAATAATCCCTCTGATCTCTGATACAAGCGTGCAAAGAATGCGGGGCTGGGAGTTTGTCGTCTGTGGTAACGTTTGACGCGAAACAGCTGTGCGCCTCGTCCATTGCAATCATCGGCTTTGTATATCAGGTGCACATCATTAAGCTCGGCTTTTGTATAACGTTCCATCCCACTACCATACTGTCTGCAGACGAAATAAGGCTTTAAAGTACATAGCAAATGCGGAAACAACAACCGCGTGAGCGCATAGACCGTCATCTGATGCTACGGTTTACAGCATCAACAATCTAGGACACCAGTTTAAGACTTCCCCAGCATTTTTGAAGTACTAAGAAAAAGAATCATGTCTTCTCGTGTAAACCAGGAATGCGTCTCTGACCAAGCATTGCTGTGATTTTCCATAGTCTAAAGCAGTGTTTCCCAACCATTTTTGTACCATGCCCCACCTAAGCCTTTCTAAAATTCTTATGCCCCCCTATGTAACATATACATAATTTTTAATATTAAAAAATCGAATTGTTTACTTAACTTAGAAAATTGTTAGCGAAACAAAGTAAGTAAATATGCAGAACACATAATGAAAAACTAAAATTCGAATTCGAAATAATTTTCATAAAGATTTTTCTATAATTAATATTTTAATTTAGTGAGATTCTTGCCCTTGATGCTAGCTGCACGTAGATTTTATCTTAGGTTCCAATTTGGTTAGCTTCAGTCTCAAGTCTCCCCGTTGTGTTATATCCAGACGATTTCTTTTTTTTACCAATAAAATCATTTACAGCACTAAATCCACATTCAGCTAAATATGAAGATGGAATCGGTAACAATAATTTTCTTGCACATTTGATTGAAATTGGGTATTTGTTTTCTGTTTCCTCACGAAGCCATGCATCACTCATTTCATATTAAATAAAGTTTTAACTGACTCATCATTTTGCATTTCTGCAAGTTCTTCTTGATATATTTGATACATCAGACAAATCCACTAACATGGACAGCAACATCCATGTTGGAAAATAAATTTGTTTTAAATCAGAATATCTTTCTTTTAAATCAGCCGATAGAATTTCCAGATGATAGACAATAACAAGTTAAGCGCTATCATTTACTTCACATTTTTGGAGCCAATGAAACTGTTCAAAGTTTTTGTTGTTAATATATTTCTGACGTAACTCAATAAGGGTAATGATGCCAAATATCTTCGCTTTTGCATCAACAAGAGTTTTATTTGTTCCGTGAAGTTTCTTATTTAATATATTCAGTTTTTCAAAGATATTGGCAAAATAACTCACAAATGCTTTATCATCGACTGTAAACAGATACTTCATTTCAGGTTTGTCGCTTAAAAAATCCCTAAGTCACATAATATTTATTGACCGCAATTATTTAAGAATTTGCTTTTTTCTTTCGATTTTATCACCGAAATCTCGCATTGTATTTAAATGGCCCAGAGCAAAAGGTTTAAACTCATGTCGAGTCCATTTTTGAATTGCCCCCCTTTACAATCAAATAACCCCCCGGAGGGGCGTGGACCCCACTTTCGGAAACACTGGTCTAAAGTGTGCCCTATTTCTCCTGAAAGTTAGTATCCGGTGCATTGATACTCTCTGTATATTCCGATAGGGATTTTATTTCTGAAACTTTCTCAATTCTAGGTAATTTTCTAAAATATATTACCACTCGGAGAATTTTCAATTAAACCAAGAGAATCCAGTTATCGAAAGTCTAGCAGAGTTGGCAGTTAGACATTTAACTTTGTACTTTGAAGTTACATAAAAGTTGTTAATAAAAAAATATATAGAAATTAACATTTTCTTATTAATTCAATGGGTTATGGGGTTTAATGGCTCAATTTTTTTTTAAAAAAAAAGAGCACAGCCAATATCAAATAAACTGATTTAAAACAAATCTGAAAGTAAAGTTTCAATTTGTAATAATAAAAGGGATTTTAAGCCCTTAAATAATTGATATTTTATTTTTCTTATTATGTGACGCATGAAAGAGGTTAAATTCTAAAACCATTTTTTTTAAATTGATAACAACAAAGCTCATTGTTACAATCTTTGATTATAATTCAAAAGGGAAAAAAATTAAAAGGCACTAATTTGTTCCTAAACATATTTATTCGTTAAAAATTTCCCAGTTGAATCAATTCCCTTGCATTCAATTTCTCAGTCACTGGTTTTAAAAAGAATAACTGAAAGTACACATTACTTCCAATATAAACACTTTTATTGTAAAAAAAAAATATGGTCTTTAATAGTTTGGTTGAATTGTGTTTTAAGGTAAAAGAGTTTAGAAAGTGTTCAAGCATTTATTAACTTAGCAAAGTTTTCTATTCAACTCGAACTCTTAATTCATTAATTCGATCATTGTATAGTTAGCAGAATATTTTCTTTCAGTAACGAGACAGACAACAAACGATGTTTAAATACATTTTCAATTAAGTTCCTACTACTATAAACTTCGGCAAAGCTGATTTTTTTTACGCGAAACAATTAAATTTTACACAAAAGATTTATCGAAAAACTTATTTCTTTTTAAATATTTTTAATAAATTGTTTTAATATTAATAAATATTAATAAATTGTTAGAGCAAAATATGTATTAATTCAATGATGCTTTAAGTAAAAAAAATTTGAAGTTTAACAAATGAAACTGTAGTGGTGGTTAATATTTGCCAGACTACAGCTCTACCTATAGTTAATTTAATTAATGAAACACTGGATGACAACTTCTTTTCTGATGTGGAGTGGAGTACGAAAATAAATACATAGTTCTTTTACATACATAGTGTTTTTAGATCTTTATTTTTACCTATATATAAGTAAATACGAGAGAAGGTAAGCAATTTTATCCTTACCCTTCAATGGTGACCAGTGGATGTGGTCTGAGCACGCTTACCTTGACAGGCAGAACCACTTTGATTTGAGCACGCCTACTTCGATAAATGATCCACATTGAACAGTTGACTCGCTATTTGTGACTGTGACATGGTCATCCTCAAGCTGTTGCTACTCAGTCTCAATCACACACAACGGTTGCTTATACACACTCGACTGCTAATAGCAACACAGAAGCGATTACACCCACAACCATGATCTTAATACAGCTCTTTCGGCCTCTCACAAAAATCAGCTATGAAGCAACTAATGGTATCCATTCATCGAATTTATCACACATAAAATTCTAGCTGTAGCGTGTACTATCACTACAATTATTCAATTCTAATTTAGTAGTATGTAAGACACTTTAACCCAAATATGTTCTTTTCATAGATGAAGGTTGACATTGTTTATATTACTCCCCCAAACTAGAATAATTTTATTTAGATTAACTTTAATATCATAAGTACATTAATTATAGTATTCTCTTGTTTTGTTTTAAACATTACTTCACTATTTAAGTCCCCATATAACGAATGAATGTTTAATGTTAAAAGAAGTCTTAACATTATCGCAAATTTCAGAAATATTTCCTGTATTAATAAAATAAAAATTTTGAATGCTAAGATCAGCAATTTCCAACCATTCCACCTTGACCAAAACTTTTGTTGATGGATCTATTAATCAAGAGACAAAAATTAAATTCATTTCCTTCATTATCAAAAGTTATTTTTTTTATCTACTTTTATTGTAGCATTTGAGCTGTAACGGATAGAGTTTAAAATTGGAAGCTACAAGCATTGGCGACAAATATCGATCCATTATCCACCTGCGTTGTGTTAATGAGATTTGAAAACAAAATTATAATATTATTTGGTAAATTAACATCAATATGAAACGTTTTAATGTGTTTTTAAAAAAAAGATTTCCAAAAAAACATAGCCAAATCTATTACATTTTTGGCTCCAATTTTGGCACTGAGAATCGCCTAAAATAAGAGAGACGCCCATTTATAAATTTTACCATTGTTATAATTTTTTTCCAAAATCGGAAGTAAAAAAAACTTTTTTTTTTATGAAAACGTCTTAAGTCTTGCGTTACAAGTAACACTTAAAAAATTTATGTCACAACATTGTACAGCAAAATCTATATTTTAGTCCATTACGTTTATTGTTCAAAATGTAGCCATGTAGGGTTTGATATGTAACTTTTTTTCAAAAAAAGGCATTCGAATTTCATTTTTCTCTCCTTAAAATAGAAATTAAAATTGTAAATATACAATGAACGCTTATAAGTTAGGTTTTCAAATGGTATTTGCAAAATCCAGCATGAAAAAATCGGAGTGAATGTAGGGTGTTATGGCATAAGTTCAAAATGAGGACATGGTGCGCCAAACAACACGTTTTTACAGGTTAAAAAGTAAAGTGCATACTGCACTTACCCTCATAAAAACATTAAACATTGATAAAATGGTACGAAAACAATCAAAGGTTAAAACGGTACAAGAATAAAAATATACTTATAACGTGAATAAAACCATGAATTGATTAAAACTTATATGGAATTTAAAATACCAATAGTACGTAAAAATGCAAATATGTTATAATGATATGTATCACCTAGCAAATCCTCTATTAGTTAAAATAGAACTACTAAAAAAGGTAAGGCGATGTTGGTTACAACACGAATTAAAATATGATCAATAGAACTATAACATTGCAAGTGTTGCAAGAAGGTTCCCCACATAACAAATGAAGATGAGTCAATCTAGTATGTCCAGTTCGGAGCCGGGTATGTTTAACAACTACACTACAGAGACGCATCACAGGCAAAGGACCCAAACTCGATTTAGTTGAGTGAAATTTATTATTCACTTTGTTATCTAACTGTTTCTGAAATAATGATTTTTAAATTTGTCTAATATGTACTTTTATATTTGAAAGAGGAAAAGATATATTTCAGAACGTAATAGCAGATCTCGCGGCTATATCGGCTAAATCATTTCCCGGGACTCTAACATATATTGGAAGCTTACCATTATTATGAAGATTAAATAATAAATGCTCTATAAAAATCATAATAGGATGAGTTCTAAATGTTCTAATTGGAGCAAAACGCTCATACTATCCGAGTAAATTAAGTTTTTACTTGTCGAACCTACTGAAATAAGCCGTAATGTCAATAGAATGCTAACGGTTTTAGCAGTTGAATATATTTTATTATCGTCGTTGAACAGCCGATCCAATTTTTGAGTTAACAACTACTAATGTTGAAGTACGTAGCTTTGTAATTTTGAACCCAATCCAGAAGACATGGGACCTCCTGAATCAAGTACTGGGAGAAATTTGCCTTCGTGGAGCAATTTTTTGATGAAACTAACCCGCATTTGCATTACATGGAAAGGGAAGACCACGAGAGCCTCCCACGGTTAGCCTGACGGCAAGGCGACTCGAACCCCATGATCCGTCTACCACTGTGGTCGGTGCAAGCCGGATGCAGAATTCGTGATTCGAACCCGGTTCACCTCATTGGAAGGCGAACGCTCTATCCCCTCAGCCATTGAGGCCCTAGCAGTCGAGTATGAAAGAAATTAAATAATGTTGTTATAAGTGACAATGCTTAAAAAGATTAAATTCGGTAAAAAAAATGTCACCAATATATTTTTTTTAAAAATACTTAACGGAACAAGAGCCATTGAGACTAAAATAGCCGCAATTCACACAGTAATAGAAAAAAAAACATTAAACATTGTATTTCTTAAATGCATCAACAAATATAGGAAATAAAGAAACTCATTTCTAGAAAACACTAGAACAAAAACACATACATTTTGAAATAAATAAATGATGTTCAATGTCTGGAGAAAAAAAAGATGCGTTTTTTCATCCATTGTTTCACTATTTCTCTAAAATGTCTTAATAAAGCAAGAATTTTGAGAATCATTGTTTGGGGAAAGTTTAAGTTTCATTACATTTCTTATTCTTTTTATAGTAGGTTGTAAAATGTAATGTACTTGTAAAATGTAATTAAGGAAGTATTGAAATAAACAAATAAATACGGTAGAAACTTCGTTGTTTGTCGCGTACGAGACGCATGTAAATATTTAATATTTTTGTCGAAAAATATTTTGTAACTATAACTATCCCTGAAGTACTTTTGTATCAAATACATGAAACTAGTTTTATTTACACTAATAAAAAAAATTGTAATTTCTTATTTGCCTGGGACTTCGAATTGCCCAAACATATGTTATATGCTATAACGACTGTCCTCAGGTATTTTAATTGTTGTTTTAAGTGTTTATTAAAAAAATTAAGGATGTTAAAGAAATATTAAGGATTTGTTTAGGATGATGATAGCTAACCAGACTTACAGTGATATCAAATGGACAAAAGTTTTATCTTTCAAATATTTTTAAATGTTTTTGAATATATCTCTAAGTGTGTTTCAAAAGAATTTTCCCAACAAATGTGACGACTTTCATAAACTTAAGGTTTACAACTTAAAATGGGATCTTTAATTAATCCGAACCATTTAATTAACCTATGACATAAAGTTTATTGTTATTACTTTATATCGAAAAAATGTATCTAGTGTTAATCTTCGAACTCAGAACTAATAGCTGCACACAAGTCTAAATTAATAATTAATTTTTTTGCTCGTTTAAGTCTAAATTACGTATTCCAATAATACATTAAATAAATTAATCCATTAAATAATTTATTTTTTATATTAAATTCATTAAATTTCGTAAATCCAATTTTCTATTGTAATTTTATTCCTTAAAATTGGCTAGTGGAATCATTGATATTATCGTTAATAATACAAAGGGAATTTGTTTGATTATTTTTGTAAACAGCTTTGCAGTATTAATGACAAAATTATGTTATATATTAACATTCCTCTATTTGTCTTAACTCTAAGATAATTTTGTTACTTATAATATTTCTAAGTAATTATTGATATAATGAAACCTTCCCGTCTGAAGAAACATTTGCAAAAAATTCGCTCTGACAAACAAAATAAAGAGTTACCATTTTTTACGAACATCAAGGACAAGTTTATGAAGGCACCTTCAGTCTCAGACTTACTAGCAACCTTGTCACAAAAATGAGACGAAGATTTGATTTCCCCCTTATAACATATCAAAAATTAATTGCTAAATCTTTCATACCATCCACAAAGAGTTGATACTGCCGGCTGTCAAGGAAGTTTTAGAAACACTTTTACGCCAGCCAACCGCATCCAATGCAATCAAAAATATCACATAAAGCATCGATACAGTGCGACGACGAATTGATGAAATGGCTGAAGACGTTGAAGTTTCCTCATGCAAACTTTTTATATCCAACTTATTCAAGTATACAAGTGATTTCGATAGTTTTCATCTAGGTGGGAAAATGTTCCAAAATTGGCGATTTTTAAAAAAGTTTAATAACTTTTAAAATACTTAAATTATTTGTCCATACTAAAGACCAGATAATTCTTCACGGCAAGATGGTATATATAACTTAAAATTATAGCTTTTATTTAAGTGTAAGGCATTTGGCTCTTTTATTTTATTTGGCGAAAGAGGTTCGAAAAACCATTTTAATGACAGATGAGATGATAAGGCAGAACTTTCAAAACAGTGAAAAATATGATAAAAAGTCCATTTCTCATCAGAAAGTATCTAGAACTCCAATAATGTCTTTTCGCCTGTTCATTACGTCTTCCTTTTCATTGTCTTTTTTTTCCATCTTCCTTTTCAATAATAATAATAAAAAGGGATAATGGACAGTACCTTATCAAATAGTACCTATCTATTACTCCGTCCTTTTTACAGAGCAAGCAAATTGGACTGACAAAAATATCTATGCGGTCGATTGCCACCAACACTGCATTGTTATTCACTAGTTTAAGTAATAAATGACCTAAATGTATAGTAATTTATATTGAGATGCGTAATTGAAGCTATTTGTTTGGCGCAACATGTCTGCTTTAGAACTTAGGGCCATTAAACTCAACATTCAACTAATTCCTATTCCGATTGATTTTATATTATTAGAAATCCTTTTTGGACTACAGAAATATTCCGGGTAATCTAACACCTTCGAATTTTTTTAATAGAACAAATGTAGTTATTCTAAAATAATAATAATGAAATCATTTTTCACCACATTCCACCGTGGTTTATTCTTTTTTCGAGTAGCATAACCCTTTTATATAATTTACATTTTTTCTAAAGTTCGCTTTTGAAAGTTATAAGCAAAGAAAATGTATTTTGAAGCCACAAAAGTTTTCTCAATTGTATTATGCAAAGAAAATATTTGAAAACAAAATAATATTCCCACAAAAAGGAACGCATTTGTTTTCATTATGAGACAATTGTCAATTCTTTTTTCTAGAGACAAGTTTTAGCTTAGATATGAAAATTTCCTTATATTAAATTAAATTTAGAAAACAAACTTTCTTTATTCTATAAGACCTTATTTTATTCTTTAACTTTATAAAGAAAGGACATTTTTTTCTGAATGAATAATGTTTTCTTTACCTTACTACAATAAAGATTTCTGAAAAGTAAATCAATTTCTTTTGTTGTTATTAAAGAAGGGAAATACCCTCTTTTTTCACTTCTAGAAATCTCCTAATATCTTTTTTCACTACGACACTATTATTTTGCAAATTATTGAAAACTGATTTCATTGTTTACTTTAATTGTTTTTACATTGTTTTTTCATTTCACTGTTTACTTTAAAAGCTTCCATAATACGCATCTATATTTTTAATTTCAACCATTAACTTTTTTAATTGCCTTTTACAGTTCATTTTTAAATAATTTAAAAATATGATTTCTAATTGTAATATAGCTATAATAATTTCATTTAATATTAAAGCAACATGGTTAGTACATTTTGAAATTGACGTAGCATCATTAATATAAATTTATAAAAATTAAATTAATATCTTGCCTTTTGTAAAATTAATAATTAATTTTGTAAAATTAAATTAATATCTTGCCTTTTGTAGGTTTTTTTCTCCTCCTGTGTCTCTCAAGATAAAACCAAGTCATTGTAGAAGTGCTAATATAATATAGCGTCGGTGTAGTCACATATTCCATCAGAAATATGACTTTTAAATGCATCGTGCTTAAATTAAAGGATAAGTTGAATGTAGTAACATGATTGAGAAAGGAGAAGCGACTACATACCTATCAAAGGAACATGATGCCGGGGGTTCTACAGTCAGTAATTTAAAGAGAGACTCAGAAAAGTTTGAAAATTACGGAAGTGCATTAGAATCTGCAAATGAAAACAGAAAAACGATGAAAAATTCACATAATGAGCAGCAAGATTGGGATTTGGAATGAATTGAATTGAATGTAAGTTTTAATGGCGCAAGATCCAGAGAGGACAAGCTGCGCCAGACACACGGTTTTAAAAACATATTAAAATGTAGGATAGAGTACAATTACACAATCAATAAATATAGTAAAAATGATGAGAATTCTAAAACAGTGTAAATGCAAGTATTTTTATATGCGGATAAAACTTGATAAAAATGGTTAGCATGATAAATCTCTTACATACTGTTTAAAATACCAATAGTGCGAAGAAAAGCAAATATGTTAGGATGATGGTTTTCATCTAACAAGTCTTTTATGCATAAAATGGAGCTACCAAAAAAGGTGAGGCGAAGCTGGTTAAAACATGGACAAAGTATTAAAATGTGATGAATCGTGAGTAAAACGTTGCAATCGTTGCATTTGGGAGGCGGTTCTCCAAATAGCAAATGAAGGTGAGTAAGTCGAGTATGTCCTACTCGCAAGCGGGTGAGTTTGACATCTGCCTTGCGCATGTGCAGTGCAGGCCAAGGCTCCAAGGTAGGTTTAACAGAATGTAATTTGTTTTCGCCTTGCAGGTCCCAGTGTTGCTGCCATAAACACTGAACAAGTTTGCGAATGTGGTTTTTTAAATCAGAAAATGGGACAGATAATGTTATTGGAGAAGAGGCAGATCGTGCAGCAGAATCAGCTTTGTCATTTCCTTTAATACCTACATGACTGGGAATCCAGCAAAATAAAATTTTAAAACCCTTCTTGTATAGAGAAGTCAATATATGTTGAATAAAAATTAAAATTGGATGAGCTTCGTTTCTCACATGTTCTAACTGTCTTAAAACACTCAAACTATCCGAATATATACAAAATTTTCTAGCCGAATGCGAAGAAATGAGTCTTAAAGCTAAAAGGATCGCAAATGCTTCCGCTGTAAAAACAGAGCAAATTGCAGGAATGTCGTAGCTGTAAGTAATATCAGCCACAACAATCCCACAACCAACATGTCCAGGGAACTTAGATCCATCTGTAAAAACTGCTATGTATTGTATATACTGATGACGATGGAAAGTGAACAGCTGTTGAAAAATGCTAGGTGAGACATTAGATTTACTGTATGACACAAATGAACAATCAAGATAATATGATTAAATAGTCCATGGTGGGATGAGAAAATAATTTACAGATTGCGATGGTATATCACAAAAATCAAATGTCTGAATGAGTGATCGCATGCGAGAGTTAAAAGGTGGTATATATGAGGGTCGTGCATCATATAATCGTTGTAAACTTAGTGGAATAATCTCACGTCGAAGAGGGTTCGATGAAGATGACAGGACGCGAAAGTAAAATATTAAAGAGAGCTGCATGCGTCTGAAATTGAGAGAAGGTTGATGACACATAGCATACAAACTCTCAACAGGAGAAGTGCGAAACGCTCCACTACATATGCGTAACGCCGTATGATGCACCGTATCTAGACGTTTTAAGTTAGATGCAGATGCCGTTCCATAGACTGCACAAGCGTAATCTAGGCGTGAAAGTATTAATGCTTGATACAAACGGAGTAATACTACACGATCCGCACCCCATAAGGTATTTGAAAGTACTCGCAACATATTTAAGGTTTTCTCACATCGTTTTCTCAAATGTAAAATATGAGGTAAGAAGGTGAGTTTTTCATCAAAAATTACACCTAAAAATTTTGTTTCTGACACAACTGGTATGACAATATTATTAATGGAGATTACAGGATGAAGATGAATGTTACGCAACCGACAAAAGTGAATACAAGAACATTTATTGGGTGAGAGACTATGCCCGTTTCGATCACACCATTCTAAAATCTTATTAACAGCAAGCTGCAGTTGACGTTCGATAACGCGCATATCTGATCCTGTGCATGACACATTTAAATCATCAACGTAAAGTGAACCAAACACGGTAGGTGGTAAAACGTGCAAGATGAGCGAAACATGAACAGTGAAAAGTATGACGCTTAAAACACTGCCTTGGGGAACCCCTTCAGCCTGAATAAAAAGGTCGGAAAATGTAGTACCTAATTTTACCCTAAAATACCGTTTCAACAGGAAGTTTTTCAGGAAGATGGGTAAATTACCACGAAGTCCCATATCGTAGAGCGTCTTGAGGACTCCGTATCGCCATGTCCGATCGTAAGCCTTCTCAATATCAAAGAAGATAGAGACAAAATGGTTACGTCGGACAAAAGCGTTACGAATTCGAGACTCAAGAGCTATAATATTGTCAATTGTGGACCTACCCTTCCGAAAACCGCTCTGGAAATCAGGAATATGATGGTTCTTTTCCAGATAATACACAAGGCGAGCGTTGACCATGCGCTCAAGTGTTTTACCGAGACAGCTGGTTAACGCTATAGGGCGATAATTAACTGGGTCTTTCGAATCTTTGTTTGGTTTTAAAATAGGTATTACAATAGCCTCTCGCCAATTTGAAGGGTACGCATATTCCTTCCAAATTCTATTAAAAAGGATAAGTATGTTAGATAAAGACGCAGTATCCAGATGGCGGAGCATGTGGTACGTAATTCCATCTAATCCAGGGCTCGTGTTTGCAGCTGCTGATAATGATCGCTGTAATTCTGCAAAAGTAAAATCATGATTATATGGAAATGATTGGCGAGTATGAAAATGGATATCGTGGCGTTCGGCATTACGTTTATGATTTTGGAAAGCTAAATTATAGCTATCAGGACTTGAAACAGCAGCAAATGTCTCTCCAAGTATGTTGCAAATATCGGCTGGATTTGAGAAGGTGGTACCGTTCTTTACAAATATAGGGTAATGAACATCGCGATATATGCCATTTGCTCTCTTTACTCTCGACCAGACTTGTCTGGGAGATGTCGTAGATGTTACTGATGACACATATCGCTTCCAAGACTCCCTCTGACTATTGCGGCGGATCTTGCGAGCAAACGCTTTGGCTCGTTTGAAAGCCAAAAGGTTTGTCGTTGAGGGGTAGCGACGGAAAACATTCCAAAGTCGTTTCTGCTCCTTGTAAGCAGTGGAACACTCTGGACTCCACCAAGGCTTACGATGACGAGGAAGAGAACTCGAAGTCTTTGGAATACTGTCTTCAGCAGCTTGCATAATCACAGATGTTACTGCCTCAACGGCAGTATTTAAGTTGTCCTGTGTTACTATGGTATCGGTGATTTGAGCTAATTGAGTGAATTTAGGCCAGTTAGCGCGATGATATATGAATGTTGATGGTCTTGAGTTTATGGGAATGTTAATGGAATATGAAACTATAAGTGGAAAGTGATCGCTGTTATGAAGATCGTCACTAACAGAAAAGTTCATGAAAGGCAGGAGTACAGGTGAACCGAATGCTAAATCGATAGAGTGAAAGGTTCGTGTAGGTGAATGAAAATATGTTTCTTCACCTTGGTTGAGTAAGCAGAGGTTATGATATTGAATTAGTTTTTCAATTTTCCGTCCTCGATCATTGGAATCTGATCGACCCCACAATTCACTATGTCCATTAAAATCACCAAGTATTAGAAAAGGTGAAGGTAACTGATTAATCAACGAATTTAAATCTGTTTGAGAAACTGAAGCATGCGGAGGCAAATAAATAGTGCAGACCGTGAGTAAAACATTTGTGTGAACTTGAACAGCTATGGCCTGTAATGAAGTTGACAAAGGAAATTGAGTAGATGGTAAGTTGTTAGAAGTTAGGATGGCAACACCACCATTAGGCCTGCTGCCACCACTATGATCTTGTCGAAAACAAGAAAAATTGCGCAAGCGAAAAGTATCCGATGTAATTAGATGTGTTTCTTGAATTGCAATACATATGGGTTGATATTTAAAACTGATGTCTTGAACATCAGAAAGTTTATTTTTTATTCCACGACAATTCCATGAAATAAAACAAATAGACATTATGAAAATGATGAGGATGATTTCATATGAACGTCAGATGTAGGGGGACAGTCAATGAGACATTCTTCATCTGAAGAAGGATGCAATGAAAGCTCAAAATCATCATTTGAATTTTGTAAAACCGCAGAAGTAGGTTTATTTATATATTGTAGATATTTCGGATCTTTTTTCTTACGTGACTGACCTGGCTTTTGACTTGGCGGTAATTTTGTAATTGGTATTTTGGTATTTGATCGTTGTTTTGGAAAAGGGTGACAGTTTTCAGTTTTAGAAGTTTTTGAGGGAGGTGGTGATGTTGTCCTCTGGGATGTCGATGTGTTCATAAAATTAAATTTTGGTTTTTCAGATGTTTGCTTGTTTTGTTGAAATATTGTTACCTTTGGAGAATCTGTCTGCGTACTGACAGAGCAATATGTAGTTTTTATAGCCGCAGAATAAGACACGCCTAGACGGGGTGATTATTCGGCGGGCTTCAGTAAATGTAATGTTTTGTAGGACTTTAATTGATTGAATTTCCTTCTCTTGAGACCATTTTGGACAACTTCTGGCATAAGCTGCGTGATCACCCTTGCAGTTGATGCAAAGAGGTGGCAGCTCGCAGGAAGTGTCCTCATGGTCTGTACTAGAGCAACGGGCACACACCGGTCGACCACGGCAAGATGTTTTTGAGTGCCCAAACCTTTGGCACTGATAGCAACGCAAAGGATTTGGGACATAAGGTCGAACCGGGCAGTTCATCCAAGCCATTTTGACTTCAGATGGCAGTTTAGGTGAGGCAAAAGTCAGGATGAGATGTTTTGTAGGGATGAGTTTGCCCTCTCTACGAATCTTAATTCTTCGGATATCAGTAACATTTTGAGATTTGAGATTTTCTAAAATCATTTCTTCCGTATCGTTAAGGAATTCCATTTCAGATATGACACCGCGCGAGGTGTTCAACGATTTATGAGGCGTTACAATTACTTTAAATAAACACATAGTTTCACACGTTGATAATATAGTGGCTTGTTTTGAAGAGGAAACTTCAACTAAGAGATCACCTGAACGTAGCTTTTTAACAGAGGCAACTTCCCCCAGGATGGAAAGAAGTGCCTTGTGAATCAGGAATGGCGAAACGTTAGTAAATGATGTATTTGGAATATTTGGGTTGGTCAGAGAAATCAGAAAATAACGAGCGTAATCATATGGTGCAAGAAATGTTCCGCTGTTTTTGCATTGGTGTGCGGAACTCAACACCGTACTATCTTCAGCCATAGAAAATGAAAAACAGTTCTACTACCAGCGGCATCACCCACCACGGAGTCCAACAAAGGGGATGCAAGTAACAAAATTTGTCACTTAACACCGATGCTAACCAATAGCTATACGTCCACGAGTCACCCCTGAAACAGCCTCCACCCTTAACGAGGTGCCCAGTAAGTGACCCCGGACTTGACCCTAGTCAGCAGATGACGATTGTGACCAGCCGATTGATGCACACAGGCCAATATGCACCTCCCGTTTACCTGAAGCACGGGCCAAAGCAGTGTATTGGGGTACCAAGATGCCCCTCAACTGCCAGGATCCCCTTTTCCAGGGACACGGGTCTCCACGCACGGCGAACACGTGGGTGGTTTCTTCCCATCTGGGTCCGACACAACAGGGTGGTAATCGAACACAGACAAAAAGCCCTTACCAGTGAATTCGGCAACCACGACAAGGGGGAAGAGAAAGGAGAAAGTAGGAGGAAAGGGAGAGGAAACGGAAGGGAGGACAGATCACTAGGGTACCCCGGGGCGTGACTCCCTGTGTTTACCTAAAGAAGGTAAACCCCCTCAGGGGGATTGGGATTTGGATACGTGGTTTATTCGAAATCGGAGTCAAGGAATTCCGGACCTATGATGTGCATAAAAGTTAAAAAAGAGACTGGGAATGGTTCTTTCAAAACTAATCAAAGATGGTGACATCGATTCAAGTTCAGACACGAAATCAAAGAGCTTTCTATATCTTAAGATAAACTCAGTTTTGACAGCGAATGTTTAAGTTAATTTTTTAAAAAAGCTCTTAGAAATAGTGGAAAAATTAAACTTCATTTTCAATCTGAAGATACTTATTTTTCCTGTGTTTCGGAGGTTTTCCTTTAAAAGCAATTAATTTTGTGACTTTTTCGATATTTTAAAGGATATTAAATAGTTAATAAAATTTAACAGTTACAATTTAAAAAAACGATAACACTCAGAACAGCATATCATTCATTTTCGTTTTTATAATATATTTAGACCAAGTTTTGTTATCTGATTAAATAAATAGATCAATGTCAAAATATTGTGGCGCTTTTAGGACGTATCATATAATTATTATAATTAAATTAAATAAAGGAAATTTACTCCTCTTTAATTTAAACAATTAATATTTTATTTACAATTAAACCATTTTAGCATTAGCATTTACAATTAAGCCAATTTAGCATTTTAACATAAGTGCTCAAAGATTATTTAAGAATAGGTGGAGAGAGGAGATTAACCAAGTTTATACATGGTTTACTTTCTGTATCTACCTAGACTAGACTCACTTTGATTTCTCTCCTAACCCTTTCCTTCAGCTGCTTTATATCATTATTTTTTGAGTGATAAAAAGTTGCACATTTGTGGAAAGGTCAAGTCCAAAAGTTATTGGTGTTTTCGAGTTGGTCTCATGATGGGGTTAATCCCATGATGGGGGGTGACATAGTAAGATGTTAACCTAATTGTTTATTTGAATTACTCTATCCGTATTCAAGTTCCTATTTTCGATGGAGATTTCTCACGGTAGTTACATTTAATCGAAGAATTTGGGATGTTATAGAAATCTAATTTTAGCCCTTTCTCGGGATTTTAATTTTGAGTGACGATAAACGTCGCAATATTATGAATGGTAATATGGGTGAAAGCTTAAATGTCAATCTTAACCTTTTGCCTACCGATGGAAGAGATCTCTTCATTTCGTAAACTAAGAGATACGTAACCGATAGGTTAGATCTCTCGATTTAACAATAGTTGTTATAGCTGCCAAAAAATGCGATTCTGCTACCTTATATTCAGGGGTAATTCGTTTGGTCAGTAAAGGGTTAGTAATAAAACTTTCTAGAACATAGGTATGTAGGTACTTCATTTATGTCACACTAGAGTTGCACAACGGGCTATTGGCGACGGTCTGGAAGCATTTATGAGGATGATCCGAAGACGTGCCATCACAATTTTGATCCTCTGCAGAGGGGGATGGCTCCCCCGCTTCGGCAGCTCGACAACCTGCGGTCGAAGTCAAGCATTTTATGGTACAACAGTTTGTTAGAGTGATATGTTAATTCTCTGAGCATAATGAGTAAACAGAATTAAGTTTCGGTCGTGTGTTGGCAACAGATATGTTTTCTTTTACAGATAACGTGTGTGACGTCAGTCTGCGTGCATGCAATTACTGAACTTGTATTTTTGAAAGTAGTTGCCACTCTCCGTAATCACGTCACTATGTCACTTCCGTGTGACGTACCTTAAATGTTTAAGCTGTATAACAACTAATTATTTTTCAGTTATATGCTATATCGAGATGGTACTGTATTTAATAAAAAATATTTAAATCTACAAATTTGAGCATAAAACTGTCCACATTCAAGTCACTATCTACTGAGAGTGCTCTGCTAGAACAGGTTCACGAGGACCGATATCGCACATCCTCGGTCCCTACGCAGGCTGATCAAAGTTGTTGTTGTCGTTAATTTACGGTGCACTAGAGCTGCACAATGGGCTATTGGCGACGGTCTGGGAAACATCCCGGAGGATGATCCGAAGACATGTCATCACAATTTTGATCCTCTGCGGAGGGGATGGCACCCCCGCTTCGGTAGCCCGACGACCCGTGCGAGAAGTCAAGCACTTTACGGTAGCACAGTTTAACGAGGACCAATACCGAAAACCCTCGGTCCCTACGCAGACTGATCCAAGTGGTCACCTACCCGCACACTGACCGTAGCCAGTGATGATTGACTTCGGTGATCTGCTGGAAACCGTGTCTTAACGATCAGTCCACTGCGGGACGCTGATCAAAGTAGTCACCCATCAGCTTACTGGCCGCAGCCAGTAATGCTTGACTTCGGCGTTCTGCTAGAAACCGTGTCTTTACGATCAGTCCACTACGGGACATACAATGTAGAGTATGTTTAAAATACATCAATATTTTCCAAGGTCCGTTCCTGTTTCAGAAGCATGACGTTTACATGCGGTTAACCAACAATTTTGTGTAACTCTACCGTTTTTAGCTAGTTTGGAGCCATTGGAGCAAAAACCAATTATAGCCATATCGTACCAACAACTAGGTTTACATTATACAACTAGGTTGTTATAAAAAAAGGGTTGTTATTAATTTTAAGGTTGGCCGAAACTAAAAAACAATCAAATTTATGCGATGTGAGCAATAACCCTTAAAGATAAAACATAGAAGAAAACACAATAAAAATCAAGATGTCTTTGTAATGGAGTTTCACATACCTGTTGCAGGTTTACCTTGGGATGTCTAAAGTGCTGGAAGAAAAACATGAATGTTCTTAAAAAGGACACAGAATAAATGAGTTCTGGTTGATCAAACAACTGTTCGTTTTATTTCATAACATCAGCAGATGGTTTGTTAACTAGGATTATAGTAGAACATGACATCGAAGGGGGGACAGCCACAAAAACAATAAACATCAGCACACTAACTTCCGGCATATGATAAAAAGGATAGGCCATCAGTGGTGGACCAAGGACCGCTTCTTCAAATCACATGTGGCATTTTCATACCACAACTTTCGAGATGTAACCAAACTCATGGAACGCGGGAGTGGGATGCCGCTGGAGTCATCTTTTTAAAAACATCTGTATGGCGAAGAAAAGGATTTCATCACGGTCGAGCTCGACAGCTCACAAGCACCCATGGGGGGTGTAAGAAAAAAAGGTTGATGTTTACTTCAATGAAAGATTATGCACGATGAAGATCGCCATGAACTGTCCGCATAAACACCCACGAGAGGGTGTAAGAAAAACCACGGAAACATCTCCGTCTCTCAAGGAGAGGAGGGGGTAAAAATTAAAAAATCCCTGTTAAGGGATCGTGCGTTTGTTTTGACAACTAAATTTCGAATGTGTCCGCTCCCAGAAATGGGCGGTATTTAAAGAAATAGCTAGAAGTTGAAGTTAAACTTCCTAAAAAGCCAAAAAAATCGAGCTTAAGGAGCGAACTGAACTGAGTTAACTAACCCCTTAAATTTAAGCAGAATTAAATACTAACGGCGACCGTACCGTAACTAAAAACATGTGTTGACATCAAAGGTCGCCGACAGCTTTTTTTCCAAGAAAAGGAGTGTCAGAGGAATGTGCAAGGAGCTTCCTGGGAAAATTTCCTCATTGCGCTAACGCGTTAAGGGGCGAGAAGAAAAAAGATGAAGACAATAAAAACTGTATCAAAAATTATAAATTAAGCCGAAAAATTAGTATTTTGATTAATAAAACGGGATATTTAGAAATTAGGCTGTGACTTAATGTCACATTATACCCACAGCCGGTGAAAAAAAAATTTTGAAATTTTTTTTTTTTTAATTAAATTAAAAATTAGCAGAAAGGCCTAAAGTATTCGTAACCGAAAAGCAATAAAATTAACAATTTAACAACCTGCCGTACCAGTCCACCACATCAGCCTTAACAGAACATTCAGATGTTACATAACATTCGATCTCAAAAAATTTTGACAGTAAATTGGCCTCAAGTAGAAATGCTGTGCCCCAACATAGTTACAATAGCAATCACAACACAAAAACGGACATTAACAGCTGTACATAGCTGATCTTGAATATTACAAAGTAAACAATCTTAATTGTTTGCTAAACCGTGAAAACAATGTTAATTGTTCGCTAAAAACTTTTGCTAAAAAAACTTTTGACCTACCCGATAGTCAAAATAAAGTTCACTCGACATTAAAAAATTATCTCCATAGAAAATAAAATTACAGAGATAAAATGTGACTCAATGAGTATATAAATAACTCACTCAATAAATGTGAAAAAAATATGAGGTAATTCATTAACTCAAATGGTTCCGTATAAAAAGGAATGAAAAAAAAATTGATTTTGTTTGCTGAATTATGCTTATTAAAAAAAATTGAGAATTGCAAACAAATGAAAACAAATCAGGCTCACATTGTAGACTGATGGTATTCCGAGTTTAAACGAATGAAAAAAAATTTTATACAACAAAATTTTATTCAATTATTGAAAAAAAAAATTAAAACCAATCAAATACGACTGATAATTTAGTATTCCGAGTTAAAACGACGAAAAAAAATTAGTATACAACCTATGAATTATGCATGGGTTCAGAAATCAAAGTGATTAGTGAGATCAATTAAGTGCACAAAAATTAACAAGGTAAAACTTAGAGAGATTAAAAATAAAAAAACTTAAATTAATAGAAACGCCTAGGCAGAGACATTGAACTTAACACCTGCAAAAACTAAGTTAGAAATTACACCTTAAAAAAAATCACAGACATTTTTCTCACTAAAAAAATTGATCACATAAGTATGTTGAAACCATATGCATCATATTCTACACACAACTATGTATAACAAACACACACCAAAAACAAAATTTTTCTATAGACAAAATTTATAAACAAGGATCAAAAAACGCTGCTTACCAATACTGGTAACCAATGATTACTTAAAATGTCCATAAACAATACCTATAAAGTATGCTTAAAAATGATAATTCATAAATTCACATATTATGAACAAATATAAAAATGCTTGATGAACATAAAAATAAAAAATATTGATGAACATAAGAATAAAACCAGTTTGATGAACATAAAATAACAAAAAGTGCTTGCAAGCAGACATAAACAAAATTAAAAATCATCAACACTACAGATACAAAAAATTTTGTATCTAAAACACAGAGCTGTAGCCGTTTACTACATTCTGAGAATCCAAAAGTTATGTAATAAAACTTTATTCATTACATAAAAAAGAAAAAATATATACTGTACAGGAGCAAGGATCAAAAAAATGAAAAAAATTGGCATTCGAAATTTGTGTCATCCTCAAAGTTAAATTAAGTGTTTACTAATGTTAAAAATGTCTAAAACATGACCTAACAATCATTAGAAAAAAAAAATTGTAAAAGTTAGACAAGAACCAACCCAAAGAAACAGGCACCTAAAATGGTAAGGTCACTGTAAGGAGAACCCCTCTCATCATCCACCAGTTGTAAAAACACAGTTTGAAAAACCTCATAAGAACAATTAATTTACACACAGTAAGTTACAAAAATGATATATATATAAATTACTGAAACCATTATGCAAAACAACCTATTGGCATTGCATCACAACTGGCATGGGACACAATCGTTCCATGGACATGCAACGGCCAGCGTCACATACGAACGTATCACCATAACACCTATCATACGTATACCAATACAAATTTTAAATGTTAAATTTATAACCAAAAATTATTTGTTTCTCAAATTAGCCTTAGGAAAAGTGATACTTGTATCAGTTACATTATCCGAGGTATCAACGGGTTGAAACAACAAGTTTTGTCTCCTATGAGGACACAGACGTAATCTATCAATATGTACAGTTTGTTTAGGTGCATTGGGGTTATCTAAAATTTGAATCACATAATCGACATCATTAAATTTTGAAACAATGGTAAAAGGACCGTCAAATTTGGGTTTAAAAACATTAGTGTGCTTTAAATAAACAATATCACCTATATCAAGTGATCTTAACTTGGCTTTTGTAATTTGTCTAGAATTTTGCTTAACTTTCTGAATTACTATAAGCATTATTATATGCAATATTTAGTTGATTTAATGTATCTAACAAATAATGGGATTTATCTAAATGTACAGGTTCTATGCTAGACTCAAAACAATCAAAAATTAATGCCAAATTACGGCCAAAATGTAACATATTAGGGGTAAATTTTGTTGCAGAGTGAATTGTGCCATTATAAATATTTTGATGAATTACTAAACTGGTTGCAAATGATACACCCTTCTCATGCAAAGTCAAAACAGAAGATTTTATTGCTTGATTAATTCGTTCGCTCATTCCATTACTTTGGGGATGAGCTGCACTACTATGTGCCAATTTAATTCCTAACTTTCTATTTATTAACTCAAATACTTCAGCCTTGAACTGAGTACCAAGATCGGTTAAAAGATATAGCATTCTACCATAATGTGAAATGTAAGTAATTAAGTGTTTAGAAACTGTTTCTGAAGTTAAATTTTGTAGTTGATTTAAGATTAAATGACGAGAAAAGTGATCAATAAATGTTAGAATGTAACCACAATTTTTAATAGGCCCAACAATGTCCATTGAGACAAATTGACCAGGTCTTTGCGGTAACCACATAGATTTTAAAGGAGCAGGCTTGCTCGAAGATTGTTTATGTTTAATACATAATTCACAGGATTTGACATAATTAAGAGTATCAGCATAACATCCTTTCCAAAAGTATCTGTTAGAGACTAGTTCATACGTTTTTTGAATTCCAGTGTGAGAAACATGACAAATATTTAATATCTTAGATTTTAAAGAATTAGGGACCACTATTCTATGATTGTGGGGAGAAGTCTGGGTGGCATACATTAAAACATTATCAATTAGAAAGAAATTTTCGGTTTTTGACTGATTGACTAGTGTTGGCTTATTTAAAAGAGATATAATTTCTAGAATATATTGATCTTTGCTTTGCTCATTCTTGAATGTATCTAAAGAAATTTCTAGGGGAGCATCATTACAAGTTAAATTATTAAGCACATGATCATCATCAATATCCGTAAAGGGTAAAATTAATTCAGACTCCTTATTATCAATTGCATTTTGATGAAAATTAGGGTCCGGAGACCGACTAAACCAGTCTGCTAACACATTGTCAGGACCAGGTACATAAATAAAATCAAAAGAATATTCACTTAAGGCTAAGAGCCACCGAGTAATTATATCTGCAGGG